>NC_083098.1:139111995-139435355 GCF_949774975.1 Lagenorhynchus albirostris | reverse complement strand
TCCTCAATTCTCTTTATTCTTTTTTCTTTATTCTCCTCTGCCGTAGTTATTTCCACCATTTTATCTTCCAGGTCACTTGTCCATTCTTCTGCCTCTTATTCTGTTGATTCCTTCTAGAGAATTTTAAATTTCATTTATGGTGTTGTTCCTCATTGTTTGCCTACTCTTTGTTTCTTCTAGGTCCTTGTTAAACTTTTCTTATATTTCCTCCATTCTATTTCTAAGATTTTGTATCATCTTTACTATCATTACTCTGAATTCTTTTTCATCATTACTCTGAATTCCTATTTTCTCTTCATCTGTTTGGTCTGGTGGGTTTTTACCTTGCTACTTCATCTGCTGTTTTTCTGTCTTCACATTTTGTTTCACTTGCTGTGTTTGGGGTCTCCTTTTCGCAGACTGCAGGTTCGTAGTTCCCACTGTTTTTGGTGTCTGCCTGCAGTGGCTACAGTTAGTTCAGTGGGTTGTGTTAGCTTCCTGATGGGGGGGACTAGTGCCTGTGTTCTGGTGGATGAGGCTGGATCTTGTCTCTCTGGTGGGCAGGACCATGTCTGGTGGTGTGTTTTGGGGTGTCTGTGATGTTATGATTTGAGGCAGCCTCTTTGCTAATGGCTGGGGTTGTGTTCCTGTCTTGCTAGTTGTTTGGCATAGGGTGTCCAGCACTGTAGCGTGCTGGTTGTTGAGTGGAGTTGGGTCTTAGCATTGAGATGGAGATCTCTGGGAGAGCTTCCGCTGTTTGAAATTACTTGGAGCTGTGAGGTCTCTGGGGTACCAATATCCTGAACTCAGTTCTCTTTCCTCAGAGCCACAGGCCTGACACCCAGCTGGAGCACCAAGCCCCTGTCAGCCACAGAGGCAGCTATGTGGGTAGTTTCTTGTCTTTTGGTAAGTCTGAGGTGTTATGCCAGCGTTCCTTAGGTGTTCTGTAGTTTTTCCACATATAGATGTATTTCTGTTGTATTTGTGGGGAGGAAGGTGATTGCCATGTCTTACTCCTCCAACATCTTGAAGGTCTCCCTGATAGCTTCTATTTTATAAAGATGTATACAACATGAAATCAGCAGAGAGAAAAAATATACTATAAAGGGAGTTCTCTGAATAAAAGATATACTCTAAGAGGAATCCTAGCATTAAAAATAACAAAAATAATAACAGAAGTAAGAGGCCATTTTAATAACCTTAAATAAATACCTTTTTAAATAGATTTAATAAAATATTAAAATTTTATATTATGCTCTTAAACTTTAAGGCTTTTAATCTCTTTTTTTAGGTTTTTCTATTTTATTTCATTTTAGCCTGTGGATATTGAGTCTCCTAGGTTTTACAGTTTTATTTTATTCTAAATAAACTTACTAAAGAATAATTGACATGCAATAAAATGCCTATATTTTAAATCTACCATTTAAAGATTTTCAACAGACATGTATACACTGGTGTATAAAACTGAGGACTAATAACCTGCTGTATAAAAAAATAAATAAAATTCAAAAATTTAAGGTTTTCAACAATCATATGCCAATTTAACTACCACCTAAGACAGAGAATATTATCATCACCCCAGAAAGTTCTTCTCATGCACCACTATTATCACCAACTTCCAGGCAACCACCAATCTGAATTAAATCACTGTATCTTTATCTTGCCTGTTCTCAAAACTTCATGTATATTATATACTCATGTATATTCATATTGTATATTATTAATATTCCAAATATTATGTGCTCACATATGTATATATGTTTTGTCATTCCATTTGTTCAACACAATTGTCTGAAATTTATCTGTTTATTTGTATCAATATTTTGTTCTTCTTGTTGCTGAGCAGTATTCCATTGATTGACTAAAGCACACTTTGATTATCCATTAACCTGTTGATGGGCATTTAGGTTGTTTCTGGTCTTTGTCTATTACGAGAAAATCAGCTCTAAATATTGCTATTGTACACATCTTTGGGGGGTATATATGTTTTCTTTTCACTTGAGTAGACCTCTAGATGTGGAATTGCTTGGGTTATATAGTAATTGTATGTTTAACTTTACAGGTAAATGCTACACACACATGCCAAACACACATAGGAAAGTAGTTTTCCATCTTACACGTTCACCTACAGTATAGAAGAGCTTCAGTTGTTCTGCATCCTTGTCAACATTTTTTATTTTCAATCTCTGATTCTAGCTGTTCTAGAAAATGATTGGCACTTCCCCATTAACTACTAATTTTGGGCACCTTTTTATGTTTTGTTTTTTAAATTTTATTTATTTATTTTTGGCTGTGTTAGGTCTTCGTTTCTGTGCATGGGCTTTCTCTAGTTGCGGCGAGTGGGGGCCACTCTTCATCACAGTGCGTAGGCCTCTCACTGTCACGGCCTCTCTTGTTGTGGAGCACAAGCTCCTGATGCGCAGGCTCAGTAGTTGTGGCTCATGGGCCTAGTTGCTCTGCGGCATGTGGGATCTTCCCAGACCAGGGCTTGAACCCGTGTCCCCTGCATTGGCAGGCAGATTCTCAACCACTGTGCCACCACGGAAGCCCCGCTTTTTATGTTTTTATTTGGCATTTCTAACTATGCTTTTCTGAAGTGGCTACTCTCTTTTGCACATTATTTGTATTTGTATTATTCATTTGTAGGAGTTTTATATATATTGGTGCCAAAGCCTCATCAGACATAAGTAACTGAGGTATTTTTCCCACTCTGTGCCTTGCATTTTCATTTTCTTATCACTGTCTTTTGTTGAGGAGTTTTAAATTTTAAGTCCAAATCATCAATTGTTTTTATTAATAAAGATTCTTATGAGACAGGCTGGGACCTGGGACCCTCTGCTGCACTGCTGCAATGCTTGCACCTGGATACACCTCTCCTTGAGAACAAAATACGAAGAAACTATATGGGACTAAAAATAACTGCATGCATGCACAGTTGGGGCAAATTCTGGACCCAAAAGATACAAAGAGACCAAAAAACTGAACTACCAATTTTGAAGAGCCTGGAGCACAAACAGCGTGTCGGGAGCCAAAGCAGGTACTGAGCATGCCCCCTGCACACACCACCACCCAAGGGATGGACAAACCACCTAAGCCACGCCTCTGGCCTGACCCCTAGACATACCCCTACCCTCACCCCACATAAGGAACAAGCTTGCCCCCCCTTGGAAGCAAGCAAGGGAACCTGTTGTTTGTTCTCACCGCCCCCTGCTGCAGCAGGGCCCCAGTAAAGACTTGCCTGAACTTCTTGTCTGGCCTCTAGCCAATTTCTATTCATTGGGGAAGGCCAAGAACCCTGGTCGGTAACCCTTATGTCCTAAGACCATTATTAATTATATACAACATGGATGACTATTGAGAACTATAATAGAATCCCTAAGTATGATTTTGGATTGGTCTATTTTGCCCTTTATTTCTGTTCCCTGATTGCTTCCTGTGTTTTGAAGGTCTGTTATTAAGTGCATATGTACTCTGATTGTCATGTGCTCCTGAAGTTTACACTTTTTCATTATGAAATGTTATTTTATGTTTCCGTAATGCTCTTTGTATTGAGATCTATTTTTTTAAATATATATTAATAAAGCCTCATCAGTTTTCTTGTGCTTACTAATTACAAAATAATTTTTTTCCTGATCACTAACTCTTAAGTTAGCCTTTTGGGACACAAGGGAGGCCTGGGAAATTAAAGCAAAAGCCTTTTACTTCAAAGGAAAGGAACACAGGGGCTTGAATATGGTTTCATGACCATCTACTTTCCTACTAAATAAATACTTGACATCATTTAGGCAAAAAATCTAGATCCTTTACTAAACTTCTTGGATATTTTTATCAAGGTATAATTTCTTGTTTAAAGAAAAAAAATCTATACTTTTTGAGGAAGGTGAGTAATGAGAAGTATAATCTTCCTCTATAAATACAGGTTATTATTGTCCCTAAGGATTAATGAGAACTCTTGATAATATCTATTATTATAATAATGAAAATAAATATTTAAATATCTAAGACTATTACATATATAACTCAGTCAACACAACAGTACATATCTTTGGTTCAGATAATATTTTTTTTTCTTTTTCTGAACTTTAAAGGCCACAATAAAATATTTTTAACTATTTATTTTGTACTTCATAAGAATAAATTGTCTTTAAACTTGAGGAGTAAAAACTGGATATAACAAATTTCATTCCACATTTTTATTTTAAAGTATTCAGGATAGGGAGGATTTAACAGTGCATAACATTTTCTCCCACAAGTGCACTCTTGCAGTATATCAAGCTTTTAATTGTTAAGGGAAGCTAAATAAGGGATAAGCTAACAGTTTTAAATGGATATAAAATGCTATGTAGATATCAACTTTAAAAATGAATCATTGATGTGTGTCTTCTTTTCATTTTTGCAATTAATTTTAGCTTTTGAAGTTATCTGGCGTTTAATTTAAGTCCACAGAGTACAAAATTATGCATTAACTTGAAGACAGACCTATATTTAGCACAAACAAGGTCAGAAGATCAACAGGATTAGAGACAAATGTTAATTTCAAATGTATAAACTCAACTTTATTGGGGCTTTTAAACCAACTTGCACGTTTGCTCCTAATCAAAGGCTTTAATTTAATCATCAGAGACTGTAAGGTGCTTTTCAATTCTGCCTCTCATACGGAAGAGACTAGCATTTATTGTCACAGTTTGAGCAAAAATTCAGATGAATCTAAAATAGAAATCCAGAGACCCTAGGAGTTTTGATGAAAAATGTACCTCTTTGAAGTGAATGGCATTAGGAACTGAGACAAAGAAGCCTGAGCAATCATTTTGAATCTACTGTTTTTCTGCAATAAGCGGGATGAAAGGAAATCGAAAAAAGAGAGGATATACATATAAATATGGCTGATTCACTTTGCTGTACAGCAGAAACTGATACAGCAGTATAAAGCAACTGTACTTCAATAAAAAAAAAAATTCATCTCAAAAAAAAAAAAAAGAGGGAAGGAGGGTTCTAATGTGAATGCATATTTAAAGCTCAAACTGCGCCCTGTAACTTACAAGTCCCATAAGGTAGAAATAAAATGATACACCAGGAACACCAAGTTTGTTTTGCTGAATTCCAGGGAAGCAGCAGATATGGAAACTTGCTGACAGCCCCTTCTGCTGAGCATCTTGCAGGCACACTGAGGGACTGATAGTGAAGTTTAGAAGTCACAAGCCAAAAATCCACTGCATGTTACATACTGAACTCCCCAAATTTGCACATGTGACCCATGAAGAGGCATGAAGAGTAGTCACGTCTGGCAGAGAACTCTCAGAACTTACAAACTGCTTTCCACCAATCATTTCTCAGCCCCCTCTCCCTCTTATTCTCTTGGACCATAAATATCTCAACAGCTAATGGGCAGAGAGATCTGAGCATTGTTTCCTGTCTCCTTGCTTGGCTTCCCTGCAATAAAGCCTTTTCTTTCTGCAATAGACCATTGCCTTGGTATTTGGTCTTTTCATTGTGCAGCTGGCAATCGCCCACTTGTTCCATTACAAAGTGAGCTACAGGTTGAACAGATCAGGACAGAATGAGGCAGAACTGGAAACCCTAACCCTAGGTGAGTTTTCTTTGGTGGTATTTCCTGCTATATTCTTACATCAACTCTCATAAACTGTGAAGTAGCAAAAAGATATCTTCATTATCAATCCATTTGACTAGCTTCACTATTGAATTTGATTTTGAGACTTTTAAACTAATTATCAGACAACTAATCAACTTTGCAGCTGAAAATGCTAGAACCAGTTTTATTCTCAACATACTGATTAAATAAATC
Organism: Lagenorhynchus albirostris; assembly: GCF_949774975.1. NCBI lineage: Eukaryota > Metazoa > Chordata > Mammalia > Artiodactyla > Delphinidae > Lagenorhynchus > Lagenorhynchus albirostris. Next base: position 139,429,573 of record NC_083098.1, on the reverse strand, counting down.
TTCAGATAGTCTATACAGATAGGGCAAAATACTGGAGAGTAAAATGCTAGTCAAAAGCTATTTTACAAGCATTATCTTATTTAATCATCTAAATATCCATATAAAATATGTATTATATTTTTTGTTATAAGGAAGAATATTTGTTCAAGGTGAGGCAGCTTCAAAAGGATGACAACTGATGTTCTTGATCGTCGATGCACTGAATTTCTGAAAATGCGATTATTAATGCTCCCGTGTATGCTTACTGGTTTCCTCACCTTCTGACTTACTGGCACCTCACTTGTTTTCCTATAAACTTCAGAATTGTTCAAAATACTTTCAGAAACACCTTGAATTAAGTAGTGTTCTCAAGTGGGCCTATACTTTTATCATAAAAATCCATTTCAAAATTCTCTTTAAGGAACAAAAATTATTAACACTGCCCAAAAAATAATAATGTTTTTCATGATGTATGATATCTAATGGATTTAACAGGGCCAGTATCTTGATTGATACAGAGATAATTCAGAAAGGCATTACAAAAGAAAACCTCCAGAAACATGCTTCACTTAGCAACTACATTTTCAATTTCCTTTTCAAGTATTTATATTTATGAATCTTGTAGAAAACAATAACCCCGCTCACATTCACAGTGAGCTCTTTTATTCATTAGTTACGATGGGTGAACAGTGTTTTCTGGTCTCATCAGCCACTTGCATTTCCTGAGTAAATGCAAAACCATATAAATGAGCAAACAGATAAAGAAAATGTAAATGGCAACAGAAGATGCCATAGATTAAGGAATAATCATGGATAAATAACACAAGGAATGTTCAAGGCTGCCCAATGCGTTAGCTGAATGCGTTAGTAAATAGTCAACATACAATTACTTTTCTGTACTTAATAACAGAAATGCATTCAGGAGAGTAAGATTATGCTTTGACTTTCTTGCTTTTAGCTTTGTACAAAGGTTGTGTTTTGGTGGACTTTCCATGTTTTTGATACCAAAAATGTATATCTTCTTAATCTTAAAATCTGATTTTTTTAAGAATTTTCCTCACTTGGTGTTTATGAAATTTTTCCTCTCATTAGTTAAAAATTTATATGATAAGATTATCTTTTACCTGAGACAATATTCTTTCTGTATGAGAAATATTTTTATTGTTAAATTCACTCTAACACACAAATACTAATATTTTTCACTTTCTTTTTAGAGAATAAATATGTACTACATCTAAGTGGAGGCCACTGGAACTAACTATATGAATTGATGACAAGAATGTAACTCTAGAGTTGAATTTTTAGAGCTAAAGCATGAATTGAAAATACATCATTGTCTCTAAAATATGAGCAATAAGGCTTATAAATGACAAATATGAGAAATTCAATAGAAGTGATATTTAGGAATGTACCACTTTAATTACAAAATGAAATAAGTAATCTACCCATATAATTTTATGTATTATATGATATTTCCCATGTGTATGAATAAATATCATGTAATATTTTCACTCTATGTTTTTCTAAGTTCAAATTATAAAAGGCCTGAAAATATGCTAATTTGGTTAAATTATTAAGTATCTCAGTACTACATTCACTTGAAAAATAGGATAATTTTCTACAATATACTCCATTTGCCTGTTACATATATAAAAAATTCCTACTTAAGTTCATTCCTCATGTGGAGCAGGAGAAATCCACTATTAAAATAAAATGATGTTTAGTATCTATCGCTACAGTATATAATTGCGCTAAAGTGAACAGAACAGTTTCCTTTCAGTTTTTATATTTATAACCTCAGTGCAATTTGGTACTGTTGAAGCCAAAGGCCACCAAGAACATATCTACGGTCAAAACAAGGTAAGGTTCATTGAACTTGCAGTAGTCGGGGAGAATGCAATCAAAGGAAAAATAGAACATCTTGGTAAGAAGTAGTTCAGAGGTGATTATGATAGAATTTGAGCTTGGAGTAGACAATTCTATGGAGGGTTTAAGGAATAGGGTCCAGTTTTGGACTGGATGCTACCAGAAAGCAGAAACAATTTGGCAAATGAGACTCATGGTATTTTTGGATGGGAGAGGATCAAAGCTGGGGACAGGTTTGTCATTGGTAAGGAAGCAGTTATAGGTCATGCTGAAAGAAGATAATCATTGTTGTGGTTGAAGAGTGTCCTTATCTCTGTTTTGTTTCACCACATAGAGTGGCTTGCCTGATCATTTTTAAATATTCTCTGAAGACTGTTTATGTTCAGTTGGGAATATCAAAGCCTTACTTGCTAGCTGCTAAGGCCATTTCTTCACATTCTTAAGGTAGAATTAAGTACAAGAAAAATATCCCAAGCCTTTTCTGAGATTTCTTATTACAGATGTGTTCTAAATTATTCTAAACAGCAATAGAAAACAGTAAAACTAATGAATTTTTTTTGGCTTCTGGAAGTACAAACAGTCCTCACTTTGCATGGTAATACAAGACTGTATAAATATCCATGCAAGCTGACACTGTACAAAGTGATCTTAATTATAAACGGAAAAATAAAATTGTTCTCTGATCTTTAAAAAATTTTGTCAAAATATTAAAAATTCTTTACTGTTGGTTATAAATGTATAATGAAATAAAACAAATTGTAAAATTAATATTTAGTGCACTATAATTTGAAACATCAGAAACATGACAAATTAAAGTGTTTTATTTCCTTGGAAAAAGTTATCAAGAGTAGTTTTAACAGTGCTTTTGTCTTCTTCTTCTCATTGTACAACTTACAGTATAAGAAACTTTTCTATGCCTTGGTGAATTGTCGTACTCCTTTCTAAGACTGTATCAGTTTCCAACATTTTATCCTTTGTGCTTTCAATGTTGTGAAGTATCTCCAAGAGTATTTTTGCCAGTGACACTTCCTTTCTGACATATTCATTCTTTTCATCACAACCACTTTCCCATTTGTGTCAGTAAGGCTGTCTTTGCTAATACCCAGAGGCTGTATACGTAGAGACTCTCCCACTGCAGCAGTATCACATTCTCACAGTTTGCAATTTCTTCTATAACTTTGTTGACATTCAAGTCTAATTTCACTTCCAGTGTTATCAGCTTTGTTTCTTTGCTTCATTTTTATCTTTAGTGACCAATTCCCTCTTTCGATTTTCCATATCTGTAATCTGTGTGTTAATCATTGGGAGACAAAACAGGAACATAACTACAAACTTGCCTATCTGTGTATGAAGCAACAGCTGTGCAATAACCAATCACCAACAGACTTTGAAAGAAGTATTGTGGTTGGTCTCTGATCATAATGTATTATATCTGTTAGTTGCACAGTGATTTGTGGATGGAAGTGTTTGTAGCAAAGTTATACTTTATGCAACTACTCTTAGTTAATATAGCTTGGTAACTAAAATTTGAACCATGTAGTTAGGGGCCTGTTTTCTTTAAAACTAAGCCATGGTAACTGAAATGCGTGCATAGCAGAACCATGCAAAAAGAGAACTATCTGTATTTAGATATTTCTAATGATCTAGCATTTGGGATGTTTTCAATTATTTTTATAAAAAGTCATCCATGTGCCATGGTTGTATATAATACCATAACTATGGTTATTTTATTGAGATGAGAAGAAAGCTCATTAAGAGTTTAATATCTTCCTGTGCATTATATATGAAAGAATACATTTGCTATAGATTATAGAAAATCAAATAAAATAAATATTAAAAGCTATATTACTCCACATAATAAGATAGAGTGGTTCTATGGTTGATTAGTAAAATGGCTTGATGTCATTATAAATGGACTCAAGTTTCTTCTATATTTTCCACTCGAACATTATAGCTACTAGCTTTGTCCTTAGGTTAGTACCCCTTGTATCAGTTTCATAGGACTGCCATAACTTGCATGCAATTCTGTTTATCCCATTCAGAGCTAAAAGAGACCTAGATTTTTTATGTGTCTCTCATCAAGGAACATTTCCCAGAAACCCACCAGAGGATTTTTCCTTACCTCGTTAGCTAGAATGCTCTATATACCTTTGTCTATATTTATCACTGATAAGGGAAATGAACCCTGATGGTAGGGTTTGTGTCTAGTCTCCTTGAAAGCTCATAGCCATGCATGCTGAGGAGCCTGGATACCAGAGCACATTCAGGACTCCACTGGGAAAGAGCAAAAAGATGGGAATGGAGGTTGGCTAGACAGCTAACATTGCCAGTTCTGCTTACTTTCCAACTCTTTGTATTCACTTAACCTTAGCAGATTTGCAGTAGTGTAGTCTGGTCTGAAGAACATAAATTTTGGAGATCAAATTTGCATCTTTTATTTACCAATTGTGAGACCTAAGCTCTCTGAACTCACATTCTTTTTTGAAACAATTCTTAATTACTTTACATAATTCTCATGAAAATTAAAAGCCCAAGAAATAAGTTTCTGGAACATTCAACTTATTTAATAAATCATAATTAATAAGTACACTTCCACTATACCAGGTATTAATTCCTGGGATCACCTCTTCCTCTTTTTAACATGATGCCACTGTATTGTTTTCCATTTTGAGAATGCTTTAACAAGAGGCATTTCAAAAAACGCCTCCAGCTTTACTGAATTCAAATATTGATCACCATACCTACATTATTTCCACCATCTTAATAATCCTCCTCACTCCTGTCATAATAAGATTGATCAGACTTCTTCAACTTCAGTTCCCACTAGCCTCACAGTGAGACAATAGAAAATACATATATTGGTCTCTGCCCCCAGTTCCTGGCACAGAGCTCCTAAAACCTTTGTAATTTCCTAAGTGATAAGAATACTAGAAGCATCTCTTTTTCTAATATTTGACCTTTCACCTTGTACCTGACACACAGCTCCTAAAACCCCTGTAAATTCCTAAGAGCACCAGGAGTATCTTTTGTTCTAATAAGGCAATTTTAGGTGGGCTCCTGGATGGGGACTGGTCACCAGAAAGACCAAGTCATGAAAAGAAGGTGGGAATTTTCAGCCTCAACCCCTATTCTGTGGAGTGGGGAGAGAAACTGGAAATTAAGTTAATAGTTGATAATGTTTACATGAGAAATCTTCCATAAAATCCAAACAGTAGAGGATTCAGAGAGCTCCTAGGATGGGGAACACATCCACACCAGAAGGGTGATGCATCTCAACCCCACTGGACAGAAATTCCTGTGTTCAGGACCCTTCAGACCTCGTCCTGTGTATCTTGTCATCTGGTTGTTCATCTGTATTCCTTATCATATTCTTTAATAAACTGGTAAACATGCTTGCCTGAGTTCTGTGATCTGCTCTAGCAAATAACTTGATCCAAGAGGGAGGAGGTTATGGAAACCTCTGATTGGTAGCCAAGTCTGACAGAAGTTTTGAGTAACTTGAGGACCTACTACTTTGTGATTGGCATCTGAATTGGGGAGGAGTCTTGTGGACTGAGTCCTTAACCCACAGGGTCTGATGCTAATTCCAGGTAGTGTCAGAATTGTATTAAACTCTAGGACACCAGCTGGTGTCACAGAGAATTGCTTGCTGTTGGGGAAAACCTCCATGCATTTGGAGACCAGTGTCAGAAATGAAGTGGTCTATGAGAGTAGAAAAGAAGACACACAGAAAAGACCTATAGTAGAAAAGAACTGGTTTTTCCCCCATGTAGGAGGTGGAAAACAGGTTTCCCCAACACAACCACATATATTGTCAGTTTATAAAAGACTACCCTTTTATCACCACCCAAGCTAATGCTCAGTAGTGTTATAGGCAGGTTCAAGGGACTTTTCTGCTAAGAACATGCTTCTCAGCATTTTCTTCAAGGCCTGTCCCAAGCATTTCCTTCCTGCAGCCTTCACAGATTATTTCAGTTGACACTGATCCCTACTAGGAGCACAACAGATCTGTTTTCTTGATTATACATTTTGGTTCTTGATTATATTTGAAGCTCTGTTTATATTATACAGAGTGCTCTGTGATAAAGGCCAAACTAATATATAAGGTACTCCATGCCCATATGATCAGGTACATCTCACCTTTGAATGAGGGAATAAGGAAATTTTGGTGGAAAGAGAGCGTCAGAAGACAATTGAGTTTCAACAGGTAGAGTGACTGCATAGAGAAAACTACTTAAAAAAGAATGTAGCTTAGAAAACCCTAAGTTCTACCACTAGGCACTTCAACACACTTTGGTTAAGACCCTTTTATTTATTATTTACTATTTTTTTTACATCTTTATTGGAGTATAACTCCTTTACAGTGGTGTGCTAGTTTCTGCTTTATAACAAAGTGAATCAGCTATATATATACATATATCTCCATATCTCCTCCCTCTTGCATCTCCCTCCCACCCTCTCTATCCCACCCCTCTAGGTGGTCACAAAGCACCGAGCTGACCTCCCTGTGCTATGCAGCTGCTTCCCACTAGCTAGCTATTTTACATTTGGTAGTATATATAAGTCCATGCCACTCTCTCACTTCGTCCCAGTTTACCCTTCCCCCTCCCCGTGTCCTCAAGTCTATTCTCTATCAGGTCTGCGACTTTAATCCCGTCCTGCCCCTAGGTTCTTCATGACTTTTTTTTTTTTAGATTCCATACATATGTGTTAGCATACGGTATTTATTTTTCTCTTTCTGACTTACTTCACTCTGTATGACAGACTCTAGGTCCATTCACCTCACTACAAATAATTCAATTTCATTTCTTTTTATGGCTGAGTAATATTGCATTGTATATATGTGCCACATCTTCTTTATCCATTCACCTGTTGATGGACACTTAGGTTGCTTCTATGTCCTGGCTATTGTAAATAGAGCTGCAATGAACATTGTGGGACATGACTCTTTTTGAATTATGGTTTTCTCAGGGTATATGCCCACTAGTGGGATTGCTGGGTCGTATGGGAGTTCTATTTTTATTTTTTAAGGAACCTCCATACTGTTCTCCATAGTGGCTGTATCACATTACATTCCCACCAACAGGGCAAGAGGGTTCCCTTTTCCCCACACCCTCTCCAGCATTTGTTTGTAGATTTTTTGTTGATGGCCATTCTGATTAGTGTGAGGTGATCTGCATTTCTCTAATGATTAGTGATGTTGAGCATCCTTTCATGTGTTTGTTGGCAATCTGTATATCGTCTTTGGAGAAATGTCTATTTACGTCTTCCACACATTTTTGGATTGGGTTGTCTTTTTGATATTGAGTTGCATGTGCTGCTTGTAAATTTTGGAGATAAATCCTTTGTCAGTTGCTTCATTTGCAAATATTTCCCCCCATTCTGAGGGTTGTCTTTTGGTCTTGTTTATGGTTTCCTTTGCGCAAAAGCTTTGCAGTTTCATTATGTCCCATTTGTTTATTTTTGTTTTTTTATTTCCATTTCTCTAGGAGGTGGGTCAAAAAGGATCTTGCTGTGATTTATGTCAGAGTGTTCTGCCTATGTTTTCCTCTAAGAGTTTGATAGTTTCTGGCCTTACATTTAGGTCTTTAATCCACTTTGAGTTTATTTTTGTGTATGGTGTTAGGGAGTGGTCTAATTTCATTCTTTTACATGTAGCTGTCCAGTTTTCCCAGCACCACTTATTGAAGAGGTTGTCTTTTCTCCATTGTATATTCTTGCCTCCTTTATGAAAAATAAGGTGACAATATGTGCATGGGTTTATCTCTGGGCTTTCTATCCTGTCCCATTGAACTAAATTGTGTTTTTGTGCCAGTACCATATTGTCTTGATTACTGTAGCTTTGTAGCATAGTCTGAAGTCAGGGAGCCTGATTCCTCCAGCTCTGTTTTTCTTTCTCAAGATTGCTTTGGCTATTTGGGGTCTTTTGTATTTCCATACAAATTGTGAAATTATTTGTTCTAGTTCTGTGAACATGCCATTGGTAGTCTGATAGGGATTGCATTGAATCTGTAGATTGCTTTGGGTAGTATAGTCATTTTCACAATGTTGATTCTTCCAATCCCAGAACATGGTATATCTCTCCATCTGTTTGTATCATCTTTAATTTCTTTCATCAGTTTCAGTTAAGACCCTTTTAGAATAGGGAACTCTATAAATATGTTCTCAACATAATGCATTTGTTTTGAATTTCTCATTTTCAGTTGAGTCATCTAATTTCATTTATCTCATAATTTCCCACCTCATCTTCAACATTTTTTCTAACCTTCTTTTAAGTTATTACAGATGTTTCATTTATTTCAAGCCACAGACTTCCTTTTTTTTTTTTTTTTTTCTGGTACGCGGGCCTCTCACTGTTGTGGCCTCTCCCGTTGCGGAGCACAGGCTCCGGACGCGCAGGCTCAGCAGCCATGGCTCACGGGCCCAGCCACTCCGCGGCATGTGGGATCTTCCCAGACCGGGGCACAAACCCGTGTCTCCTGCATCGGCAGGTGGACTCTCAATCACTGCACCACCAGGAAAGCCCCACAGACTTCCTTTTAACAGTCACTTCAATAAAAACTGACTAAATTTCTTGAGAGAGTTAATGGTGTTTGGAAAGTATTCCAAAGTCTTTCCCAGTGTATTTATATCCTCTGAGAATTAACATAACTTAGCCTCAAACTTTCAATATAAGCAGCTAAAAATGAAACAGGAAACTAAAAAGTCTAATAATATCAGTTCCAGAATGTATTTTTAGTTTGATTTACTATTAAACCCCATTCTTTCTACTGTTATTAATATTGTATATAATATCCACTACATGCATTTGATTCAAGAAGAAACTTTATATTCATGAATTTCAAATCGCAACTCATCGCAAACCCACAGAATTACAAAGGAAAAAGCCATAAGCCCAAGTGGTTCTAACTGGTCCACAAATAGCACTATCTTCTTTAATGGCCACTCCACATAAGGCATGGAAATTTAATTATTCCCCAGAATTCTCTATAGTTCAGGCAACCAGATGATATACTATAAAATGGACCTCTTTGGCTCTTTGCCCCTAATCTTTCCTCATTGTGATAGAGTTGGTCAAGAGTTCTCATAGATGTATTATTTTTCAAATACAGATACTGTATAGAAAATGTAAATATTAAAATGTCTAATATATTCTCTCAGAATTTCGAAAGATTTAAAGAGCCAATTCATCCTTATAAAAATAGAAATAGGCAAATACAAAAAGTGCTTTAGATAGCTAATGATTTATTCTACTTTTATATTACCCAAAGAATTTGCATAGGGTGCACAGAATGTTTTAAAAATTAAATCAATTTTATAGACCACAAAATTATTAGCATGCTATAATAGAGAATATTTCAGCACTTAGTTGAGTCTTCTCATTGTCAGTTCCCACCAATACCACAGCCCTTGATGAAAGAAACTAAATCATTCAAGACGGCCCTGGTCATGGCACAGAAAATATTTGCTACCCGATAGTACCTATTCACAGAAAGATTAGGAGAGTTCTAAGAGAGAAAGATCTTTTTATTAGGTAGAATTTGCATTTAGCATTAAGTAGGTAAATTTCTTACAATGGCTGATGCCTTGGCCACCATGCTTGTATAACACAGAGCAACATCCCTGAGCAGAAAATAAGGCTGAATAAGTATTGCTGAAGCAAACTCACCTCTGTTGAATCCATACCCAAAACTGTAATTGTCATATGGAACTATTCGTCTTCATATATCTGGGTATAACAGTACATAAAGGGGGCTTCCACTTGAATACTTTATTTTATACCCTACAGAATATTTATTTGATGTTGAATTAAATCACATTGAAGGATATATTGTATACAAACTAGTCCACTTTACAAATATTGCACTCAAAATTACCAATGATATTCAGGGTAATATGGATGTTAATGCCCAAATTTTCATCCCCAAGGAGCTGGACAAAATTTTGTCAAGCATAATTTCACGAACTGCTTCTTTTCTGTTCTTTTAGAATGTCTCCCCTTCTTCATCCCCTCTATTCTCAATAATTTTCTTTTTCTTTTAAAAATAAAATCAAAAGAAATATAACAAAAATCTGCTAAATAAAAACATTTTTTTGCAAAAATAATTCATACCTATTTTTGTAAAACTGAAAAAGTCATAAAAGCACAATAAATAAAAAGTCAAAAAGAACAAGTCTCCACTATGCAGAGAGAAGCATTTTCAACAGGTGTTGAATATCTCATAAATTTTTAAAAAGTTTCTCTGTGAGTTATTTCTATAACCCTCATTAGTCCACAAATTTCATTCATTGAATTTACAGAGATATTTTTGTCTTTCTGCCTTTCTCTAACTCTAGTTACTGCTGTTAATAGATAATAAGCAAATCTGGGCAATCAATCCTAGGACATAAGGCAGTCATCTGTCCTTCAGCTACACTGTAATTGCTTTTTGCCTCAACATTCTCAGTCTCTGTGCTAATTCCTTTATACCAGTTCCCTTCTCTGTTTATGTGGCACTGTTTAATGAGTTCATTGTCAACGTCACCTTTTGGCAAGAAAATAATAAACTGAGGCTGAGTATAGCCTGAAAAACACTCCTAGCTACACGGAAGTCAGTGATTTTGTGTTGCTTCATGTATCACATGACACATTATCAAACATTCCTGTTGGCTGTAGCAGCCCATGACTCTATCATTCAATGATTTTATATCTGCTGTGTGAAAAATGTATGACCTATGTTGCAATTTGAATGATGCCATCTTTTCCTGATGATATACATTCTACAACATCCTTTTTATTATTAATTTTGGAGGATACCTGATGTCTTCAATTTGGAAAAACCGTGCAGTGAGCCATAGGGTTCTGGGAGTTAGTCAGTCATTAGAGAGAGCATAGACAGTGTATTCTGTGAGTTGAAAAGAGAGAACCATGCATACTCTGGGGAACTCTACTGACTAGTTTGTGTGTTGACTCCAGTGTTCTTGAAGCAAATAAAGGAATCTTCATACCTTAAGGCAGGGGTCCCCAACTCCTGGGCCAAGGACTAATACCTATCCACGTCTGTTAGGAACCAGGCTACACAGCAGAAGGTGAGCGGCAGGTGAGTGAGCAAAGCTTCATCTGCCTCTCCCCATCGTTTGCATTACCTCCTGGACCACGGCTAGCACTACTACTTGAACCATCCACCCCCCACCCACAACCCCGTTCATGGAAAAATTGTCTTCCACGAAACCGGTCCCTGGTGCCAAAAAGGTTGGGGATCACTGCCTTAAGTCATAATGGAGAATTTAAATGCAAGATATCTAACTGAATAAATAAGATCTCATCAATTCCAACATCTACTGGAAATTACATATGAAATAGAGAAAAAGAGATAATAAATTCAAAGTAGCTATTGAAAGCAAGAGAGATGAAACCAGCAGATCAGAATGATAAAATCTTTCTGGAAGTGATAAAGCAGAGAGAATGAAGTAAAGCCCAAGGAAAGTGGGGAACATAAAATTCAATACAGAGGAAGGGAAAGAACATAAAAATCAGAACCAGTGGTGACTGGGAGGAAACCAGCCGTGGGAAAACCAGGCAACTAATCAAATAATCAGGTGATGATGTCTTCTTCTCAAATGTTAGAAGAAATGGAATAATGTCTTCATTGTGAAGGAACTTTTTTTAATTTGAAATTCTTAGTTGTTTAATTTAAATTACAGGAATAAAATATGACATTTTCAGACATAAATGTTTACCATTAAGAAATCCTGATAGAATTACACATAAATATTCTTAAGCAAAATGAAAAGTAATTCCAAATACAAGGAAAATTACACTGTTGAGTAAAGAGACATACAAAATTTACAGCTAAAATAACTCTGAAAAATTTTAAATTTAATATTTTTAAACTGAAACATCTTAGATAATTGCAACAAAATACTGGAGTTAATTTTGAGAAGTTTGAAGTGAAAACATGGAAAAAAATTGTATTTTGAGTAAAAAATGGAAACTATAGGCACTTAACTTTAAAGGAAATCACTAAAGAAAAATATGAATATCTTGCTAACAGAGTTATAAAATAAATATAAATATAAAAATGCATACATATATGCGTATCTGTATTACCATTAAAATAGGAAGAATTAAACAAAAAATTTCAGAAAACATGTATTATATATATGAACTCTATCTTCAAATTCTCATACACCTATAATATGAAGCAGAGATAATGAGGATAAAATTCAAGAGAACTAGGAAACCTAAAATTAAATAAGGATAAAAGACAAAACTCAAAGATCAAAGTAGTGGTAAGTGGGAGTTTTATATCTATCTATCTATCTACTTATCTATGTCTTTATCATCTACACATAAGCAGAATTGCAAACACTTGATATTTGATATTTAACCAAAGTTACTTATGTAGGAGAGAGAAATGTGAGATTTATGAGGGTTGGGGGTGAAGCAGGGCTTCCTTGAGTTTTGTTTTTAGCCGTTGACATTAATTCACATAATACTTTTATAATAAAAGTTATTGTATAATTGGTATAAATGTTACCTATAAATTAATCTTTTGCTCTGCATTGCTAACAATTTTTCTCTCTTCTGTAGTTTGTATAATTTCAAGGATCAATATACTTTGTAGCTTTAGATTGTCTTGAAACACTAACACTATACCATAACAGTAAGGACAGTGGGTTTCTGAGTTAGAAAAACCTGATCTAAATTACAATCTTTCACTTTCTAGTTTTTTAATCTTAGGATCATTACTTAACCTCTCTATCTTATTTCTTCAATATTGTGAGGATAAAATAAAAACTTGTATGTAGAGCCCTTGGTTCACCTACAGTAAATGCTCAACTCACGGTGGGGCTGATTAGAACAATGATGAAGATGAGGATGTAAACATCTCATAGTCCAAATATTCAGAACCAAACTCAAATTCTTCTCTCCAAAGCCCAGTCCTCATGCTAACTTCAGTATATCATTTATTTATTCATTTAATATTCATGTAACATTCATTTAATGTTTAGTTAATCTTTATTAATTGTGGAGCTAGGTTTTGGTTACACAAAGCAGATATGGACTATACCCAAAAGTGTGATAAAGTCCAGTGAGGGAAACAGATATTAGTAATGCAAACATATATAAATAAATAGTTGTAAATTAGGGTAAACACTAAGGGAAAAAACTAAGATATCTGAATATGAGAAATTTACAATGGGTGAGTAGGGAAGAAATCTTTGAAAGAGCAATGTGTAAGAAAATATATGAAGGTATGAGAAAAGGGCTCTGAGGAGAGAAGGTGGTGTTTGGAGTTTTTCCAGAGAGGCCAGTGTGTTAGAGGTCCTGGAGAGGGAAAATATGGTCCAATCAAGCCCAGGCTAATATCCCTGGACCTCGCAAAAGTGTTATTAAGATGAGGTAAGAGAAGCAGAGGCCACAGAACGCAGGGGTTCATTCTGTTTCAAGATGGACATTATCATGATACTACTGAAGTTGAAAAGAACTAAACAACCACCACCAAAAGCCCCAACAACCATGTGAAGAATTGATTAATGTCATCATCTATTCTAAGGACCAAAAAGGCTATTGGAATCTGTGACCTCCTTTCCATTGCACCAGCACTGTGCTCTTAGGCTCTATGCTTTCAGCTCTGGTCTGCTAGATTATGTTCTTAAAGAGTGCTTGCTCTCAACATCACCATGCCTTCCTTCTCCTAACCAAAGCCATCCTATATATGGTCACCAAAATGATTCTTCTAAAGCATCTCAGGTCTTATTACCCAGTTCAGAATAAGCCCCCAGAAGCTCTCAAAAGTTTGGATTCCTCATTATGACAATAACTTTTTATAATCTGTTCACTCTCTCAGGCAATGTTCCCACCTCTCCTGTTATCAAATGTTCCACTCACACTGGGCAATTTGTTATTCCCTGTACACTCCATGCATCTTCATAACACTGGTGGGAAGCCCTGTTTTTGTTTTTTCAGCTGCTCAAGCTCAAATGTGACCTGTTCTTTAAACTATAACTTCATATCTCTGTCCTGAAGCAATTTTGCTGTTTTATTTTCCCATACCACGTAGTATCTTCCTTAGAACCAATCTGAAGGTGTTACTTTAAATTTACTGAATTTGTTTTTGTTCAGTTTAGTACTTTGAAAGCATATTGAGAGCAAACATCATGAGCATTTATCTCTGGATCTTCAATGTCTAACATTACGCCTTGAACTCATTTGCTTTATTAATGTTTGTTGAGTTGAATATGAAAGTTTATTATAACAATAAATAAATTCTGTGCATTTTCAGCTATAAAAATATATTTTGTGAGATTATGTATTAAAAACTTATTTATTTCCATTTTTGGAAAGTAGGTTGTTAGTAAGCTAAAAATAAGTGTGTCTCAAGATATAAGAGTGCCAGTTCTGAGTGTATAATATAATAGTATATACGAAGTGCTAAAAAGGTTTTAAATGTTTAAAATCTAATACTTTAATAAACAGCCTTACAGTATTTGTTTTAAGCAATATGATTTAAAATATATTTGGTGATTTTTTCCTACATTGTTTTAAAAATAGGTGCCAAATATCGGTTAGCTTTTTTTCAGCACACTATTTTATTCTCTATTTTCTCTGGGTGTCAAAATGTCTATCAGCTTGCTTGTTATAATTCACCACATGACTAACTTGCCTTATCTAATACACAGTCTGCATATGGTGATGATATTCGTGGGAAATGCACTGAAAGAAATTCTGAATTGCCCTCCCACCCTTATGCCACAGAGCCCTTTAAATAACATGATAGCCGGAGCCGAAGAACAATACACCAGATGCTCACCCTCAGAAATCAACAAAGAGAAAAAGATTCTAAAATATGCTCAGCAATATAATCTCCATTTATGTTCAAAATAATCATTATGATAATTAAGAGTAACCCTATTATAGGAAAATGGTGCAAATAGAGAAACAACAGGCAATTTCTCATTTTAGATGGAAATCCATGCATTGTGCAATCTCAGGACTTGGGTCAGAAATGTGATAGCTGGTAATGTAGTGTAAATGTCACAGACAGAATAGGAACAAAATCTAGAGAACGTGCACCTCAAAATATGAGACTGAATACCAATTCAGATGTTAGAAGAAAGTACAAAATGGAAATACCATGCTCCAAAGCATGAATTTTTAAGCATAAGTATGGAATAAATTATGCAGTGTAAGCAATCTGTATTGGGTTATCACTTTATTCAATGTTTCATTATTAGTTCATTCACTCAAAAACTTTTGTGGATTTATAAATTCTAGGCATCTTGCTAGGTGCCAATATACCAAATGTAGAAGAGATATGGCTTTGTCTCTTTGAATCTCATAGCTTAATGTGAAAATTATGAAATATAAATTTAATAAAAGAAATATAATGAATTAGGGAGCAAGATAAAAATATTGAATATTTTTGCCTAGGGATTAGGAAGAGAGTCCTTGCAAGGCTTCAAGAAATATGAGACATTTTACTTGACTCTTGAATGCTAAATATGAGCTTGCCAAGTAGGTAAAAAAGATGGGTATTTCAGACAAAACACACTGCAAACTCTCAAAGTCATCAAAGGGTTTAAACGAAAAATAAGTGTTAATAGTTTATTATGAAAAATAGAATGTTATTAAGATCCCCACATTGAGAACAAGTTTCTCAATGAAAACTAGAACAAGTTTCTCTTTTTTGTTAAAAAAATATACACTTAACACGTGTATGCACACACACACGTATGCATACACATGCTATTCCATTATTTGGGCATATACGCATGTATACGTGTGCCATAACTTATAGTCATTGCAAAATCACTTATTTCTGAATCTCAGCTACTTTCAAAATGAAAACTATATGATTCTCAATCTCTTCATACAAGTTTTTGGGTGTCAGATTTAGAAGGGATTTTACTATCTATTAATGCAAATCAATTAATTCTGGAATCCCTTCTAAAATATCTCTGCCTCATAGCCACTTATCATGGGCTCTAACAGCTCCAATAACACAGGACCTTCTGAGACTGTTGGGAAAGACAGGAGCATTCCTGAGCAGGTTCTCACCCCCACTCAGCTGCACAAGAATGAGCCTGGGACCTGGAACACTTCCTTACCAAGAGCTTAAGAACCACACAGACTGTGCTGGGCCTATCACCTTGTGTAGCAATATTTTTCCTGTTTTAGGTTAAATGAGTGCTCTTTTGTTTCTGCTTCAAACTTATGCATCATGTGCCACCTGACCAGCCCCACTGCTATATCTCTCTTTAGCAAGGTTCCTTTCACTGCAACGTGAGAGGAATGCAAATTGCCCTGCAATGGCTACAAAAACAGACCCACTGGCCATGAGGAAATGATGCTCACTGTTGAAGCTGGTCTTGCTCCTTCTTTGCTCTTTGTAAGTAAAGCATTGTTCCATCCAGTGCTTGACTGCAGGTGTTTTCCTTGGTGGCTCGAATACCAATATTTATTGGGCAGACTGTTTAGCGTCCTCTGTTCAGATTGGTAACTGGTGTATGGTGTTCTGCTCGACAAAAACTTTACTGTTAGAAATGTTAGAAAACAACTTCTTATTTTAAGTCAAACTGTCTCCCAGTAAATTCCACATATTGTTCATATGTTGTGTTCATTACCACAACAATCAACTCCAGTCTCACTCTGTACAAAAGTAACCTAATCCCTTTTCTACATGAAAGCCCTTTGAAAATATGTATGTGCTCACTTTTAAATCTTTACACCTAGTAAGAGTGAAATCCTATATTGAAATACTTGATATCAAATTTATTTGCCTAGATGTTCTTAGACAAATATTCATTCTCTCTCTTCCTTATTCTTACTTGTCATGTGGGAATAATAATACCTCCATCACAGATTTTTTATGATGATTAAATAAACTAAAATGTAAAAGTACTTAGGAAAATGCCTCACCTCTACTATGTTTTTTTTTTGTGTGTGGTACGTGGGCCTCTCACTGTTGTGGCCTCTTCCGTTGCGGAGCATAGGCTCCGGATGAGCAGGCTCAGTGGCCATGGCTCACGGGCCCAGCTGCTCTGCGGCATGTGGGATCTTCCCGGACCAGGGCATGAACCCATGTCCCCTGCATCGGCAGGCGGACTCTCAACCACTGCGCCACCAGGGAAACCCTCTACTATGTTCTTGATAAGCTTTGGCTATTATATTAAGAGACTAAAATCTCTTTATTATGGACTATTTTGTGGACATTGCTCTACAAACTAATGGACCTTATTTTATTAACTCCTCAAAAACTGAAAAATATTGTGCCCCTATTTATGATTTGTTAATATCAGTATCATAAAACCTAGGGAAATTCCAATAGAGTCCAACTGACTAGCAGTTCAACTCTGTCCAACAACTTACCCCCTTTAGTAAGGGGGATGAGAATAGAATGGGTAGAATGAGGACAGAATAAAGTTCTTATTTTCTATAGAGGGAAAGGGAAAGCTAAGCACCCATTTGGGGATTAAGGAGGCAGTGGGTACATTCCTTGTTCTTTAGTTTTCTTTCAGCCTAACCTACCCATGGAGTGTCCAATAAATAGTCACAAATCAGCTGAGAGATTCCTGAAATTACTGCCACTGTCATGGAAGTCCTAATCAGAGAAAATCATAGTTTATACCCCACATATACTAAACCAAAAAAAGGAAAGGCAGATAATATAATCATGATATACCCAACACCAGGCAGGACAGAAATGGGTTTGAGTTGAGTGACAGGACCCCTGGAAACCCAAACCAACTAGCTTTGCAAGATCATCCCTGTCATTTCATTAACATTACAATAATGCTATTACTTATTTTATGAGAAATTTTTATCCCTACTTTTTGCAGTTGGAAAAGATTTTGCCATATTTCTACTTTGTGCATGAGTTTACAGAAGTTGTCTAGGACCCCACAGAGTAAGAATATGGCTCCAGTTGTGCCCAACTTGAAAGTAAATAATTTTCTTTGAAGAGAAATGTCCTTCTTTTTCACTGTTGTTAAGCAGGTACCTAATAACTTGTTCCTCAATGGGCTCATCGAAAATGTGAATGGAGTAAATGCTGTTTAAGAAACATTTCATGTTCAAATTAATTTGACTCTAAAACTCAATTTAGAACCATAATTTCACAGGGCAAAAAGAGGTTCCCAAGTTATCCTATAAATTGCAAATCCTATTCCCAGGTCTTTAGCTGTTATTGTGGGGTTGGAGATTTTTAGTATAGCTTTATTTAGTTTTATTTTATTCAACATGTTTTGAATCCCCTTGCAATCCCAGGTCTTGTCCTCTCAATATTCCTCTTTAATTGTGGCAAAAAGACTTAAAAAGAAGTTCTATCATCCACCATGTTCGAAATAATACAGCCTAAAGCTATTAACATTTTTTGTTGCTGAAACAAACTGAATTATATAACCCTACTGATTATTAGAATATATATAATTTGTCCACATGTTTATTTAAATTATTTAATGCCTATTGAACAATTTATGTTCCTATTGTCTCTCAGCTACCTGCTCTTGGTTCTATGTGCTAATCATTAATGCTAGGCAGAGCTAGAAGGCTGCAAATTGCATTTCTGAGGTTTCGTTGCCAATGGCTTTCATTTGAAAGAAACTCAGTATTGAAAAGGAACAAACTATAGAAGCAAAAAAGATGGATAACCTCAAAGCATTATGCTAAGTGAACGATGTCAGACTCAAAGATTACATACTGCAAAATTCCATTTATGATATTCTGGAAAAGGCAAAACAATGGTGATGGAGAATAGATTAGTGATTGCTAGGGTCTGGGGGCTCACGAAGAGTTGAACTTAAAAGAAGAAGCATGAGGGGATTATAGGTAGAAGAAAACTGTCCTCTAGGATGAATGTAGATTTTGTTAATGAGAGTGGTTGTAGAGGAACAGAATTTTAAGGATGAGTTTTTGGAATTTCTGGGGTTCCTGGAATTAACTATCTAATCTGATTAGATTTAAAGAGGCTAATGAATCTATTTCCAGTAGGAAAAAGAGCACTGATAGTCAACAGAGTTACTCAAACTATCTGTGTTTGATATTCCTAATCTACCACTCATAAGAGGCAAGAACATCTTTAGAAACTAAAGAATATAATTACTTTGGTTGGTTGCTTCTATAAAAAAAAAATAAACAGAAACCTGGATTAAATAGAGCCAAGAGACAAGAAGGAGGAGCTCTCACACCCTACAACCATAGCAGAGCCCAACAGAAAGAAGAGAGACTTCCCCTTTTTGCCTGGCAAGAGCTCAGCCAGTGACAGACTGTTAGCTGACAAGTTAGCCGATAAAAAGGCACTAAACCTTGAACTCTCAATTCCTCCAATGGACTCTGTTAACTATTGCCCTCCCAACTTCCTTTTCCCCTCTATAAAAGAGTTCTCCTCTCCATTTTTTGCAGAGAACTTGCACATGGCTCACCATGGTTGCAGTCCCCAAATTGCAATTCTCTGTCAATGCTGAATAAACCAATTTTTACTGTAGAAATTTTTGCTGACAGTCTATTTGTCTTAGGTCAACACTTCTAATGTTACTGAACAAAGTGGTGAAAGGAAAGGTTGAACTCAGGGTTTTGGATTCCCACCTCAAATAACCCAAAATGACCTATGAGCTTCTGGGTATGCCCTGAAAGAGAGCCTTACTTCCTGCAGCCACAAAGCTGAAATTGCTAAAAATCAAATGCAGAACCTCATCCTGTGATGGGCTGAATTATAGTACAAGTTGAATTCTCATCAATCTTCCAGTAACCAAGACTAACAAAGTCCCCAATATGGCACAGTTTTCCAGGGTGATCAGCCAGCTACCTGATGGCTGACATTACATTTGAATGCCTCCATTATGGAAGGGGCGGCATTTTATCCTTAATGAAGTAGACACACTGGAAATGGTTTTATCTTCCCTGCATGCAATGCTTCTGCCTAGACTATCAGTCTTGGACTTACAGAATGTCTTATGCATCATGATGGTAGTTTGCACAATGTTGTTTCTGATCAAGGAACTCACTTCACAGCAAAAGACGTGAGGCAGTGGGCCCATGCTCATGGAACTTACTGGTCTTTCCATGTCCCCACCAACCTGAAGCAGCTGGTGGAATGGCCTTTTGAAGACTTAGTTATAGCAACTGCTAGGAGGCAATACCTTGCTGGCCTGGAACAAGGCTTGCCAGAAAACTGTATATGCTCTGAATCAGTGTCCAATATATGATGTCATTTCCCCATAGCCAGGTTTTACAGGTCCAAAGATCAAGGGGTAGAAATGGAAGTGGTACCACTCACTATTACCCCTAGTGTCCCACTAGCAAGAGTTTTGCTTCCTGTTCCCATGACTTTATGCTCTGCTGGCCTGGAGATCTTAGTTCCAGGGGCAGGAATGCTTCCACCAGGAGACACAAAAATGACTCACTGAACTAGAGTTTAGACTGCCTCCCGGCCACTTTGAAATCCTCATGCTTTCTTCTTTCCTTTTTTCCCCTTTTGGTATGGGAGTGCCTCTCCTCTGCCTGTCACAACACTATATTTTGAAAGCACATGACATGTTTGATTTCACAGATGCACAGCTGGAGAGCAATTTGCCTCTGAGTGAATTACTCCTTGAGTTTTACCCATGTCGAATTTAGATGATATTTAGATGTCTTGGACTTTACAGGTTTACAAAGGTGGAGCCCTCATGAATGAGATTAGTGTTTGTATAAAATATGCCCTAAAAAGTTCTTTGCCTCTTTCACAGTGTGAGGTAACAGTGAGAATGAGGCCATCAATGAAGAATGTCTACCTTTACCAGACACCAAAACAATGGACTCCAAAAATAAGTGCCTTGGTTTTGGACTTCCCACCCTCCAGAATTGTGAGAAATAAATTTCTGTTGTTTATAAGCCAGCCAATTTATTATATTCTGTGTAGCAGCCTGAAGAAGAGACAGAATTCTGTGAATTTGTCAAAATGTACAATATTGGCCAACAACCAAAAAGTGAATTTTGTATGTAACTTCAAAATAATTATGTAAATAAAAAGTAAATTTTAAAAAGGGTAAGTAAAATCTAAGTGTTCAGCATATAGTTGTTCACTATAAAAGTCTGTTCAATCTGGTATATGTTTTAAAATGTATATCATAAAATGTTTTCAAGGAAATATAAACAAAAACAGGGAGAGAACAAGTGGAGAAAGAGAGGAGGGAAAGTGAGGACCAGGAAAGGAGGAAGGAGAAGAGAAGAGAGAAAACAATTAGAATATTATTCTAAGGGTGTCACAGATATAAGATCTATAGAATATTAAATAATTGATTGATGCTGTCTCTGTACAACAGTGTGCTTATTTTTCCTAAAATATTTCTATTTTTACTTTATTTGAGTAATTATTTCTTTAGCTCATGATGGGATTTTCTACCCAGATTCCCATTTAAGTCCTTTAAAATCTCTATGGCTGATAAGAATTGCCTCTCCCAAGGTCAACTCCCTTTACGGGGACCTGCTCATCCAATGACTGCTCAACTTAGTACAGAAATCTAGTTTCCTCATCCCAGTTTGGTATAATTCCAAATGACCATCCTCATTTCTAGGAGATCAGCTGAGATCTTCATTGAGACTATAGCATAACCCATTTTTCTGTTTTTTTTTTTTCCCCTACTCTAGTCCTGCTCTGTCCTCTTCTATTCCTTCTACAGGTAGTGTATATAAGAACATCCCTTGATAAACTTGCTACGCACTAATCTCCATCTCAGATTCTACTTTCCTGGTAATCCAGTCTATGACAATTCTTCCCATGTTAGGAAAAAGAAAACTACTTCCTTTGTAGTGAATTCAACAATTAAACATATAGAGTTCTTCTAAAAACATTGGAAAGCAGAAGACTGAGAACATCTGAAAACCAACCAACCATCCTTTTTTCTAAATAACATAAGTATGCAAAGCCATCAATTAGTACAATTCTCAAAAGTTCTCTTAGTTCTCAAACACTTAGTTCAGTTATTGGATAAAAGGAAAAGATTTAATCAATTATCTTCAATTGCATTTATGACTTCATTATAATTTCCTTTTGAAAGAATCTGTTTTAATGCAAAACACCAGAGAATCCAGTTTTGTTGATTGTAGCCCTGGATTAATTTCCTGAGAACTCTTACAAAAATCTTTGAATAAAATCTGTACACTAGTTAATGTATAATATTGAAAACCTGTTTAAATTGCAATTCTAATTTTTACCAGTGCATGAAACTATTGGAATTAAAAAAAAAAAAACTGGATGAACGATTTACTTTACATTAGCAACATCTGAAGCACTCAATTTTTCTGCTAAGTAGAAAAAGATATTTCCCTTAATATTTGGATATTGGCTTATTGTAGTTGCAACATGAGCATCTACACGTGAAGACTTTTAATCTTGGAAAATGTACTGCTTGCATAATTAAGAAAGAATAAAATGTGTAATCTTTCAAAATATTCACAGTGAATTAAAACAAAAGAATGTTTACATAAAAAGTTAGTAATTCGGGTCATGAGTTGAGGTGGGATGGGGAAATAAGGAAGGGGACATAAATAAATTACTTGGGTAGAGAAGCAACAAACTCATAGAAAGAGGTGGTAACACATTGTCAGGAGATAGCTTGAGGCAAAATAGGTGAAAATCACAAAGCAGAGCCATGAAGCACAGAAAGGGAAACACAATTGTAGAGGAGTAGCAAAAGCAAAGGCTTAATAGTTATTCTGAGTGGGACATGTTGACAGCATGCTAAAAGAATTAGGATCTAATCAGTCTTAAGGCCCAAAGATGGTGCAGAAGAGGCAGAGTCAGATAAATGGAGTCTATAAAAAAAGTCAAGAGAACAAACTGATTTTGAAGGGAATGTTATGTTCCTGCCAAAATCCCTTGACTCAAAAAAGGAAAGACAGATGATCCCTCCAGTTACATGACAGTTGGGTCATAATCTTCATTTTATGCATGGATAAGAATGACACTATTTTTCAGTCAGCCCATGGAAGATCTAGGAGGCTATGTATCCATCAAGGGAAGATTTGACCCTTTTGAAGAGAAAGATGTAAAATAATAATCATAGACCATTTTTTCAGTATGTGTGTGTGTATAATTAATGAAATTGTGCTACATACAGAATATAATTTATTGTATATATGATTCATGCAATGTTCCTAAGCATTTGAATTAATGACATGACTTCTTAATTTTTCAAATGCAGTAAAAGCTCTTAACTGACTTCCTTTGAACTAACTCACCTGATGAACTGACATTCATTCACTCAATACAGTGGACTAATACCCATGGTTCAGCTCTTCTTAAATAAATCACATTTCTACTCCAATCAATTTATTTTATGCTTAGCAGTTTTAGTTGCATTTGTTCCACAATCTGTTTATCAGAGTAATCATACAGAATTGTATAATTATATTACAGTAAACATACAATAAGCTGATGGATGAAACATGAGGCTGTAAAGAATTGTTTTATAACTAAGTATAACTGTCCAGTAAATACTGCAGCACCCTATGAGAATATTTACACTAGGATCCATGAGAACATTATTATTATTACTCTCAATATTAATCTCAAAAATAAAATTTTTAAGGAAGTCATCTGTATATAGTACAAAACATGTTTAGGTCTGCTTCTTGGTAAACTTTGAGATTTGGGGAAGGTTACTTTACATCTCTGAGTCTCCAGTCCATCAATCTTTACATGAGGAATGTATATTCCACATATGATTACAACATTATCTCCCTCTCCACATGCCCTTCTTAAAGTCTGACTTGATCCTCCAGCTGTGGAGGGGTGAGTTCAATGTCCTCTCTTCTTGAACCTCGGTGGATCTTTATACGTAGTAAATAGAGCTTGTTATCATATGACAAACACTAAGTTTTACTCAATGGCAGGATATATTCATCCAGACCTTGATTCACTTTGCTAAATAGATTTACAGGTATTTTATTTCCAGTTGACAAAATGTTAAAAAAAAATCATCTCAAGGATTAGCATTATTCTGATAATAAAATCTGACAAAGACTAAAAGAAAGTTCCTCATGGTCTAATCATGTGTAATGCTGGGTGATTCCAGGCTGGAAAAGTTCACCTAGAAACAGACTACATATTATACTGACATAATGGAGAAAAGCTGATCATCACATAGTTATCAGACTTTCTAGGAGATGACAACATACAAATTTAAGTTTTTGTTAATATATATAAAATATTCAAAATAGTTAATGGTAACCTTTTCTGTTTTTCTCAAAGGAACTTGTTAATAGGTTTTTAAAAATCAAAAGGATATAATTAAGTATGTGAGAAATTATCATATCAATTAAAATTACATAATTTGCACCTACCTGTCAACCTATGCTTAGGTGTATTTGACGTTGGCTTTTGGGGCAAAAATCTTTTCACCTTCTTGTGTTTTAAAAATTAATATTCAATTTACTGAAATAAATTTTAAAAACTAGAGTTTTACTATTAAATCAAAATTATAAAATCTTATTCTATATAATACTTTTCTATCTCTAAAATCACTCAGGGCTTTGCACTTAAATAATTTTATTAAGAAATTTAAACTTGATTAAGGTATGTAATATATTCAATTTTCTTCAAATACCCCAATCTAGCAAAATCATCCCAACTATTACATACATGCAGTTAATTTAGTCAATGATCATACAAAAATGGATAATCTTAGATTATCTTTAAACATTTGAATAAGTCTGGTTTCTGCTACTTCTCATAGATAATATGAGTGCATAACTTAAACATTAAATACACTTTAAATACTAATACAGATTACTGAGATCCAGAACAAAAATACTGATGGTTTGTGTTTGAGTTACTCATTCATCTTCAATTCTAAAGACCCAAATTTAAAGACGTCCACTAACACTACATTTTCAGAGATCATTTTTATAATTTGTCACTAAGGAAACAGAAGTCACCGTTTCAGAATGATTTGGGCTAATTTCTCTATGGGCTGAAGTTTTTTTATTAAACATACTTAGCCAAGATGGCAGATCTAGAAATACACTTATTTAGCACAATTATTGTATCTTTCTGTTTAATTAACATGCCAATAGAGACTACTAATCTATTCCTTCCAAACAGGAAGGTCTCCCAGCATTCTTACCCGGGTTCAGGTTTTGCTATTACCTGCTAGCCTCCACATATATTGCTTTACCACTTCAATGGATCCAGTTAATCTATTTGCCAGATGACTATTTTGAATTAAATGTGTATTCTTCCTTTCAAGTCAAACTCTTTTCAAGACTTTTAAAATACACAGAATTTAAGGATTTATCAAGTTTTACTCTGATTTTACACTAAATTTTTCTAAAGGAACTTCATTCACAATTCTCTTTCAATCATCCTTATTTAGAAAAAGGATATTTCAACTTTTTGTAAGAACATATAACATTACTACAGATATATACATATACATATGTGCACATGTACACACATATATGAATACATACATATATATTATTTGTATTTGTAAGCATGTTTTTACTTCATAGAGCTAAGAGAAATATGGAAAAACAGAAGACCCCAACATTAATGAGGACCTACTATGAACTACTCAGTTATCATTATATGTATTACTTGTCATATGCATTTTACAAATGAGGATGTGAGCCTGAAGGAAATCAAGTCACTTGTTCAAAGTCACACAGTCAGCAGTTCATATGTTATTTGAATTTACATCTACAGATTTCATAGGCTATGATTTTTTCATAATAATAATGTAATTTTTGTGGGGGAAAATATAAGATGCATAAAGAGACCAGCATGCGTACAGACTCAATACTGACTAAAATATAATCTGAATCAAATTATTTCTCTAATCACCAAATAGTTCACTAGGAAAATGGGAATTCATAAACATTCCTCCTTCCTATTTCAAAGAGTACTGCGGGGGGAGGTTGATATTAAATGTAATCAGATGTGTTGAAAATACGTTGGATATACATTTATATTTCAAAATTCTTACTAATAATGAATTCCAAAATATTTTGATGTACATATATATATACATACATACACACATATAATGTACGTGTGTATGTATATATTCTCACATATTAAATGATAGTATTAATATTCACCCATTTTAGGGGTTACTGAAGAAACTCTCAAAAGGACACAATAACTCCAAGGGCCATAAAAGCCTTTCAAAAACAAAACAAAACCAGGAATAATTAAAGAGGAAATAAACTACTCTCTGCATCTTTTTGTATCCTTTTATGTTTGTGAGGGTACTAGAAATAAACGGATAAATTGGCTAGGTATCTGATTTTAAATTGAATTGTTTTCAATGCTATGGGTCTTGGAAAACTTTCAAAATTTACAAATTAAATGAAATTTACTTAACATGCTATAAGATGCCTTCATTAAATGTATTACCCTCTGGATCTCTGCAATGTCCTGTTATAACATTTCACTCAGACATGAAAGAAAATTGTGTTTGGCCATTGGAGGTTAAATAACTATGAAAAATATTTGATATTTAGAGTGTACTGCAGCATGAATGTCATCACCATGGAAAATATAACTCCTTTAGAATTCATTTATGAGAAATTTATTGCCTTGAACATGATATTCATTCCCTTTGAGGTAAAAATATCTTTTAACAAGTGAAATACTTAAAGCAAATAACCTGAAATACCTCAGTTTAAAAAGTGTTTTGTATCCTTGGAGATTAAATTAAATAGGTTGAAACTGAATAAATAAGAGTTAATATTGTGTTTCTTTACAATGTTTCACACTGTAAGGAACACACGGTTGTGAAAAATGAAAATATTAGTGAAAGTTGTATACCTTTACTTATATCCCATAAAATCACCACTAGTATCACACTATGTACAGTATTCTATAAGTTTCTTTTTTACTTAATGACATAATGGTTCAAATTCTTAATTTACAATATCTGAATGCTACCAAATAATTCATAACAGGAAAATTAACTTAAGAGACATGTTTAAAGATTCCTGAATTATGCTTCTATTCCTACTTTGTATTTAAACTCTTCTGCTCATTTGTTCATTAATTCAATTTTAAAAATCTATTCTTGATAGATACCAATGATAAAATGGGAAAATGGGAAGCCACTAAATAGTGGAATCACATGACTTAATTTGAAGTTTAGAAAGATTACTAGGTGTGCAGTGAGAAAAATAGATTGCTGTTGAGAATCTCTATGGTAGGAAGTCCTATAAGAGGAACAATACAAAATTAGGCAAGATCATAAAATATGTGAGTAAAGATGGCAACTGAGGTGATGGATGTAAGTGAAGGGATTTGAATTAAGTTTAGGAAATAGAAGAATTCTGATGGAATATTTAACATCGGTTAGGGAAGCAAAAGATACGGTCAACAATGAGACAGGTTTTATGGGCAACTGAGTGGACAGTAAACTAAAAACACACACAAAGAAACTGATTTGTTGGGAATGAGAAAATGCAGGGTGACATCTTTTATAAAGTTTCCTGAGAACTGTCCAAATGCAGACTTCTAGTATACAATTGAATATATGACTGAATAAGAAGAGTATGCTGTAACAGGAGTCAAGGTCTCATAGCACGAAGCATTGGTCAAGAATATCTCAAATAGTGCTAATGAGAAAATGACTAAAAAAGTCCACAACTGACTAGTAACATTGAGGTCATTTTTGATTCTTGCAAAATAATTTGTTATATTGGGGGTACAGATCTCAGAATACTTTGAGCTGTGTAGTAAGTCAAGGAGACAAGGAGTATAAATAACTCTCTCAATAATTATGACTGTGAATGTGAACAGATATTTAGTTGAAGAGAACATAGGGTAGAGTCTGTTTTTTTGTTGTTTGTTTAATGGATTGATCTATATCTCTTTAATTGTTAAAGGGAAGGCATCCCTAAAGAGAAAGAACTGATTATATATGAGAAATCTTTGGCCATGGTATGCCAGAGAAGGAAAAAAATAGGGCCCAAAACACAAATAGAAAAATTATTTCTGACATGGAGGTAATACTTCTTCTATTACAACTAGAAAAAGAATGGAAGGGATAGATTGACACACATGTATTTCACTATTATCGTAGCAGGAAACTGAATTAGGTCTCTTGTAATTGCCTTACTTAATGGGGGAGGATATACTGTTTGACAGTAAGGGAGAGGGGGTTGGGGATTTTCTGCTGATTTTTCACAGTTTAGAAGACTTGTATATGATCTTTATAATGTCCTATATATTTTTGCCTTTATCTATATATTGTCCTATATGTCTTCTAAGAGAGTGCAGAATATTTTTATTTCCATCTCTTTATAATAGAGTTTAGAAACAATTTACACCCTTAAATAGCACATTTTTTCATAGGTGTTAAGGAGCATTATACATACTGTAAAAAAAAAAGTACATTAAAACCTTACAATAATAGAGGCATAAATCATAAATCAATATTTCAAATAATTCAATATGTATAACAAATACAAGCTGCTTAAGAAAACATGGCTTTATCTTTTAATTAATATAAATATTTATTCTTTTATTGCCCCAAATTAATCTGTAAATATTTTCATCCAATTTGAAACTTATCAAAAACTGTTATAATAATGTCTACAAGAATCCTTAAAAAGTCAGAGGAACATAATTTATGGTAGTGCAACAAACAAAGAGTTAAGATGGAGTCTGAAGGTTGCTGTTAGACAGTTTGTAAAACTGTCAAAAATACATGTCAGAGAGAAGAAAAAAATCCTTCTGCCTAAGTTGTCATCTGTGGCCCATTATACCAGGTACATGTATTTAGACACGTTCAATGAGCTATCATGGGATCATATCCCAAAGCCCAGTGTTGTCTGGGAATTCAAGCAGAGTGACCTGATGTACTAAGCATTCCAGTTTGGCTAATGAGCAAAATCTCAGGAAGAAAATTTGGTCTGTCAGCTCCTTGATTTTAAGTAGTGGGACCTAAGCACACATTTGCCAAGATCTCTGCAAAGCCAGGAGGCAGTCTGGGGGCACTTGATGCCACAGATACAATTATAAATAATTTGATTTAGCCTCATTAAATCTTCTAAGTGCTCTTTGCCACATTTACCTACATTAGAATAAACTAGTTCAGATATTATTTTTTGCATGTGAGTCAATGCATACGTTATATGGAGAATTATATATATGAATTATGTATATATGTATGTGTATATATTCTGTCAAGTATTTTCAGCTTTAATCTTTGCTAAGTTATAAGCTTATAAACCAAGATAGTTTTATAGCAAGAAAAAAATAAAATTGTTCTATATAATTTGGTTCATTTTAGAGATCTGATATTCAATTTCCAGTTTGCCAGAAATCCTTAGCTACTTTACAGACAATAAATAAATGATGCCTTACTCAGTCCTGCTGAGTACTACCTGCAGGCATTATAAATGCTGTTCATATTTTTATAGAATCACTAATACTAATATTTCTACTACAGTTTTTGGATACCTGGCTATAAAGCTTATATATATATATATATACACACAAAATGGGGATAATAAAAATATACATAATATAATATTAATATATATAGAAACTGTACATATATATGATTTACACTTTATAGAAATCTTGAACATAGTATAATTTAGTATTTCCAAGTTTAATCTTTACCCCCAAGTAAATAGAGATTCATCTATTTAAATTTTTCAATGCTTGCAACTCTTCAAGTTCTACTGCTTTTCTATCATTAAAACAAACACCAATATAAATACAAAGATACATTTGTTTGTAAAATTAAATGCTTGGTATGAGAACTGTATTTATTCTATCAACCTCTTATTTTTCTTTTCTTATAGAAATTCCCCACCTTCTGTTTGTAAGTCTTAGTTGTGCACATAACTTCCCGGCTAAAGACCCTATTTCCCAGTCTCTCTTGGCCATGTGATTAAGTTCTTGCTAGTGAAATGTGAGTAGAAGCTAAATAAGTTAACTCTCAGGTTATGTGCCCTAGGCTCTCACTCTCTTTCCTCCTTCTGGGGGCCTGGAGTAAGTATGTGGTAGTGACAAAAGACTTGACTGTGTAGACAAGGACAGCACTGTGAAGCAAGGTGAAACAGCAAGATGGAAAGATTGAGACCCTTAATGAGCTGATGAAGCTACGGCTTCCTCTCTTCTGAACGGTTATGTGAGAAACAAAAAATTTCTGTCCTATTTAAAAATGTATGTTTTAAGATTCTTTACTAAAGCAACTTAAGTTGCACTCTAAATAACACATTTGGTTTCAAGGGAAAAATGGAGATAATAGGTTAGCTCAAATAATTTTCGAAGTTCTCTGGGAAATCTGAATAAATGAATTAGAGTGTTTTATGGTGATAGTTTTACTACTTTTCATGTCTTAGATAATGTCCAAGACCCTTCACATATCTGAGAAACCATGTCTGAGAAGTATATATTTATCATACTGCTTTTATTATATCTTTTTCAAAGTTTATTCTTCTTTGAGGTGAAGAGAATGTAAGTTTTAATATAAGTTTTATATAATTTTAACTTTTCTCCCAAAGTTAATAAAAATTTTATTATAGTACTTACATGTCTAGTACCTAAAAACTATTTCTATTAAAAAAGAGGTATAGATAATAATTCAACTGATGAGTTAAAGTGGAATAATAAAAAATGCTCAATTAACACAAGAGAAAGCAGAAAAAGAGGAAAACAGAAACCCACAGCTAAAACCATACTTAATGGTGAGAACATAGATATTTCCCCTGTAAGACTAAGAAGAAAGCAAAAATGTCCTTTTCACTACTGCTATTTTGTTTAATACTGGAAATCCTAGTATTAAAGAGAGAAAATAAAAGTAATATAGACTGAAAAAGAAGAAATTATACAGACTTCATTTGCAGATAAAAGACTGTCTAACTAGAAAATTCCAGTAAAAGCCTAAAAAGAGCTTCTAGAGCTAATAAGAGATTACAGCAAGGTTATAGGATACCAGGTTAATATATTTTGAAATTAAAACCAAAGTACCACTTACAGCAGAACCAAACTAAAGAAAATACTCAGGTATAAAGCTAACAAAATATGTACAAGGAAAGCAGCAAAACTCCATTGAAATAAATTAAAAATGATCTAAATGAATGAAGAGATATTCCGTACTAATGGATAAGAAGAGTCAATATTACTATGCAACATTTTTTCCCTAACTGATCTACAAATTTAGTGGAATCCCAATGAAAATCTCAGTGGATATCAACAAAATGATAATAAAGTTTTTTTTTTGAAGTATAGTTGATTTACAATGTTGTGTTTCAGGTATACAGCAAAGTGATTCAGTTTTATATATATATATATATATGCAGTATATATATATATATGCAGTTATATATATATTTATATATATTTAAATACATATATATTTTCAGATTCTTTTTGATTATAGGTTATTACAAGATATTGAATAGAGTTCCCTGTGCTATACAGTAAATCCTTGTTGTTTACCTATTTCATATATGGTAGGGTGATTATAAAGTTTTTATGGAAAAGAAGAAGAGCTAGGATTGGCCACACAATGTTGAAGAATAAAGAGTGAGCAGACTGACCCTACTCAACTTCAAGACTTCCTATAAAACTACAACACCGAAATGGTATGGTATTAATAAAAGAATAGACAAATAAGGAAATGGAACAGAATAGAGATGCCAGACATATAGACATACATATATGTCTATATCTATTCAACTTATCTTTGACAAAGAGCAAAAGCAATTCAATGAATAGAAGATAGCGTTTCAATAAGTGATACTGGAACAACTAAAAATCTGGTTCATTCAAAAAAAAAAAAAAAGAATCTAGACACAGATCTTATATCTTTTGCCAAAAAAGTTAACTCCCTATGGATCATAGACCTAAATGTAAATACAGAAATATAAAATTTTGGAAAGGTAACTTAGGAGTATATCTAGGTGACTTGGATTTCACAATGACTCTTTTGATAAAACACCAAAAGCACTATCGATGAAAGAAATAACTGAAATGTTAGACTTCTCTGAAATTAAAAATTTCTACTCCGTGAGAACACTGTTAAGAGAATGAAAAGTTAAGCAACAGACAAGGGAAAATCTTTTGCAAAACACATACCTGGTAAAGGATTGATATTCAAAAGATACAAAGAACTCTTAAAGCTCAATAATAAGGACATAAACAACCTAATTAAATGGGCACAAGGTCTGAACAAATACCTCACCAAAGAAAACATATGGATAGCAAATATGCATATGAAAATGTGTTCAATATCACATGTCATTATGTCATTGCAAAATAAAACAACAATAAGATATCACTACACATCTATTTGAGTGGCTGAAATCCAAAACACTGAAAACTTCAAATGGTGACAAGGATGTAGAGCAACAAGAACTTTCATTTACTGTTGGTTACAATGTAAAATGGAACAACCACTTTAGAAGATAGTTTGATAGTTTCTTCTAAAGCTAACCATAGTCCTATATGTTTCCTCAGTAGAGATACTAGACATTAACTCAGTTGAGTTAAAAAATTACCTGGACACAAATGTTTATAGAAGCTTTATTCATAATTTCCAATAAGTAGAGGCAACCAAGATGTTCATCAATAGGTGAATGAAGAAACAAACTATAGTACATCCATCAATGGAGTATTATTCAGTAATATAAAAAAAATTAGCTAACAAGCTATGAAAAGACGTAGAAGAATCTAAATACATATTCCTAAGTGAAAGAAGCCAGTCTGAAAATGCAATCAATACATATTGTATGATTCCAACAATATGACATTCTGGAAAGTCAAAACTGTAGAATTAGTAAAAACATCAGTGGTTGCCAAGGATTTAACGGGAGGGGGAGAAGGATGAACAGGGGGCACACAGAGGATTTTAGGGTGGTGAAATTATTCTCTATGATATCTTAATGGTGAAAACAGTGATTGATTTGTAAAGCCCATAGAACTCTACAACACAAAGAGTAAACCCTAATGTAAACTCTGTACTTTAGTTAATAATAATGTATAGCTTTTGGTTTACTGTTTGTAACAAATGTTCCACACCATGCAAGATATTAATTAATAATTTGGGGAATTCTGTGTGGTTGGGGTAGAGGGAGTACCAGGGAACTCACTACTTTCTCTGCAACTTTTCTGTTAAACTATCAATGTTCTAAAAATGAGAGTCAATTAAAAAATAAGCTACATGTTTTGTGAAATATTAAAATGTTTTAGTATTCTTAAATTTATTTCTTCATGTATTTGATAATTTTAGTGTTTATATGTACCTTTAAAATAATAAAAAAATTAATATTTTTATTTGACTCTACCTGGAAAATTTAATAACCCTTACTTCTCACCCACATATTGTGTGCTAAAATATTGCTTTCTTTAATTAATTTTCCTCTCCCATAATATTAATAATAGAAAATATTAAACAGAAACAATCATTTCTGAGGTTTTAAAAAATATATATGGAAGCATACTTAAGGAAGCTAACACAAAAAGAGATTCATTCCAGAATGAAATAACTACAGGATGAGATTTTGAAGCAAAATATACAAATAAAATTAAAATGTTGGATGTTGGGGAGTTCCTTGGTAGCGTAGTGGTTAGGATTCTGGGCTTTCACTGCTGTGGCCAGGGTTCAATCCCTGATTGGGGAACCAAGATCCCACAAGCCGTGTGAAGTGGCCAAGAAAAAAAAATTCTTTGGATGCTATACCTTGTTTTTAACCCAAGAGAATCCCCAGGGGAAAAAAAAATTGATGAATTTTTAAAATATTAAGTGTTTATAACTTTTAAATATGGCATTCACATGTAAAACCTCTCTCTCTGAGATGTCCTTATTCCTTCCATGGATGATGCCTCTCTCTGCACAACTATTGCCATCTTCCCTTGCCTCACCTTGGACCATGTTCTGTTGTTACCCTCTCTTTCTTTACCACTTTCAGAATCACACTTCATACTGGCTTTATTTTTTTCTTGCCTAAAATATGTTAAGGCCCGCTGTATTCTAAGTCTTTAGTATATCAGGGATGGATGGATGAAACTTTATCTGATACTTTTTTTTTTTCCCCCATGTGGATGGGTTGGGGAAGTGAAATGGGAGAAGAGGGTCCCTAAGAGTCAGGTTGAGTCACACGTATAAAGGGAATGCCAAGGACCTCTGGCTGAAAGCATCTGTATGCAAGAGATGTCAAAAGTCATTTCCAGGGCTTCCCTGGTGGCGCAGTGGTTGAGAGTCCGCCTGCCGATGCAGGGGACACGGGTTCGTGCCCCAGTCCGGGAAGATCCCACATGCCACGGAGCGGCTAGGCCCGTGAGCCATGGCTGCTGAGCCTGCACGTCCGGAGCCTGTGCTCCGCAATGGGAGAGGCCACAACAGTGAGAGGCCCGTGTACCGCAAAAAAAAAAAAAAAAAAAAAAAATTATTTCCAGTGGGTGCAGGTTCAAGGAATAAAAAATTAGGCCAGGCTGGTTGCCAGTGAAGGGAACTCCTGGACTATGAACTGAAAACCCTGCATAGGGACAGTGTTTGAGTAGTTGCCTTTTTAACCTTTCCTTAGCACTGAACTTTACTCTTAGATGAAGATTTAGATTTCTCACTTTTACCTGGACATTTCTATATAGGTGAAATACTGTCATCTATAAATTGAATCTGTCCTATTCTCCATGAACACTCACTTCTTCCCTTTCTTATCTCTCAACTCAAATATCACTCCTTAGTCATCCTTGCTAGAAAGCCAAGATTTATGATTTTTTTTCATTTTCCTGCTCTTATGTCTAAATTATATATCAGACCAATAAATCTACTATACTCTGTACTCAAAATATGCTTTTAAAAATTACTGGCAAGGAGACTTAGGGGCAGTGACTCTTTCTCATTAAAAATGACCATGTTGTTTTCCTTAATATTTAGTTGCAAGTTTTATTTGGGCAGGAACCATATAGGTTTTGCCTGCTATTGAATGCCCAGCACCAAACACAATGCCTGGCATATAGTTGGGATGCAAACCTTTCTGGAATGAATTATAAGTTAATTGAATGTTACTCAAGAGCAAAAAATAATCTCTATCCCCAACCCAAACCCTTAAGATTAATCTGGATGGTAGATATAGGAACCCCAGCTAAAAAAGTCATAATGTTACATAATTATTATTACCAGTGTCTGCAAATGTCATAGAAATTTCCTACTGAGGAAGATTAGAATTTTTTCTGTGGGTAAGGATCTGCTATAGACGGTATTTAGTTTAGCACAAACTTTAAATAACATTTAGTATTGAAAGGTAGATCTGAGGTTTAGTTTAGGAAGAGGAATAGGCAAGAATACTTACCTGCCCTGCTTATAGTGATAATGAATGAGTGGGTAGAGGCTGGCCCACAGGAAGAGGTCAGAAAAAGGCAGCAAATGGAGACTAAGAATATAGCTTTTGGAAGAAAGTCAAAACTTAAGGAGAGATGTCTTATGATAGTTTCCAAGATAAGGGATAACCAATTGGAAGAAAAAGGGTTCTAAGCTATAGTCTATGTGGTAATATTATTATATTAGCACAACTTCTACTATACAGGTTAACCTGTGTTAGCTGTATTTTAGGTAATTGAAGAAACTACCAAAAACTCAAAACCTACATCTCTACTATGTTATAAATTTTTCTACATCCCATATAATTTAAATAATTATAAATTATATAAAAATTAATAAATTACATATCTGTATATTAAAATATATATAAGTCAAATAAAAATATGTCCTGCTGATTTAGTTATAACACACACATTTTATTAAAATCAGAAAAAAAAGTTATCTGAGAAATAGAAATTACATATGTATTAAATTTATTAAAATTAAAATTCATTAACTTCTTAAAATTTCAGGCAAAAAAACTAATTTTATTTAGAGATATTCTGAACAAACTGTTCATATTAAATATAGATAATACTGTATTAATTCATAGACAAGGACCAAATGATACCAACAATTTCATTTTGGTTTTTAGACATATCCTTTGATTACTGTAATACAGCTCAGATAAATTACAAAATATCTTACTGCTAGTTTATTATGAATCATATTTACTATAATTATGTAACTGATTAAATATTGTGAATTTCATGAGTATATTTATTAAAAATTCAGGTGATGGCTGGTTAATATTATAATAATTTTACAGAAATTCCCAACAAATTCAGTTTACATTTTAAGTATTGCTATTTAAGTATTCTTTTAGAAAACAATCTCACCTATGAAACTTTCAAAATACTATGCAAATTATGACATAGAAAATGGTTACTTTTGTTAACTAAATAAAATTAAATCTACTAATCCCTCCAAAGTGTTTTAAAACCAATTATGGCTTTATCCATCTCTCTTATTATCTGTATATACATAATACTAGCTTCATAAATGTGTACTGCTAAGCACACAGAATAAATGTAAAGGGATAAAGTAATGTAATAGGAAGAAGTGAAAGAAAAACAGAGAAACCCTAAAACTAAAGGAACTAATTAAAAGTTGTGGGAGAAGAACAAAACAAAGCAAAGAACGTGAGGGTTATATATAGCTTTACAATTGGCCAGTTACCCACCTCTGCAGCGTGTGTAATGATTAATTCTGACTGAAGAACAAAGACTACTGGTTTGATGTGCTTAACTAGCTGAATTCCTGAGAGGGAAAAAGAACTGACAACTAAAAAGAGACTGATAATTTTAATTTTGAATAATATGAAGTTTAACTAAGTTTTAAAAGGGGCAAAACTATTAAAAAGTATATGCTTCTCTTTCGTTTTCATACTGACTTGAGAAAATACAGTGTTTTATTGTCATTAGTGCTTTGTAGCTATGATATTTACTGATTTCTCAAATTAATCTTATTACAGTTAGCCTAAATCCATTAATTGGTCTTGAATACAGACATGTTTCCTGGCCACTGTAAAAAACTAACACATTTTCACAAATATAGACAGAGGTTTTTTTCCTTTACATTTTGAAGACTGAAATTATAATGCAACTCATAATAAATATCCAAAGAAGCTCTGTAGCTACTATGTAGACGGGTATATTGTGATTTCATATCATTGTCATTATGTGTACATGTGCAAACTTAGCAGTTTTTAAATGGTCCAATCACCTAATTATCAACTTTGTTGAATTATTTTTATTGGAAGCAGTTTGATTTAAGCCAAGTTTCCTGTTTTAACTTAAAATATCCTCAAATGTATTATAGTGAAATTCAATACTGGACACAAAATTTCTTGACACATACTAGACAATATAAATAAAGGCAATTAGATAAACTCTAATTTTTTTTCTCTTTTTTTTGTGGTACGCGGGCCTCTCACTGCTGTGGCCTCTCCCGCTGCGGAGCACAGGCTCCGGACGCGTAGGCTCAGCGGCCATGGCTCACGGGTCCAGCCGCTCCGCGGCATGTGGGATCTTCCCGGACTGGGGCATGAAGGCGTCTCCCCTGCATCAGCAGGCGGACTCTCAACTACTGCGCCACCAGGGAAGCCCTAAAGTCTAATTTAAAATAACTAGAAGAGAAAATATTATTTAGGTTTGTTTGGTTTGCAAGTGATAGAAATCATTATTAAAACAGAATCATTAGATATCTTGCAGAGTTAAGCTTGGGAAAATCAAGGGTACAGCTTGATCAGATATTTGAACATCTGAGAGCGTCCATTTCCTTGTCTCGTTTCTGCTTTCCTGTGTAGCTGATTAATTCTGTTCTCTCTTTTCATACTTATTTCCTTTACCCCTCAATCTACTTTGAGAAAAATATGAATATCTTTTTTTTTTTTTTTTTTTTTACCAGGAGGAAGAGAGTTTCAAAACATGATTTGAAGCTTAAAATCCTTAGGGATCTCTTTGGCCCATCTTAAGAGAAGTATCCAACCCTCGATCAGTCAAACGTGACAAAGGCAAGAGGGCTGTGATTAACCTTACTGAAATCAGGTACCATCCTAAGACTAATCAACTATGGTGACAGTAGGCTGACACTGTAAATGTGACCATTCTTAGGTAAAGCTCATTGTTGGAGGGAGCACTTATGACAAGTGCTGGAATGAATAGATTAGCTAGTCTCATAAATTTAAATGTATCCTGCATTTACCACGTCTCAAAACTATACTGCAACCTTAAAAATACTAATTATGATGGATCTGATGATTATTGTGATTATTATTATGGGTTATAGAAAGCAACATGCCACCAGAATAATGTAAGTAATTCCTAAGAGTTTAAAGAAATGTAGAAAAATTTTCAGATTCTGAATATGATACGGAATAGGCACAAAGTTGTACTGAGGTACCAAGGAAAGAATAGCATGTAATTTTACGGATTAATGAATGCTATTTACTAACTTCCAGAACAAGACAGCAGCGATAGGACATAATAAAATCTAACACTGGAAATGATTCAAAGGCTATAAAAACAAATTTATGAATATAATGCTGTGCTAAAACAAAACGAGGATATAGATTTTACAAGAAGCAGAAATTTAGGTTCATGCATAAGAGAAATATGAAGTTAGGACAACACAGTGGTCATTCGGTCAGTAACGATGCTCCTATGAGACCAAGTAGGGAGCTTCTTCCTAGGTGTTGGAGCAGAAACAACACTGACTTAAGGCAAGAAACAATACTGCCATATGTGCTCTACATATAAAATTTAAAGATGCTCATCAACTGGGCCAGAAAGAAGATGTAATCACTTTTTAAAAGTTTATACAATATTTGAAAAATGAAAATCAATAAAATTTTTAAAATACTACAAAACATTTATAGAGAATAAAAATCAGTCTTATAGCTTATAATAGGTACTAACTGCATTCAGAATAAAAAAATCTGTGCATAATTATGGATATGGTAGATAATTTTTCATGTAACAGACAACAATATAAATCATTTTATAAAATAAATTTGAAAATATAAACTCTTCTACAAAATTATAGATGCAAGAAAAATTGTCAAAGACAAACTGAAATTTTTACCAAACTAATTATAACGAAAAACATTGAAATATCTGTTAAATGGCAACACCCTAAATGGTACCAGACCCAGACTGATTTGGGAATGAATTATGGCAAAACTTCAGGGAATACATATTTTAGGAAAATATAGCAGACAAGAATGAGATTAAAAGGCAATGCTATGGGCTTCCCTGGTGGCGCAGCGGTTGAGAGTCCGCCTGCCGATTCAGGGGACATGGGTTCGTGCCCCAGTCCGGGAAGATCCCACATACCACGGAGTGGCTGGGCCCACGAGCCATGGCCACTGGGCCTGCACCTCCGGAGCCTGTGCTCCG
Organism: Lagenorhynchus albirostris; assembly: GCF_949774975.1. NCBI lineage: Eukaryota > Metazoa > Chordata > Mammalia > Artiodactyla > Delphinidae > Lagenorhynchus > Lagenorhynchus albirostris. The sequence goes on along the minus strand of NC_083098.1, from coordinate 139,390,493 downwards.
CAACGGGAGAGGCCACAACAGTGAGAGGCCCGCGTACCGCGGGAAAAAAAAAAAAAAAAAGGCAATGCTATGATTGCAAAATGAGGCAAACATCCTAAATCATATAGCATACCCAGTAGGATGTTAGAGAATACTATTTTGTGACTAAGTAAGACAAATCTCATGTAGTAAGGTGTTTCAGCATGAAAAAGAATATTACTGTAATTTACTAAATTAATAATTAAAGGAGAAAATGCATGTGATCATCTTTATAGAGGGATAAAATGACAAAATTCATTACAAGTTCATCATATTAAAGTAATCATTGTGAACTGAAATTAAAAGTGAACCTCCTTAAATAGACAAAAGCATCTATTGTAAGCATCACACAGAAAGAATGCCTATTCTCATCCTTATTATTACATTGTAATTGTGTCCCTAGCTAACGCAGTGAGACAAGAAAAAGAAATGAGAGATAGAAAGATTTAAAAGGAAGAGTCAATGTCATTAGACTCAGCAATATAGTGTAGCTGTTAAAAGTAATCACTTAAGTCTGGAGCAAGGACTGTTAAGGACTGCTAAGATGAGGTTTCAAACCTCGTCTTTGCTATTTACTGCCAGATAACGTTGAACAATTTATTTAACATCCTTCTGCCTTTGATTACTCATCTGTAAAACAGAAGTAATAATAATAACAATAACACATACCTTGCGAGGTTCCAATGAGGACTGAAAGAGTTAGTTTACAGAAAGAACCTAGAAAAATTTTTCATTGGTAAATACTGTATAAGTTCTTAATTATATTTTTAATACTTACAGCCAATATGAACATCTACCAGGAAAGAGTTGAGAGTCAACTGACAAATGTAAATAATCAGAGATTTGAAATATTGTCAGATAGAAGTTCAAAAAACAATAGTTTTCAGAGAGCAACTTTACTAATGAAAAAAAGGACTAAATTAAAGATTCCATTAATATGTCCCAAAGTATAGTTATCCACCACTGACCTATTCCCCCTTGCAGTCTTCCCCATCAGAATAAATAGCAATGTCAATCATCGAGTTGCTCAAGCCAACAAACTTGAAGCTGTCCTTGACTTCTTCCATACTCTACTACTTTCCATCAGTAAATACAAAATCAAACCACTTCTCTTCATCTTCAGTGCTACTACTCTAATCCAGGATAGCACAATTAATCACCAGTATTAATTCCACAGCCTCCTTACTGGTTTCTCACCTTTGACTCCTCTTCTTTATTTTATTTTCAACCAAGAAGTCAACTATACCTTTAAAAGAGAAATTAGCTCGAAATATCCTTTCTCATCTCATTCAGTCCAAATCCCAAATGCTTAAAACTTCTGAGAATTGCTTATATAATTTGGAGAACAATCCCTCTCTGATGTCATCACCTATATCTCTCTCCTTCCTGTAATCCACTGCAGGCTCACGAGAACCTTGCTATTCTTCCAACAAGCCAAGCATTTTTCTGCTTCAGAAGCTTTATACTTGCTGCTCCTTTTTTTCTAGAAATGTTGTCCTTCAGACCCTGCATAGCTTAATTTTTCACTTCAAGTTCTTGCTCAAGTATTATTAAAGATTTCCCTCATCCCCCTATATAAAATTGCAACTCCAGTCCCTCACCTGAACATTCCTTATTTAACCATAACCAGCTGTTATTTTTCTCCATAGCAGTTAAAAACATACAGCATGTTACGTGTTTTCTTGACTGTTTCTTTATTGTCTATGTCTTCCTCGTTAGAATAAACTGTGAGGTGAGCGAGTATTTTTGCTTGTTTGTATTTCTTTTACTTTTTGTTTTGATTCCCATAGTTGTATCTCTAGTACCTAAAAGAGTGCCTGGCATGCATCAGGCACTCAGTAAACATTTGATTAATAAGTGAAGGAATGAATATATAAGTGAAATAAAATATAAAATGTTTAGCAATAAAACAAAAATATATAAGATTGTTATGAATAAAACTGTATGACATTGATAAGATTTTTAAAAGACGTGCGAGTTTGGAAAGGTATATGATATTCATTATATTGCAAATACTTCAGGTCTCTTTAAATTAATATATAAATTCAGTGCAAGTCCAATCACAATTTCAAAGAGATTAATCACGGACACCAACACACTGACTGTAAACAGATACAACCGTGGAAATGCTGTTTATAGCAGCAAAAATCAGAAAGCCACATAAATTATCATCACTTAGGAAATAAATAAAATGCATTATAACTAAATAACATTTAGACAGAGTAAACTAGATCTATATGCATCAACTTGAAGACAGTAAAGAAATAAAAGCGGATATATATGCATCTATACACATGCTATATCAGTTACATATCCATGATTTCAATTATCTGTAAAAGGTCATCATGCAAAAGAGGTATTTATTTTATGTGAATGTCATATTACTGATTTTTTAAAGAAACTTAGGAGTTTACAAATCAAACTTAATAATTACCTGTGAAGAGAATACAGAAGCTTGTCCAAATTTAGTGTACTTTATTATGACCTAAATGTGTTAAAGTCATTGAATTAATGTATGACAAATTATATTTCTGTTCTTAAAATTAATTTTCAAATCAGTGATGTATGGTAGGTTAATAAAGAGATATCTTAATGTTTAATGTAATGTTCCTCTCCCCCCGCCCCGCCAAAGTGTTATTAAATTAATGGTGTGTTTTACTTAGAGTCCATGACATTTAAAAATCAATGAAATACGAGATTTTTACTTTGAAACTGGTATAGTGCAAAATATGAGGAATTATATCAGAAACTTCTAAAGAAAAATTGGAGTAATGATGCTATTTAAGGATCAATATTGCTAAATATCCTACCATCAGTGTATATATTGTTGTTACAGCTTATGGAAAGTTTGGTTTTTAAGTCACAATGCAAACCTAATACATTGTTCACATTGGCTTCTGAAAAATTCCTTCTAAGAGCAATACATTAGAAATAAGCATATTTTCTCTCCATAAGCCCAGTGCAACATTATATTTTCTCAGTACTAGAACAGATGGCTCTTCTCCATTTTTCTTTCTATCAGCATAAGACACTTGTTAAAAAAGAGAAAAAAAATTTTCATTTACACACTGGCACCTCTCTCATTCCCTTCAGATGCTTGTACTCTGGGAGGGTGAGGGAATGAAGCTGATACAAGATACCTGCAACAAATCTTGAGAGCATGATCTCACTGAATGAAATAAATGATTTAAATTATTCTCATTTTATTTTATTTTTCTTTGTCATACTGTTGATTTACATTTGCTGAGACTAAATGTACTTATGGAGAAGCTATTCAGACTCCAGCCACTGAGAAACATAAAGGAAGAGGGAATACTCCGAAGAGAGGCTTATCACCTAGCTGAGAAGGCAATATACCTGAAACAGCACAGATCTGCCCAAATGGTGTTTTAGTGTTGCTTATTCCCCAAGAGGAACCAAAGATCATAGACACACATGTCAGTGCTCTGGGGAGTACTGGGGGTGGATCTAAATTTGGGAGATCTGCTGGACATAGATGTCCACGTCACCATCCTACCTGTACCACGAACAAAAGAATGCTTGAACTGAACAAATGGAGTTATGGCAAGATTCAAGGTGAGAAGAGAAGCTCCTGTGAACTTGTGTGTATAGACTTTGTGTTTTTTCACTATAAAATTCTTATGATTTCTACTACTGAAAGTATGTTCAGTGGGGATGTTTTACATGTATGTATTATGAATGTTCATAAGTGCCATAGAGTATTGGGCCATTTCGAAAGAGCCACATATAAAAAAAAAAAATGCTGATACCTTTAGGATCTCACAACCCGATAAACACTTTTGAGTTACAAGTCTTTAAGACTAGTGATTTTCCTGATTGGAGCCTCTGTTAAAAGGAGTTGGGCTTTACTCAATGGTACCCCTTGAGGTTTTCAACTTGTTGCTTCCCTGTGGTTGGTTACTAGCTGCACTCCATTTTACAAAGCAGCTACTAGATTATTAATAGGCTTTTTTCAAAACTAAACTTTTAAGTCGTGGAGGCTTTGTAACTCTTGAGGACTTCAGTTCCTGGTTATAAAACCTTTGCATGATTTTCAGATCAGACCATAGGCAATCACCAAGATGAGTCTCATGGGGAAAAGTTTGCCTTCCTCCTACTGGACTTTGTCCACAGCCAAGGTGTTATAGTCTCTCAAGAGGGCTGCATAAAGGACTCAGGCCCCCTGGCTGAACATACTCTTCACATATTTACATTCCTAGCCTGGTGCCTAAGTTCCTAAGTCTCTTTTTCTGAGACCTTTTCTTTGGGTCTCCCTCAAAAGTGAGGTGACCCCCATGTTTGTGCTGATCTACCTGACCATTGATCAGCACGCCATTCCAGGAGAGAAAAGGGCACAGGGAGAGTGTGTACCTTCTCTGGCTTTAGACTCTTGCTTATACCATCACAGTAACTAATTAAAAGCTTAAGTCTCATCTTTGACTCATTGTTACTTTTCTGGTAGCGAAGTAGCCAATCAAAGAAAGTTCTCTCACCCAACTCAGCTGAGCTCCTGACAACTCTCAAAACTGATGCTCCCATTTTGGGATAGCTCAGTCAGAATCAACAACTAATAAAGTGGGAAAGGCCCAACAAGCCTCAGCTGTCAGTGGCAACTGGAAATGATACATTCTAAGAACTCAGTAGACCTGACCCAGTAGCATCTTGACTTTATGTGAAAAAGTAGTAGCTATGTTGTTAAGGGGAACTTTGTTCCCCACTCTGTCCCCTTAAACAAAGCTTCTGGCTCACGAGGGACACTGATTTAGAGTTCTCTTAAATACCTGGAGCATGGCTCACTAAATGGATGACAGCTAATGTGTCCACTGTGTTCCTGCTGATGTTCAACCACAGCACCAGCAATGCAGAGCTGGAAATGGGTATGATCACTCTGTTCAATGACCAGAAATCAAGGCTTTTCTGACAGCTGTGATAAATTCTTTCCCTGATGAAACCTGTTATATTTTTACTGACACTTGAGCTACTGATGGGCCTATCTCGTCAGTCTGCCACTTGGAAGACTTCAGAATGGCAATTTAAATGCACCCTTCTTAGGGGTCACAAACTGTGGAAACAGATCATAGCTGCTGATTGGACCATCAGGGTAACTCAGGTAGCATCTACGGTAAAGACCTATTCTCTGATGAGACAGACTGGAATCAAGCTGCTTATCAAGACTGTACTGCCCAGATTGCCACTCCTGCCCTTTTGATCTTCATGGCAATAATCCACTATCAAAGAGTGGGCACAAAGGAAAGGATTCCATGTTTCTGGAAGAGGGGCTACCACTGCATGTTAGATTTGTGACACTTAGCAAGTTGATATGGTTGCTCATGGTGAGGGAGGTCAAATAGCATAGCATTTGCCTCTGCTTACTCCTGGTAAAACCAAGGTAGAGTGTCTGTATTTGCTAATACATCCCATTTACCTAGGTTAATGCCTCAGGCCAAGTTAAGAGGTTAATACAGAAAATTAAGGGAAAAACCACCTGGTTTTCTAAGATAAACGCTGATGATTTGTGGGATTTATAGAACTAACTGGGTCAAGTACCCTTTGTGGCATAACGGAGGACAGCACTGCAGGTTGGTCTCAGTTTGCTGCTCTAAGCCCTGTTCACAGTAGCCTTAATTAAAGTAGTTGGATTTGGTCTCAGCCTCTGTCACAGAGTGGCAGACAGAATGATGTGCTCATGGATAATTTGCCCAGACGCCAAACTGAGGTATAAACAAGGGGTGGATATAGTTGAGAAACAATACTCCATCTTCTCTCATGTTTCCACATACCTTATGAGCAAAGCACTAACTGTACTTTGTTATAGATTACCTTTTCAAAGTTTTTTTTGTAAAACATTTACCCTTGGAGGATAGAGATAGTGTCTCCCCTCAAAGCAAAGAGCAGGTTTGCTTTATTGTCTAATATAATAAAATAATCTTTAACTCTGGTAAAAAAAAGTTAATAAAAAAGGTTTGCATAAAGCCAATTACAAAAGATTTGAGTTTCTAAGCTCAGAGTTGTGGGAACTAGTGCATAAATCTGTTGAAACTGTAATAACTGCAATTGCTATGAGGAATAACCTATCCTTTGTCTTCTACCGGAATCCATGAAACTGTGGAGGCTAATGTGTTAGATATCAGTAGGACAGATGTTCAGATATTTCACATTTCGTGTCATATTCCTCCCTGTGCATATCATAGGTTCACCACCTCTTTTTTTGGGTTTTTTTTTTAATGTCATCTTTTCACTGAGGCTATAGTCACCTTATCTAAAATTACTCCCCCTCACACCCACATTTCCCATGCCACTTCCTTGATTTTCTTGTCTCAGCACCCATATCTAGCAATCCTACTGTATTTTACTTATTCATGTAGTTTACTGTGTCTCAACCAAAAAGAATGTATACTCCCTGAAGGTCTCTGTCTATTTTCTTTGTAGTTTAATTGCCAGTATCTAGAACTGTGGTTGAAACATGGGAGGAGCCCAGTAACACTCTTTAAATGATTAATAGGGTGGCAAGGGCTGTTAAAGATGCTGAGGAGAACAGGGGAATATATCTGGAGGCAATGGGAGATAAAATGTGCAAGACAGATACATGCCGAATTCTAAGTCTTTGAAAACCAACAGAGAACAGTAGATTCCTCATCCTGAATTCACTGTTTTTGAGAACGGAACCAGAATACCCTAGTTGTTACCCTTCCATCTCACTTTGGTACAGAAGATCCATAGATCTCATCAATTCTACCACATAAATACTCTAGGATTTTATTCCATTCACAGCTTTTTGTAATTTGACTCACAGTTAAACTCTAGTCTCATATTTAACTTCTCTGTGTTTTGCATTTACTAACATATTTAACATATCCAAACACATTGGTTTTTCAAATCTCTTTATGGCTTTCTGTATCCTGATGGTTCTCCCCTCTTTACCCACTGGCTTGCTATCTCCTATTCATACTTCAAAACTTAATTTGAATGTGTTCTCCTTTAGAAAGCTGTGTTAAACATCTCCTTCACTCATCCAAAAATATGTTACCGAATGCCCCCAAGGGGCATAAGTTTAAATCCTCCATAGAAATCATTAACTTAAATTGAAATTGTCTCTTATTCTTTCATACTAGAGTGTTAGAAGATCCTTGAAGAGAAAGGACTACATTCTTTTTACTTTTTTAAATGCATCTATGATTCCTGTACCAGTACCCAGTTCACAGCAGTAACTGAATACAAATAAAGTTAAATTTACTGCTGTAAGGTATTGTGTACAGAATAATTAATCTTAACATCAAATATATTTATAGTTAAAGTCCACTTGAAGTGAGTTTTGATTTTGTTTTACTGAGTTTTGTGTAAAATATCAACACGACAATATCTCAGTATGCATTCAGTAATGCGTAAAATATGCATTGGTTGAGAAGTCATTATAAATCTGTGGATTAAATCATCAGAATAAATGAGATTTCTGTGGAAGACAAACTGTGCTCAGTGTGCTCATTCCCTCTTCTCAGTTTTGTTTTCTTCATATAATTTATCACTGTCTGAAAATGTACTATTAGTCTGTTTTCCTGGTTACCGTTACTCATCTAGCACAAGATTGAATAGTTCATGGGAGCAAAGGTCTGCCTGGGTTACAGTCAGAATTATGGCTGTCACCTAGAAGACACTGAATAAACATTATTTTTCTTTTTCCAGTTGCTTTATCTTGCCCCAAGAATAATTCATGATATTAATAATCATAGAGAGGTCTGATATTAATTATGAAGATTTCTAAGAATTCAGCAAGCTTATTTCTTCTGTCTTTTAAGGATAGGGCAAGTTTTGAATGGCCCAGTACACATGTGTTATTATTCTGAAAATTGAGGTTACAACTTGTTTTAAAAACATGCCATTTACAGCCTTTTTAGAACTCGTTGAAAAAGATAAGCATGTATTTTATTCTTCTAAATGGCATGTAACATGCTTTTTTGTTTTGTTTTGTTTTAGTTTTTCATGGAGCCCCAATGATTCTAAATAGGAATTATTTGAAATGTCAAAGAATTAGGCACTGGTAGTGAGATGATGGAGAACTTGCAGGATAAAAACTAAAAGATGTAATAATAAGCTAACTTTTCTGTTATTGTTATTGTTCTGCTAACACTTTATTTACTCATAGTTCCTTCTTACATGCTGGGTGGGAGGGATATTAGTAGCAATGTTCTTTCAAATATTTAACAACAAACTCACTATTGGAAACACAAAACAAAACAAAACTTAAACTGTACCACTTACCAATTACCATGGTGAAAACATTTTTGACATGGTTGATTTCAAGCTACTGATGTGTCACTGGTTCACAAAATTCCTAAAACTTTGTTAGTTTTCCTAAGTCATTAGGAGTTGGCTTGGAAAACAGAGTATGTTTTGTGGGAAGAAACAGAGGAGATTAAGCCTGTAAAAATTTGTGTTTTTTGATTCATGCTTGGCTTGGGATTCATACTTACTTGCCTGGAAGGATGCCTACATGTGAAACAATTATAAGATTTTTCATTCAATGATCGCTGCAATCTTTTATCAAAGTTTTCTTAGTACTTCAAAAGTGTCATGGCCACAGAGAAAATGGTTAATCGCTTTTACCATGTACTAATTAGATAAGTAAATTCTATATTGTTCTTTTTTTACCTGCAATTAGATGAAACATCATGGAGTGGAAAGAATTAGGAGTTAAGAGACTTAATTTAAATTCTAGTCTTGCTCTGTGAATCTGATGGTTAAACTTGGTCCAAGTCACTTAACCTCTTATAGCTTAGAATTCTTAATAAATATTTGTTACGTACTTGAATGAGAGTATTAGACTACATGAGCTCAAAAATTCATATATGTACAAACTTTACTGACTACCTGGATACTTCACAACTCAAAACTTTGCTACCTGCTGTGATGACATCATGTAGTCTGATATTATAATTTTTTGCAATCAGTGCTAACCTGAGTAACATCAATAAAATTAATTATTATAATACATGCATAATGCATATATAAGAAGGACATCAAACATTATAAAGAAACAAGTACAGATTATTTTGTGTTAAGAACAAATTATCTTCAAGATAATTTATAAAAATACAATATATTCAAGTATATATTATTATTCTAGAATACATTTGTTACCATCTATATTAATCATAGAAATCACCAGAAGTGAAAAACAAATAACAAGCACAATTATATCAATATTTAGAAATTAAGTTCCAATTAATTTTGAATAGATACATTTGCAGTAGTGATGGTACAGCAAAAAGATTAATCTCAATACTTAAAAAGTTTCCTCTTTAAATTTATTAAAGAAATTTTAGAGTAGATAAATAAGAAGCAAAAATTAAGGGCATAATAAGGGCAGCACACTTGATTCTGGTCAAGTCTGAATATAAATCTAGTCTAGAAGCCTACGCCTAATTCATCCTAGTGATGGATGTAACTGAATGTCAATAACTGAAGATAAAACTGCCTATTGAGATAAAATAATTGAAGAGCCACAAATTTCTAATTCTTTGAGTAAAAATTGTTTTTCTGAGGGATGTTCAGTAAGGGTCAGAATATACTTTCAGTGACAGTGTTTTCTTTTGTTTTTGTGTTGTTTTGTTTTGTTTTTAATGCGGCCAAGGTCCTTTCTAGTCAACATGATTGTGACTGGCCACCTGGTGATTGTCACCTTCCCTTTATTGGACTGGAATCTCTTGGTCTCAGAAACTTTGGATAAAACCATTTCTTAATATTGTTCAATTTTAATGTTCAGTATATGGAATAAACATCTCCTCTACTAGCATTTCCCAGTAGAGATATAATGTGGGCCACATATGTATTTTTAAATTTTCTAATAGCCATATTAAAGATAGTAAAGGGAACAGATTAAATTAATATTAATAATGTATTTGAGCTAATTCAACATATCCAAACTGTTTTTATTTCTCCTTGTAACAATATAAAATTATTAATTATAGTATTCTTTTTTCTTGTCTTCAAAATTAAGTATTTTATACTTATGATACATCTCAAATAAAATGCAATATTTTCAACAGTTCAAGTGAAATGTAATCCCACCAAGACAGAAACAGAAACATACAGATAACACTTCAGCTTTTAAATTTAAATTAACTTGAAATAAAAAATTTATTTCCTCAGTCCTACTAGCCACATTTCAAGTACTCAGTAGTCAGATGTGGCTAGTGGCTACCCTATTGGGTATCTCAACTCTATACAATAATGTGGGAGTAGAATTTAGAAGAAAAAAAGAAAAACTAAAGAGAGACTATATATCTACACATATTTTCAGGTAGTTTTTTTCAGACAAACACAAGCAAAATTTTATTCACCTATTTTATGAAAAGTCAATGAACAATCCCTAGAGACTCACATTATAATCTGGATTGCTTTGCTTACTCTCTACTTTTAAAGACTAATCCATTTTATACATTTAAATTAAAAATTTATGGTAAAAAGTTGTTGTTGGGGAAGGGGGAATTTCTCCCCTACCCTTCTGAATTCTTTTGGCTGGTCTAATAATTAAATTGACACAAGACAGATTAACAGGAGAAAAAAAAAAAAATCCGTACATATGGAGGTCTCATAGAAACAAGAACTCCAAAGTAACAAAAGCAGGCTGTTTTTTTTTTAATCATTTTTAGACAAATAAATAATTACTTGTCAAGATTTAACAAAACAATAGGGCTTGTGCTTGGGGTAGCAAACTAATGAAGTAACAAAGTTTGTTTATACAGTTTTCTTAATCTCGATTTCCCTAACTCTGGTGATAAGGACGCTTTCTAGCCTCCTGGTATAAAGAGGATACCTTCACATTAAGAGATTTATTTCTCACTTTCAGAGAGAAAGAGGGAGATCAGAGGGTTTTAAAATATTTTTTCCCATCAATTTTTTCTCAAGCAACTTTAATTAAAATTAATCAACATTCCATTGTTACAAATCTTAGGGCTGTCTGTTCCGAGCTTCAACACTTCCATTTTTATGCCAAACTTTATTAAACAAAAGTTAAATCATAACTTCTTAATAAGACTTGATACCTAATTATGAAGAACAATAACTTTATTTAAATTAAGGACTCATAATAAATATTAAAAATGCAATTATATTTTTTCATTGGACTGACTGCAAATATGATCATAGATTAACCATTTAAACATTTTTTTCAGATGTAAGTAAATGATAACATATACTAATACTATAAGTGAAAGAAACACCACATGGGTTTAGGAGGCAAGAATAAGATCAAAGTTGTATATGCACATAAGAAACATAATAGCAATATTGGGTAACTAATTAGAATTGCTTTTAGAGAAATGCGTATTTTGCATTCACTTACAGTCACTGTATCTTGTAATTTTAGTTGCTGTCTGTTTCTGTGAATGGTGAAAAGAAGTTCCATAGACTTGTCTGGTCAGAATAGGCCCCAAATGCCACATTGTGATTCTGCCGTAAATTACATTCACATAGTCTCCTGCAACTGCTCCAGTTTCTCTCTGAGCTGCATTCTTCCAGAGAGTGTAGCTGTTACTACACCTGGCTCTTTGCCCTGGATGCTGCCCAGTTTGCTTCTGTGACATTAACCTGGTGCCTGAGAGTCTGAGTGTCAAGAAGGTTGAATCATTTACAGTTTTCCATTATGTAGCTCTAACATTTTATGTTGTTTCCTAAATAATAGATGCAGTTTAGCTGCCCTAGCCATGGTAAAAATGCAGCTAGTCTCCTCAGTGGCTGTGTAACAATAATCTTCATTGCATTACCTGGATTTATAAATATATGTTTTCTCTATTTCCTTATTTTTTGTTCACCCATGTGCCTTAGAAGAAGGCTGGAGCTTCCACAATTAGAAAGAACCGCCCCCCTTCTTTTCTATTTCTGTCAGGATTTGAACATGTGAACAGGATGTTATTCCACTTTTATATTACCATATATGAAAATTTATATAAATTAAATCCAGTATATAACATTACTGCATATGAAATAGGAAGGTATAAAAAGATCAATTATTCTATAAACATAATGAATACTCCTTTTTTTCTGTAGCGTATTAGTAAAGAAGTGATTATAGGATGTGACAGGGGTTTTAACTAAACATTATGTCAGAAATTTGGATCCAGAAGCTTATGTATTTATGTGTGTTTGTGTCTGTATCAAATGATTTTTAATTTGTCCAAAGACAAACCCAAACCAACACAAAACAAATACAAAATGGAAAATACACTGTGGAAACAAACAGTCAATGGTTTTGTTTTGTTTACATTTTAAACATAAAATAATAACCACATTTGGACAGCAGACCTAAGGATGTCTAAGTGTGTATTCTCTAACTTGAACTTTGTATTCTTGAGTTTATCCTGAAAACAAGGCACAGAAATCTTACAAAAAGGCTGATTTGACAAGAGAATACATATAATTATTGTTGCTATGCTAGGGGGAAAAAGGGATTAATAATTCAAAGGCTACCTTATTTTAAGGCTAACTTTTAAAAATCTCAATACATATTCTGTTGTCCAATTGGGATGGATATGTATATACAGGAGAAATATAACACTGTTTCTTTATCAGAAATATAATAGTGCTGTGTTGATCACGACTTTTAAAATTTCTATAAATAATGTGACATAGGTGGACAGAATGTTAAAGTACTTCTTCTTTAGTAATTCAACTAGGAGTTGACATATCTCTAAGTATGCTCCCCTTTAGTCATTACTTCTTGTCACCCTTTGAAAATATGCCTGAATACAAGAAACTATTTTTCAATAAGACATTCAGCTATCAATGGTACTATTATCTATGGTAATTTAAGTTCCTTTGTTTTTTAAGGAAATTGCTGTTGAATTATAGTCTTAGACCATCTCTAATAGCACAGTTACTAAAACTGATTTTTCATACATATTCATAACTATAACCATAAAGACCCTTGCAGATTTCAAAATGATACATCAATCAATGCCACAGATTCTTGCTTAGCAACTCAAAAAATAGAAAGCATAGCCTAATATTTTCTTTGTAAAACACTGTGCATTTTTATGCAAAACATTATCAAAAAACAATTTGTCTTATGCATATATATATATATTTATATCACAGATGTACACAAGGTTGAGAAATAAGCAAAATGCTGAAAGAGAGAACTCTTTATGCAGCTCTCTGCCCTTCAAAGTCAATACTCTGCTAGGCAAGTAATAGAGTTCTAAAGGGAAAAAGTAATACAGCCCTAAGCTAGGATACTGTTGAACTTGATCTGGCCCAAAATAGTAGGTAGCAATGTAATTCTGCAGTGTTCCATACCTTCTCATGATCCCTACGTAACATTTTTTCTCACCTATCAACACTAAAACATGAACCTAATGTAGGAAATTCTAGATTAAAGAGTCTTGTGTTGAAACATTATGAAAGAAATTTCTTTATACAAAATTGTTTACTTTTCTTTTCCAAGTAGAGGAAAAAAGTAAATGGAAAATCCAGCATAATAGCAACAACAAAGAAATAGCACTATGAAAAGGAGACTACAGGTGTTTAACAATTAAACCTTCATCTTATCAACAACACTAGTGAAATATCTGTTGAAGTAACCTGATCATATTAAATAATACTTTGAAAGTTCTTAATTTTGATTTTTATATCATATTATATATTCAAGCATATAAAAACTCAAAAATCACTTTAATAATTTAAAATATAGATACTAAAACTATTTTTAAACCTTTATGAGTTATTTGCAATAATTTTCTTCTTCCCTCATAAACTACGTATATGTTTTCATTATGGTGACTTAGAAAAGGATTATGAATTTTAAAAATACCCCAATTTTAGAGCTAAATGAATTATTTCAAAAGGGTTTAATAATTCCTACTGATTAGTGCAAGGCATATGGGAAGGTAGGCAATGCTAGACATCTAAATTCCTTCAACTTTGCTCCATCCAAACATCCCCAGTTTATTCACCTTATTTTTCCTTGATGGTTATAGATTTGCTTCTGTGATCAACTAAAGAGACTTTATAAGGCTAATTTTTCTAGCTTGTGTTTTTAATTACATTCCTTTTTTAGCTGTTTGGTTAACCTACAAAATATTCAAATTTCCCATAGTTTAAAACCAAATATCAGTTATTATTATCACCACCACCACTACCATCAACAATAACAGACCACCTCCATTCTGCCTTGTCATCTAAAGGCAGTACATTTCAAGCCAGCTCTTTATTTAGGGTTTCCTTCTACCTGGAATGCCTTCCATCCTGCCATTCATCAAGGCTCTTTCTAAATATAACCTTCTCTCATATTTGGTCATACGTCCTTTCATTAAGGATGTTCGGGATAATCATAGTGCTCTACAAATGCATACCTAGCTCATTTTTGTATTGCTAATGTCTCAAATAGATTCACAGTGTCTACTACATAGATCACAAGCATTGGTATTGGCAAGAGTTTTAGAAACTAGACCATATACATTTTACAGATAAGAAAATTCAGATCCTGAAAGATGAAATGAATTTCTTAAAGTCATAGAGATAATTAGGTTGAGCTGAAATTAGAACTCACATTTTCTGACAAATGCAAAATTCATACTCCTAACATCATTTTGCTTTCTTCCCTATGTTGAATGACCTATCTTAGATTACAGCACAAATTACACAATAACAAATATTTGTCATAATATCTTATAGACTCAGATGGTAGTTAAAAATCATATACTAGAAGATGTTCCATGGAGGCAAAGATACCCTTCCAATGACTCTGTGGACCCTTTACCTTAAACTCAGTTTGGAAACTCTACCACGGAGATGGTCACTTGTTTTTTCTTTGCTGTCATCAACATATCTCTGAATTTCAAATATAAATAAGACTTCCTTCTATCAAAATGTATCTAAAACTGTGTTAAATAATTCTTAAAATACAGTATGATCAGTAATGCTATATCATCATTTTGTCTTTAATTATTTTCAAATGCTTATTCAAAATTGTTCTGAAGGGATTTTCCACATTAAAATGGCATTTGATGAGTCACTGTTGGAAAAAAGAAATTTCTTATGGTATAACTCTGATATAAATGTTTTCTTCCACGTTATAGTTACTTATCTATGTCTAAAGACATATGGACAATTAGAATGAAAACCTAGGCACTAGTAGATATAAAGTTTGCTAATAATTTTAGGTAATATCATATGGTGGTTAAAAAGAGTAACTATAGTATTTATGAGGCAAAATCTTATCTATTCAGCAGTATCAGTGTTTACAGATCAAATCCATTTAAAATATAACACCTATCTGCTGTGATGTATAACCAAATTGTGTATAGCTATGCACAGATGTGCATATATAAAATTCACATATACATAAACATCAAATGTTGAAAAGTGTCTTTAGATGTTTGTTTTTTCCCCCTGAGAAATCTCAATTCAACAGACTCTGAGACAAATATATTTCATGCATATGCCCTTTCCTCATATACAACATGTAGGAGGTTTAGGTGAAATGAGTGTTGAAAGTACAAACATCCCAGAAGAATTATACTTACACCTGAAGGAATCCCTGTGGAGCTGGGTAAAGGCTGAGATTTGAAAGAAATGATTCACATTAACTAAGAGGCCACAGTGTCTGAATACAAAGCATATTTATAATAGTTTTCAGATTTCTGACAGGTTTCTTGATTTAATATCACAGTTTTAATGTGCAATGGCTAATAATTGTGAAGATGTTTATATTAAGTTATAAGTGAATAAAATGTCATTTTGCCTTTTTAATTTTATAAGCCATCGTACCTTATAAAACATTCTTGCTTTATTGTGTTCCATTTACTTATTTCCATATTTGTAACTTGTCCAAACTATTTATTAAATTTTATATTTTCCATTATGATAGCCATTCTAAACATTCAAAATTTTTTTGACTGGAAATTTAAAATCAGTCTCTCTCTTCTCTTTCTCTGCCCTCTCTCTGTCTCTGTCTGTCTATCTCTCCCTCTCTCTCCCTCTAAAGACACATAATGCTATTTTTCTCCAGTTGTAAGCAGTAAAATGAGTTTTAGTACTAGATGTCCTAAGGTCTTATTATATAATAATGCAAGAGGCCAGTATCATTTCATCTTCAAGATAATTTGAGCAGAAGTGAGAAAAGAATGCTCCTCAAGAAATACAAAGACATGAGTTATTTATCTATCTACTAATTTAACTGTCGAAACAAACAGAGTATCCTAATTTCTACCTGTCAAGAACTGTGAAGGATCTGAGATTTTATCCTGTTTACAAGCTAATAAGCTAGTTTGTTATTACTGTTCATGAATGGAAATTGGGGGAAGACACAAGACTCCTGGGTGACAAAGGACTTTATAAGTCACAGCCAGAGCAGTAGCTGGAACTTCATGGTGTTCTGTGCCAGTTCCATCTGTCCTCCAAGTTCCACAGAGGTGATACAAAGGGCTCATCAAGGATGCTTGCTGATGCAACAGGCTGTGTTCAAGGAGACATGTGAGCCTGCTTTTTTAGTAAGAGGAAGCAAGCCTGCTCTCCACCTGGGTTGGACTTGGGAAGTGAGGGCTTACCTCATCTCTCAAGCTTACTTGCTGTCAACTCAACCATGAGAAATGTTCTGTGTAATGGTAGTCAGGCTCTTGCATTCTTACTATGTCAGTAAAAATGTAAGGGGGTGCTCAAGGCTCAGTTGCCTCTCTGAACACTTCCTTATTAATTTCTATTAGATTTTAATAAAATTTAAAAACTACAGATTCTTAAACATCATAATCATGAAACTCAAGATAAATTCAGGTCTTTTAACCTGCATGAGAGAGGTTAAGAAACTTTAAGGAATATGGAACTCAAATTACTCTAGAGATGATTCACCTTTATTGAGGTACTAAGAGACCCGAGAGGTCATTATCAGGAAGAGCTTTGTTAGCACCATTCTGAATTCAAAGATAAAAAAATGTTTCCCATACACCTGGCACATACCAACACATAATGCTCTAGGCCATGGTCAGAAGATGATTAAAGCTATTGCTTGTTAAATAGTGCTTTAAATGGTGTTAAATATCTGAGGTATAAATAAATACTTTTTATGTGCTTGTCCTTTAGAAAGGTGAGGGAGTAAAGACATTTGTCTTTTTAATAGTCTATTATTGCAGTCTAATTCATAGAAATGTGCATGTGCATATGAATTTTACTCTAAAGTAATACTATTTTTATTCTCTTACAGAAGAGTTTAAACAGCTTAACATTACCTGAGGGCAGCACTATTTTCTTATGCCATTTTCTACCAAGACACTAAAGCAGAGAAAATTAACTTTATTCAACACTTGTGTCTTTAAACGGATAATGATTTCATCTAGTTAAAGCTGTCCTGGGCTACTTAGTTTATTTCAGGGAAGGAATTGCCTGCTCCCTCATGATAAGATAATTTGTCACCTTGGAAATTAAATTACCCACCCTTGTTTACCTGAGGAGCTGTGCTATATAATACCTGCTTGCTCTATTACTATCTTTATATCAGAATGTGCTCAACTCAACAAGAACATGTGTTATATAATCAAAGACTGTAAGGCAGACTTAAATAGAACACAAGTCCTGCTCCATAATCTAAACTGAACTTGATAGATAGATAGGGAGAGTTTAATGAATCTCAAAAAATTATCCATTTAAATTTAGGATCTTCTGTGAATTAACATATGTGTCTCTAAGAGAGAAAAAAAAGTTTATTCAACAGCATATAGCCCGAACTCTAGTTTAAAATGTTTAACATTTTCTAAATATTTATTTTTGGATTTTGTAACATTAAGAAATAGAGCCACTGGAATTGTTTTATTGAATAAATAAGACAAATATGTGTATATATGAGATCCAGCTGTAAATACTCCCTTTAAAAAAATGCTTCTTGTGTCTCTCTGAAGTTTTATTAAATGTTGAAAACCTTAATTTTCCCCCATTTTCTTTTTTTCCCCCATTTTCTTACCAATTTAGAAATTTAGATATGAAAATGCTTGTAATTGCTTTTTCTCTTTAATTTCATTTTGGAAGGTATGACAAACATCTTTCACAGATGGTATAGCTCTCAAAATTTGTTGTAGAAATAGATTTACAGAGAATAACCTTTGAACTAAAGGTGTTTTGTTTTTTTTCGGTACGCGGGCCTCTCACTGTTATGGCCTCTCCCGTTGTGGAGCACAGACTCCGGATGCACAGGCTCAGCGGCCATGGCTCACGGGCCCAGCCGCTCCGCGGCATATGGGATCTTCCCGGACCGGGGCACGAACCCGTGTCCCCTGTATCGGCAGGCGGACTCTCAACCACTGCGCCACCAGGGAATCCCCAAGTGTTTGTTTTTTTAACATCTTTATTGGCGTATAACTGCTTTACAATGGTGTGTTAGTTTCTGCTTTATAACACAGTGAATCAGCTATACGTATACATATATCCCCATATCTCCTCCCTCTTGCGTCTCCCTCCCACCATCCGTATCCCACCCCTCTAGGTGGTCACAAAGCACAGAGCTGATCTTCCTGTGCTATGCGGCTGCTTCCCACTAGCTATCTATTTTACATTTGGTAGTGTATATATATGTCCATGCCACTCTCTCACTTTGTCCCAGCTTACCCTTCCCCCTCCCCATGTTATAAGTAGGAAGTTTAGCAAGTAAGGAGTTAGGAGAGTTCTTTCACCCTTTTCCTATGCGTAATAATGTTTTAGACAGGGTGGACAGAAAATCTGTGATTGCCAGTTGATGAGTCAGGAAGAGTGTTGCTGACTAAAGGATTAAGAGTGAACACTAAGTCTATTTTTGATATGATGATGTTCTGGGCTGAAGTGTGTCTTTCCAAAATTCATGTGTCAAAGTCCTAACCTCCAGTACCTAACAATGTGACTCTGTTTGGAAATAAGGTCTTTACAGATGTAATTATTTAAGTTAAGTCACTGTGGAGTAGGGTGGGCTACTCCAATATGACAGATGTCCTTTAAAAAGGGGAAATTTAGACACAGACATACACACAGGAAGAACGCTATGTGATATGCCTAAGAAGCCAAAAATGTCAAAGATTGCCAACAAATCATCAGAAACTAGGAGACAGGCATGGAACAGATTCTCCCTCACAGCCCTCAGAAGGAACCAATCCTGCCAACACTTTGATCTTGGACTTTGAGCCTCTAAAACCATGAGACAATACATTTCTGTTGTTAAAGCCACCTAGTTTGTGATCTTTGTTACAGCAGCCTAGCTAACTAGTAAAAATAGTAACTGCTTTCTCTTTGGGGAAAAAACTACAGCATCATATGTGTATACCATCCTCTAGGTTACATGATGCTTCCCATACGTTGCTACTCCTGATCCTCAGAACGATCTGCTGATATATTCAGGCTGGGTATACTTATCCTGATTCCACACATAATAAAACTGCTACTCTTACAATTTAAGGGGCCTGGCAAAGTAACAGAGCTAATAAAAAATACAGAGAGGACTTGAAACTAGGTTGTCAACTCAAATTCTATGCTATTTCTTAAATCAAACAGGTAACATATTTTTTTTAATATAATCGTTATTTACATGAATTTTTTTGCCTAGATCAGAGAAAAACTCCCATTGTATGCCTAGTGTTCCCTCTAAGAAGATAACTGATAGGATAAAATAAGGTAATGTGGATACCTAATCATCTTGGCAATGATTTTTCTCCATTTACATTAAAAGCTGACATTCTAATTAAAATGAATTTCTAATATACCTCATATTCTGGGAAAGGAAAAAGTAAAAAATAAGATGGTCTGAGTGAATTTCCTCCTCAGCTGCTATATTTTATGCTGTAATCAATGTAGTAGAAAAATGTTTAAACAACAAACATGAATTTTGTGCTAAGAGAAAACTGCTCTTTGCAACCTGGAAAATATGCCTTCAGAGATACAAGGATGAGACAATGCTCTTGTTTGTGGAAAATTCAGGAAAAAAAAAAAGACTCCCTATGGAGATCAGTCTTGATGGCTAAACTCTCCTCGTGACCACTCTCTGCTTATTGTACTTTTTTTCTTTCCCAAATAACTACAGTGTCCTACAAAAATATTTTTGTACATGATTTTAAAATACTGTACATGCAGAAATTCCAGTAATTCATCTTGGCAGTTTTCATGCTTATGTAAAGAAAGGAGAAAGGAGGAAAATCTTTAAGAAATAGGGAGCGTGGAGATGTTAAAGAAGAAAATGCTCATTGGGTTTAACAATATGGTGATCATTGATAAACAAAAACGGTTGTCCATGGATGGTCAGGATGAGAAGAAAGGAAGAGAAAAATAAATCCATTTTGAAAGTTTAACTATAAAGAAAAAGAGTAATATAATTGTAGCAGGCCAGAGATTTTCAATTATTTTTACTCATACCTTATCTTGAATGAGTGGAGTCAAAGCAGTTTTCTTGTAACCTGAAAAAACTATTCCAAGCCTCTTTAAAATTATATAATATGTGAGAGAGATTCATATTTTGCATCTACATTGTGGTACAGAAGACAACCTGATTAACCTTTTCCCTATCCTAATCCTGACTTCCACAATTAAGTTTATAAAAAAGGATCAACGAGCCTCTGAAAAGTTAAATATTGGCTTCAAGGCCACACAATTAACTCAGATCATTGTCTGTAATAGAATGCTACATTTTTATGATCAAAACTGCCCAACTTGCTTAACTGTTTTCATTCCTTTGCTGAGTTAAAATTTAATGGTATGATACATTTTTGCTTACCACCGTCTCTAAGACACTTTGTCAGCAATGATTCTCAAGGTGTTTTTTAGCAAGGATAGGTGATATATTCCTGGCTGATGTTATTTTAAGGGGAAACAAACAAACAACTTTGCAAATCTTTGAAGGTTAATTAAAAAAATGGAAAACTACCTTGAAGACCATATTTATTCTCTTTCAACTTTCAGAGACTTTGGAGCCTTCTTCCAGCTCAAGGTTTTTGTTTGGTTGTTTTGCTTTTATTCCATTCAGGGGCATTGAAGCATTTATTCCAGACAATCCCATTGCTTGAGTTTACTTTTTAGCTTTTTCAATTTCCTATTCCCTAAAAGATTACTTGTCAACATTTATATGTCTTTCTAAAACCAGGTGAAGTAACCATCTTAAATGAAATTTATCAGCTATGTCTTCCCTTCAGATTCCATGTCTGTTCTTCTCTGGACACTTTTGGAACTTGTTCTAGAACATATGACCCAAATAGTGTTATTCTTTCTACATAGTCCTTATGAAAATTTTTATAACAAAAATAGTTCCTTTTGAATCTAGAAATTCAATTATAATTTTTTTATTTTTCCTACAATGGAATGAAAAACCTGACTCCTGCTATTTGTCTTGATATTTTTTCTAATTCACTAATTTGAAGTATGCTTTTCTAAAATTCTTCAACAACATCCATATTTTAAAGCTTGAAGAATAAGCCTACTATTAACTGAAAAAGTATGTTTTTTATTAGTTCAACAGTTAACAACGTTTTTTTCTCAAGTGTCTTATAAATAATTATTAACATTATTATATACTTTCAAAGAATTCACAGGACTTCTAAATTGCCTCAGTTCATGACTATAAATATTAATGAAAAGTTTTATAGACTGTTACTACTCTGTATGCCTTTGCCTCTGGTTATCTCTATTATCACACTGGGATACCCTACAATCAGGGTGTTTATGACTTGGGAGAATTCTGGCATGCTGTTTGTCTAAAAATTAATCACTTTCATGGAAATCCTTAGCAAATGTGAAAATTCATCTCTGGAGAGCTTGACAGTATCTATTCACTATATTTTATTTAATTTGTAAAAAAATGCTAATTGTAAAGTTTCTTAAATTAAACTGTGTGCTAATTTTTGAAAGTAAACAAAATTCTGTCTTATAAAGCTTGTCTGCTTTAAGATATATTCTAAAGATACACTTTATTTGAAATGACTGATTACAGAAATTTAGTGCATATATATGAAGTATGAAATTAAACATTATTTTTCATTTTCAAAAAATAAAATGTTTTTCATATCTTGGCATGATTTATTATTTGGAAGCAGCAGAGGTGTATAGCTTTATGTGCTCAGACTAAGATTCCTTTGCTAATGAAATCATCATATCTTTTATCATGTTTTATCAAAGTTTCATCTTTAATGTTATTTCAATGGAATTTTTTTTAAAAGAGTCCTACCAAACCTTGCCAAAGGACAACTTTTCCTGGAAAGAATAAATATCAAAAACCTACTGCTTTTAAAGTAAAATTGACATAAGGTTACAATTACATTCTATTATCGTGAGCTATTTGTTTATCTCTACAGGTTAAAGGTGAGTACTGAGTACTTTTTAAAAAAAAAAGAAAACAATTTAGCTATTTTTTTATATTTATAAACACTAAAGAAACAGAAATTCATTAATTTTCTTACATAATTTAAAGAAGAATGAAAGCCCCAAATTTTCAGACATTTTCCAAACCATTTCACAACCCTTCTGTTCATTTCAATAACCATAATTTCTTCTGTATATTAAGCAAACTCTCAGAAAGGCATGATATAGACTCTATGTAGATTTATAGATTTTTACTTTAGTACCAACTCATTAACTCTTAATGATCTAAAGGGTCATTTTCACCTATAATTTATCAAAATGTTAAAATTTTTTCAATTTTAAGTTTCTATATAAAATAGAAACTCAAAATGGATTAAAGACCTAAATGCAAGACCGGATACTATAAAACTTCTAGAGGAAAACATAGGCAGAACACTCTTAGACATAAATTGCAGCAATTTTTTTTTTGGATCCATCTCCTAAAATAAAGGAAATAAAAGCAAAAATAAACAGATGGGCCCTAATTAAACTTAAAAGCTTTTGCACAGCAAAGGAAACCATTGACAAAATGAAAAGACAACTTACTGATTGGGAGAAAATATTTGCTAATGATATGACCAGTGAGGGATTAATATCCAACATATATAAACAGCTCATACAACTCAACATCAAAAAAGCAAACAACCCAGTTAAAAAATGGGCAGAAAAACTGAATAGACATTTTTCCAAAGAGGACATGCAGACGGCATATGAAAAGATGCTCAACATTGCTAATCACCAGGGAAATGCAACTCAAAACCACACTGAGATATCACCTCACACCTGTCAGAATGGTTATTGTCAAAAAGAACACAAATAACAAATGTTGGTGAGGATGTGGAGAAAAGTGAACCCTTGTACACTGTTAGCAGGAATGTAAATTGGTGCAGCCACTATGGAAAACAATGTGGAGGTTTCTCAAAAAACTAAAAATAAAACTACCATATGACCCAGCAACTGCACTTCTGGATATATATCCAAGAAAACTAATTTGAAAAGATACATGCACCCCAATATTCATAGCAGCATTATATACAACTGCCAAGATATGGAAGCAATCTAAGTGTTCATTAACAGATGAATCGATAAAGAAAAAGTGGTATATACACAAAATGGAATACTACTCAGCCATAAAAAAGAATGAGATTTTGCCATATGCAGCAACATGGATGGACTTGGAGGGCATTATGCTAAATGAAATGAGTCATACAGAGAAAGACAAATACTATATGATATCATTTAGTGTGGAATCTAAAAAAATACAACAAACTTGGAAATATAACAAAAAAGAAGCAGACTTACAGATATAGAGAACAAACTAATGGTTACCAGTGGGGAGGAGAGGAGGAATAATATGTATGGAATGTGAATTATATCTCAATAAAGCAATTTTCAAATAAAAAAAATATATATCTATGTTTTAATGCTACTGAAAATATCAAAATAAAAAATTAAAACTGTAAACACTCATTCAGTACATTACTAGAAAATAATGAATAAATGCTATTTAATTGTATTGCATTATTATTTTAAGCAACTCCTTATTCATCTCCCTTTATAATAAAATATTTCTTGAACTAGTTTCTGAAATTGCAATCTGTCTTACACATATCATACAGAATATTATTTTATTATTTTAAAATGTGTTATGGAAACTACAAAAGAGCTTTAGGAAAAATAGAAATAATTTGTAATTACATTATCAGTATTTTATTAGAAAGAACATACTTTGAAATTAACATGATATTTCAGAAATATTTATTTTCTAATTGTTTTAGACAGACAATGGAAGAATTTTTTTTTTTTTGTGGTACACAGGCCTCTCACTGTTGTGGCCTCTCCCGTTGTGGAGCACAGGCTCCAGACGTGCGGGCTCAGCGGCCATGGCTCACGGGCCCAGCCGCTCTGTGGCATGTGGGATCCTCCGGGATCGGGGCACGAACCCATGTCCCCTGCATCAGCAGGCGGACTCCCAACCACTGTGCCACCAGGGAAGCCCCAGAAGAATATTTTTAAAGTATTAATTTGTTTTGAAAACTATCTCTTTATCTGTAGGAAAAAAGATTACCCTTAAATTTTCCCTCTGTCAATACAATTTCACATTTCTTACAGTGAAATATAATAGTAATAATGGAGTTAGGTAAATTAGCAGGATCTGTGTGTAATTCATACCGTAATATATTTCATTGCCCTCAATGATAGCATGTTGTTATTCCAAAACTTTGAGGTTTGGGGAATTTATATTATTTCTATAATTATTTTAGGATCCAAAAAACCTGTTGTAGAATTAGAATATATTATTTCTAAATGTAAAAAATTTGAGCTTATAATTTTATACATTTTTAATACTTTCAAAAATTTTTGCTATTTGCAATATTTCTTCAAAGTTAAGAATTTGACTAATTTCTCATGTGAATAAATCTCAGTAGATTATGATTAATCTTTTAATAATTTCTGATGGCTTTATATGGCTGTTTATATGACAAACAAAAAGAAAAGGAGGTATCAGTCTTTTAGAGTTATTACTCTACATGACATAACAATGTCTAATATTCATTAAATGTTTACCTTTGCCAAGAACTATCCTAAATGTTTCATATAAATTTTCTCATTTAATCCTCATAATAATGGTATGAGATTGGTACTATTATGGTCACCATTTTACAGATGAGGACACTGAAGCAACCAGTGTTAAAAAAATAACTCCTTAGCATCTATGCCGTTAAATTAGAAGCAGGATTTGAACCCTTACATAATATTCCCCTAGCCTAGACTTTTAACCACTGCCAGAGTCCCGTGATCCAGGAACAACTTCCCCAGGAGAACATACTGGGCACCTCAGGCTGGTTCAATGTCATGTCGGCCTCTGCCACCGCAGGCTCGCCCTGCATTCCATACCCCTCCCTCCCCCCGGCCTGAGTGAGCCAGAGCCCCGTAATCAGCTGCTCCTTTAACCCTGTCCTGTCTGAGGGAAGAACAGATGCCCTCAAGGGACCTACACGCAGAGGCGGGGCCAAATCCAAAGCTGAACCCCAGGGGCTGTGCAAACAAAGGAGAGAAAGGGATTTTTCTCCCAGCAGCCTCAGGAGCAGCAGATTAAAACTCCACAGTCAACTTGATGTACCCTGCATCTGTGGAATACCTGAATAGACCACGAATCATCCCAAAATGGAGACGGTGGACTTTGGGAGCAACAATATATATATTTTTTTCTTTTCTTTTTGTGAGTGTGTATGTGTATGCTTCTGTGTGTGATTTTTTCTGTATAGCTTTGCTTTTACCATTTGTCCTAGGGTTCTGTCTGTCCATTTTTTTGTTTGTTTGTTTTTAGTATAGTTAGTTTTTAGCACTGGTTATCATTGGTGGATTTGTTTTTTGGTTTGGTTGCTCTCATCTTTCCTTTCTTTTTTTATTATTTTTAATTTTTTTATTTTTAATAATTTTTTTATTTTAATAACTTTATTTTCTTTTATCTTTTTCTTACTTTTTTTCTCCCTGTTCTTCTGAGCCATGTGGCTTCCAGGGTCTTGGTGCTCTGGCCGGGTTTCAGGCCTGTGCCTCTGATGTGGGAGAGCCAAGTTCAGGACATTGGTCAACAAGAGACCTCCTGGCTCCACGTACAATTAAACAGCGTAAGCTCTCCCAGAGATCTCCATCTCAATGCTAAGACCCAGCTCCACTCAGCAACCAGCAAGCTACAGTGCTTGACACCCTATGCCAAACAACTAGCAAGACAGGAACAAAGCACTGCCAATTGGCAGAGAGGCTAACTAAAATCATAATGAGGTCACAAACACCCCAAAACACACCACTGGACGTGGTCTGGCCCACCAGAAAGACAAGATCCAGCCTCATCCTCTAGAACACAGGCACCAGTCCCCTCAACCAGGAAGCCTACACAACTCACTGAACCAACTTTAGCCACTGGGGGCAGACACTAAAAACAACAGGAACTACGAACCTGCAGCCTGAAGAAAGGAGACCCCAAACACAGTAAGTTTAGCAAAATGAGAAGACAGAGAAAAACACAGCAGATGAAGGAGCAAAAACCCATAAGACCAAACAAATGAAGAGGAAATAGGCAGTCTACCTGAAAAAGAATTTAGAGTAATGGTAGTAAGGATGATCCAAAATCTTGGAAATACAATGGGGAAAAAACAAGAAATGTTTAACAAGGACCTTGAAGAACTAAAGAGCAAACAAACAATGATGAGCAACACAATAAATGAAATTAAAAATTCTCTAGAAGGAATCAATACCAGAATAACTGAGGCAAAAGAACGGATAAGTGACCTGGAAGATAAAATAGTGGAAATACCTACTGCAGAGCAGAACAGAGAAAAAAGAATGAAAACAATTGAGGACAGTCTTAGAGACCTCTGGGACAACATTAAACACACCTACATACGAATTATAGGGGTCCCAGGAGAAGAAGAGAAAAAGAAAAGGACTGAGAAAATATTTGAAGAGATTATAGTTGAAAACTTCCCTAATATGGGAAAGGAAACAGTTAATCAAGTTCAGGAAGCACAGAGAGTCCCATACAGGATAAATCCAAGGAGAAACACGCCAAGACATATGTTAATCAATCTATCAAAAATTAAAGACAAAGAAAAAATATTAAAAGTGGCAAGGGAGGGGGCTTCCCTGGTGGTGCAGTGGTTGAGAGTCCGCCTGCCTATGCAGGGGACATGGGTTCGTGCCCTGGTCCGCGAAGATCCCACATGCCGCGGAGCGGTTAGGCCCATGAGCCATGGCCGCTGAGCCTGCGCGTCCGGAGCCTGTGCTCCGCAACGGGAAAGGCCACAGCAGTGAGGGGCCCGCGTACCACAAAAAAAAAAAAAACCCAAAAGTGGCAAGGGAAAAACAACAAATAACATACAAAGGAATCCCCATAAGGTCAAGAGCTGATCTTTCAGCAGAAAATCTTCAAGCCAGAAGGCAGGGCAGGACATATTTAAAGTGATGAAAGGAAAAAACCTACAACCAAGACTACCCAGCAAGGATCTCATTCAGATTCGAGGGAGAAATTAAAACCTTTACAGATAAGCAAAAGCTAAGAGAATTCACACCACCAAACTAGTTTTACAAAAAATGCTAAGAGAACTTCTCTAGGCAGGAAACACAAGAGAAGAAAAAGACCTACAGTAACAAACCCAAAACAATTAAGAAAATGGTAATAGGAACAAACATATCGATAATTACCTTAAATGTAAATGGATTAAATGCTCCAACCAAAAGACATAGACTGGCTGAATGGATACAAAAACAAGACCCATATATAAGCTGCCTACAAGAGACCCAGTTCAGACCTAGAGACACATACAGACTGAAAGTGAGGGGATGGAAAAATGATATTCCATGCAAATGTAAATCAGAAGAAAGCTGGAGTAGCAATTCTCATATCCGACAAAACAGACTTTAAAATAAGGACTATCACAAGAGACAAAGAAGGACACTACGTAGTGACCAAGGGATCAATCGAAGAAGAACATATTACAATTGTAAATATTTATGCACCCAACAAAGGAGCACTTCAATACATAAGGCAAATGCTAACAGCCATAAAAGAAGAAACTGACAGTAACACAATCATAGTAGGTGACTTTAACATCCCACTTTCACCAATGGACAGATCATCCAAAATGAAAATAAATAAGGACACATAAGCTTTAAATGACACATTAAAAAAGATGGACTTAATTGATATTTATAGGACGTTCCATCTAAAAACAACAGAATACACTTTCTTCTCAAGTGCTCATGGAACATTTTTCAGGACAGATCATATCTTGGGTCACAAATCAAGCCTCAGTAAATTTAAGAAAATTGAAATCGTATCAATTATCTTCTCCGATCACAACACTATGAGACTAGATATCAATTACAGGAAAAAATCTGTAAAAAATACAAATACATGGAGGCTAAACAATACATTACGTAATAACCAAGAGATCAGTGAAGAAATCAAAGAAGAAATCAAAAAATAGCTAGAAACAAATGACAATGAAAACACGACTACCCCAAACCTTATGGGATGCAGCAAAAGCAGTTCTAAGAGGGAAGTTTATAAGAATACAATCCTACCTCAAGAAATAACTCAAATAAACAACCTAACCTTACACCTAAAGCAATTAGAGAAAGAAGAACAAAAAAACCCCAATGTTAGCAGAAGGAAAGAAATCATAAAGATTAGATCAGAAATAAATGAAAAAGAAATGAAGGAAATAATAGCAAAGATCAATAAGACTAAAAGCTGGTTCTTTGAGAAGATAAACAAAATTGATAAACCATTAGTCAGATTCATCAAGAAAAAAACGGAGAAGACTCATATCAATAGAAGTAGAAATGAAAAAGGAGAAGTAACAACCGACACTGCATAAAAACAAAGGATCATGAGCGATTACTACAAGCAACTATATGCCAATAAAGTGGACAACCTGGAAGAAATGGACAAATTCTTAAAAAAGCACAACCTTCTGAGACTGAACCAGGAAGAAATAGAAATATAAACAGACCAATCACAAGTAATTAAATTCAAACCTGTGATTAAAAATCTTCCAACAAACAAAAGCCCAGGACCAGATGGATTAACAGGTGAATTCTATCAATCATTTAGAGAAGAGCTAACACCTACCCTTCTCAAACTCTTCCAAAATATAGCAGAGGGAGGAACACTCCCAAATTCATTCTACGAGGCCACCATCACCCTGATACCAAAACCAAACAGAGATTTCACAAATAAAGAAAACTACAGACCAATATCGTTGAGGAACATAGATGTAAAAACCCTCAACAAAATACTAGCAAACAGAATCCAACAACACTTTGAAAGTTCCATACACCATGATCAAGTGGGGTTTACCCCAGGTATGCCAGCATTCTTCAATATATGCAAATCAATCCATGTGATACACCATATTAACAAACTGAAGGAGAAAAACCATATGATCATCTCAATAGATGCAGGTAAAGTTTTTAAGCAGTTTTAAACAGGATAGCATATTTTGTAGAAACAGCAAAAGGAGGTTTCTTCCTCCTGAAAAATTGTCTTACTGGCAATTAAGTAAATAGATTTACGTATGTATGTAACTTTGGAAACTGTTTCCAAAACCAATTATTTTCTTCATGTTTGTAATCTACAGGAATGAATAGGAGTCCAAATAGCTCACTAATTTTAGGAAATTTTAGATTCATCTTTCTGCATTTTTCTCCACTTAGTATCTAACTTCTTGAAACATACCTCCACTAGTAAGGTCTCATTCCTCCCCTTCTGATCACTCCTCCACCCACTCCATTCTGCCCTCTGCTCCCAACTACAGCATTAAAACTGCCATCGCCAAGGTTAGCAAAATACTTGCTCTTGCTTCCAAGTACAATTAATCTTTTCAGTCCATTTGACCTTTTCTATCTTTAATTTAAAAACTGATAAATACATTCTCTAAGTGAATGCATTCTCATTATTAAAAACAAAATAAAATATGAACAATTCATATCTACTCATCTTTCCATATTTGTACATCTCTTTTGGCCTCAAATAGCTTTCAAGCATTTCACTACTTCCCTTTAACTTGATTGATGGATGTTTTCACTTGATTTTCATCACAATGTTCTTGCACATATATGTGTTTAGTTTCTCCTTGAACAATTCTCTTCCTTATGCTTCTAAGAAAAGACATTCTCTGTACAGTGGAGAAAGGACAGCCTCTTCAATAAGTGGGGCTGGGAAAGCTGGACAGCTACAAGTAAAAGTATGAGGTTAGATCACTCCCTAACACCATACACAAAAATAAGCTCGAAATGGATTAAAGACCTAAAAGTAAGGCCAGAAACTATCAAACTCTTAGAGCAAAACATAGGCAGAACACTCTATGACAAAAAACACAGCAAGATCCTTTCTGACCCACCTCCTAGAGAAATGGAAATAAAAACAAAAATAAACAAATGGGACCTAATGAAACTTAAAAGCTTTTGCACAGCAAAGGAAACCATAAACAAGACCAAAAGACAACCCTCAGAATGGGAGAAAATATTTGCAAATGAAGCAACTGACAAAGGATTAATCTCCAAAATTTATAAGCAGCTCATGCAGCTCAATAACAAAAAAACAAACAACCGAATCCAAAAATAGGCAGAAGACCTAAATAGACATTTCTCCAAAGAAGATATACAGACTGCCAACAAACACATGAAAGAATGCTCAACATCATTAATCATTAGAGAAATGCAAATCAAAACTACAATGAGATATCATCTCACACCAGTCAGAATGGCCATCATCAAAAAAATCTAGAAACAATAAATCCTGGAGAGGGTGTGGAGAAAAGGGAACACTCTTGCACTGCTGGTGGGAATGTGAATTGGTACAGCCACTATGGAGAACAGTATGGATTTCCTTAAAAAACTACAAATAGAACTACCATATAACCCAGCAACCCCACTACTGGGCATATACCCTGAGAAAACCATAATTCAGAAAGAGTCATGTACCAAAATGTTCATTGCAGCTCTATTTACAATAGCCAGGAGATGGAAACAACCTAAGTGTCCATCAATGGATGAATGGATAAAGAAGATGTGACACATATATACAATGGAATATTACTCAGCCATAAAAGAAACAAAATTGAGCTATTTGTAATGAGGTAGATGGACCTAGAGTCTGTCATACAGAGTGAAGTAAGTCAGAAAGAGAAAGACAAATACCGTATGCTAACACATACATATGGAATTTAAGAAAAAAAATGTCATGAAGAACCTAGGGGTAAGACAGGAATAAAGACACAGACCTACTAGAGAATGGACTTGAGGATATGGGGAGGGGGAAGGGTAAGCTGTGACAAAGCGAGAGAGTAGCATGGACATATATACACTACCAAACACAAAATAGATAGCTAGTGGGAAGTAGCCGCATAGCACTGGGAGATCAGCTCCATGCTTTGTGACCACCTAGAGGGGTGGGATAGGGAGGGTGGGAGGGAGGGAGACGCAAGAGGGAAGAGATATGGGAACATATGTATAACTGATTCACTTTGTTATAAAGTAGAAACTAACACACCATTGTAAAGCAATTATACTCCAATAAAGATGTTAACAAAAAAAGACATTCTCACCCTTTTAATTTTTTTCATGCTTCTGTTGATTCTATTCAGTCTCTTGTTCAGACTAAACTCCTGCTCTTCTATTTTATTATTTTATTTCACTTTTTTTCATTTGATTTTTAGTATTCTATATGGGATGCTTTCTCTTTTTCTTACCTGCCCACAGATTAACTTTGCACAAGTTTCTTTTCATTCAAGGCTCAACTTCAATGTATATTCTAAGGATTCATAAATACTATTCCCAATCCAGAAATGTCTTCATAACTTCATATATATATCAAACTGCCAGTAGCTTCTATATTCAGATGTTAAACAAGCCTTAGAAACTCAGTATGTCTAAGATTCTGAGCTCATAATGTCCCCAGCCAAGTACCATCTGCCTTTTTCATGATCACAGTGAAAGACACTAACGTGTATTGCCTAAACTGGACATTTTTACTCCTCCTTCTCTCTCTTATCACCTAAATAAAAGAAATTGCCAGTCCAGATTTATCCTTCAGTATTTTTTTATATTCAACCACTTTTAAACATAGCCAAAAACCACTACCTTAGTATAAATTCCTAAGTAATTACTCTAACATATATTCCACAAAATGTTAACTAGAATAATATATTACTAATATGAAAGTTGAATAATGCCACTCTCCTATATATAGTGGCTGGCACTGGATACAATAAAATCCAACTTTTTATCCTGGTATATACAGCCTAAAAGATCTGACCACTGTTCTCCTTTAGAGTTACATGTCTCAGAAACAGTACAGCACAGTGGTTCAGAGGCCATTCTCTGTGGACAGATTGCCTGCAATGAATTGTTACTTCACCTGTTTCCTAATCTGCATAATGAGAATAAAACTAGCATTCTTATAGACTTGTGAAACAATGCTCAATCCAGTGAAATCACTCAATAGATATTAGATGCTATTACTTGTCAGTTTTTAAAATATTTTTATCCTCTACCTTTCTTATGTGATCTTTCCATTTTTCAGCAAATAACGTTTATGGCTCTTGAATAAAAAATAATAAAGTTTTCGGATGTTCAATGTGTCAGGTACTAGGCTAAGAAACCATGCGTCAATGCTATTTGGATACCTCTTTCCTATTCTCTTTAAAAAAAGAGAACTTTTAAAATATGTAATATCCCAAAGGTTTATTTGATTACACAGAGACTTATTTAATTACAGCTATGGTAAACTTACCATAGACGAATATTCAATGGAATCGGTTACAAGGAAATCTGACCTCAGGATGTGACTTATAACCTGAGTCTAAAGCATGAGCAAGAGTTAAATAGATGAGTGAGGTTTAAAAGACAGAAATTTATAAGAGGGCAAAGTATTTAGATTTTCCATCCTGATCTCAAACTCTAATTGTTTGAATTTGCCTAGTCATCTTTTTAAATGAACATGCTCTTTATTGCTCAATCCTTAAACTTTTATTTTTTTATGAGCTAATCCATTATTCTCAGCTGTATTCACATTTCTTTGACTTCCAGCCTTGACCTCATCCCTCTTTTATCATGTTATATTTTCTAATCAAGCATACTTTTTTATTTTCCTTGTTCATTAGGGAGAAAAATAATTTAAATCACCTCAATTGCATCTCCAGACTCTCAGATAGTCTTTCACTCCTATCACCGAAAAAAATCTTACTCTCATTCTTGAGTAAGCTGTTATCATGCTTGTGTTGTTGATGGCATTGTGTCCTAAAACTTCTGGATATTGTTGTCTTTCACTGTTGCTTATTCAGTTGAGAATTAGGGAAAGTACAGACTGGGTAATGGCGATGGGCATATAAATCATACTCCCCCACTTACTAGTTGTGCTTTCATGGGCAAGTTTTTAACTTCTTTGAGCCTCAATTTTATGACGGGCAAAAATGGAATAACAATCATATCTCCTTGTATTTTTTAGTTAAGGGTGAAATGAGATTACATATTAGCTAGCACAAAATAAGTGTTTAATAACATATCATTATTTTCATCAGCTTCTCTTCTTCTAATACAAAATATCAGATCTAACCTGTATGAATTCTAAAAGCTATTTTACCGTTTGTCCCCCCCCCCTTTGGCTGCACGTGCGTCATGCGGGATCTTAGTTCCTCCACCAGGGATCAAATCTGTGCCCCCTGCATTGTAAGTGTGGAGTCTTAACCACTGGACCCCCAAGGAAATCCCATACCCTTTAGTTTATATTCATATATTATAACAAGATAGGATTCTTTCACCTTTGCCAATTCTTATCCTGGTAGGAAGACTCTACCTTAAACCTGATAAAATCCCATGAGAAGCACTCATTTTTTATAGAGGTAACACATGTTTACTTTATAGATGTTCTACTCTGGGGCATCAAAAGATCTCCTCACAAGAGCACTCTAAGGACCTATGCTATCATTGCTTTTCTTGGATACAGCCAAGTTGAGGCTCTCTGAATCTCAAATCACTTCTATTGTATCATTTAGTGGTGATTACAGGTCAGTGATTTAAGAAGTAGACATATTTTAGAGATGAGAAAGCTGAAGCTAAGAATGACTGAGAAATACATGAAAAGTTATACGAGTAAGCAGATGTCTCCAATTACTAAGTTCAAGGGTATATGATCAGGGAACAAATAAGAAAGGGAAAATATGAGTGATAATGTTTACCTGTTTATCTAAATATTGTCTGTATAAAACAGTCTTGTTAACAGAAGACTGCTGTGGGCTTTTCAAAGTTATTCATATTTTTAAAGGGTTGTTTATTTAGAATTTACGTATCTCTTGCATAAATCAATAATAATCTTTTGAAGTACCTGTCAATAAAACAGTACCAAAATTTATCAATTAAAAACAATTAATCCAGAATTGCTGGATAATATGCAGTGTTTTATATATGAGAGAATTATCCAAAAACATCAGTATTATGAAAGACTGTGAGCTGTAAGAAGATAAAGAAAATACTATTATTGCAAATGCACTTGGGAAATTACTTAAAATGTCATAAATACAATAATACATTTTATATTGTCATTAAATTAGAGCATTTTCTACTAAATAATTACATATACATTAACTAAGGCTTTTGATTTTGTTAAGATCTTTGTGTTGTTTCAAAGAGGTGATGTTTTCTTGCACCTCCAAGTGGATGCCACCAATTTTAAGTGTTCTTTTGTTATATACATTTCCAGAGGGATGCTCCACTTCGGAATGTTCAGAATGAAAATCTCTTTTCCTTTATAAATACTTATTTTTCTGTTCAAAGATTCTGGCTTGGCACATCTAAAAATGTTTGAATACATCTATATCTGATGCCTCTTGCCCTGATGACATCTACATTTCGGGATGGTGTTTATGGTATTCATCAACTTCTTTAAGTTTATAATTTGTTGTGATTACTTTCTCTTTGCAAACAAATACTGTCTTTTATATCTAAATTTTATATTCATAATTTTGTATAATGTTATTTCCTAGAGAGACCAACACCCAAATATAAAAGCCCAAACTCCAAATTTTTTGGGTCTATTTCTGTTCAAAGATTCTGGCTTGGGCTTCCCTGGTGGTGCAGTGGTTGAGAGTCTGCCTGCCGATGCAGGCGACACAGGTTTGTGCCCCGGTCCGGGAAGATCCCAATGCCGCGGAGCAGCTGGGCCTGTGAGCCATAGCCGCTGAGTCTGCACGTCCGGAGCCTGTGCTCCACAACGGGAGAGGCCACAACAGTGAGAGGTCCCCGTACTGCAAAAAAAAAAAAAAAAGATTCTGGCTTGTACAATTGTGCCATTAGTGCTATTTATCTTTATGTGAATGACTGGGAGAGAAAGAATTTGGGCATCTGCATTCACAATTCTGATTTGAACACATTCATACCTTGATACTAATTAGGCTCTGAAATGGACATGTCAGGTACTTTTTTTTTTTAACATAACAATCTGGATATCTATTATAACACACGGTCCTGAATTGGATCAAATTAGAAAATAGTGCATGTAAAAGAGAGCCTTAGGATCGAGATTTGTCAACATTTAGAAGTTTGGCTGAGGAAAAGATTCATATAAAGAGAGAGAAATCATCTCAAGTATCTTTTCTGACCACAACACTGTGAGACTAGATGCCAATTACAGGAAAAACACTGTAAAAAATACAAGCACATGGAGGCTAAACAATACGCTACTAAATAACCAAGAAATCAAAGAGGAAATCAAAAAATACCTAGAAACAAATGACAATGAAAACATGATGACCCTTCTAAGAGAGAAGTATATAGCAATTCAATCCTACCTCAAGAAACAGGAAACATCTCAAATAAACAACCTAACCTTACACCTAAAGCAATTAGAGAAAAAAGAACAAAAATAACACAAAGTTAGCAGAAGGAAATCATAAAGATCAGATCAGAAATAAATGAAACAGAAATGAAATAACAAAGATCAATAACACTAAAAGCTGGTTCTTTGAAAAGATAAACAAAATTGATAAAACATTAGCCAGACTCATCGAGAAAATAAGGGAGAAG
Organism: Lagenorhynchus albirostris; assembly: GCF_949774975.1. Classification (NCBI taxonomy): domain Eukaryota; kingdom Metazoa; phylum Chordata; class Mammalia; order Artiodactyla; family Delphinidae; genus Lagenorhynchus; species Lagenorhynchus albirostris. Next base: position 139,354,559 of record NC_083098.1, on the reverse strand, counting down.
ACTCAAATCAACAGAATTAGAAATGAAAAAGAAGTAACAACTGACACTGCAGAAATAAAAAGGATCATGAGAGCTTACTACAAGCAACTATATGCCAAAAAAATGGACAACCTGGAAGAAATGGACAAATTCTTAGAAAAGCACACCATCTGAGACTGAACCAGGAGGAAATAGAAAATATAAACAGACCGATCATAAGCACTGAAATTCAAACTGTGATTAAAAATCTTCCAACAGGGCTTCCCTGGTAACGCAGTGGTTGAGAGTCTGCCTGCCGATGGAGGGGACACGGGCTCGTGCCCCGGTCTGGGAAGATCCCACATGCCGTGGAGTGGCTGGGCCCATGAGCCATGGCCGCTGAGCCTGCACGTCCGGAGCCTGTGCTCCACGACAGGAGAGGCCACAACAGTGAGAGGCCCGTGTACTGCAAAAAAAAAAAAAAAAAAAAAAATCTTCCAACAACCAAAAACCCAGGACCAGATGGCTTCACAGGTGAATTCTATCAAACATTTAGAGAAGAGCTAAAACCTATTCTTCTCAAACTCTTCCAAAATATAGCAGAGGGAGGAACACTACCAAACTCATTCTACAAGGCCACCATCACCCTGATATCAAAACCAGACAAAGATGTCACAAAGAAAGAAAACTACAGGCCAATATTGCTGATGAATACAGATGCAAAAATCCTCAACAAAATACTAGCAAACGGAGTCCAACAGCACATTAACAGGATCATACATTATGATCAAGTGGGGTTTAACCCAGGAATGCAAGAATTATTCAATATACACAAATCAATCAATGTGATATACCGTATTAACAAACTGAAGGATAAAAACCATGTGATAACCTCAATAGATGCAGAAAAAGCATTCAAAAAAATTCAACAGCCATTTATGATAAAAACTCTCCAGAATGTGGGCACAGAGTGAACCTACCCCAACATAGTAAAGGCCATATATGACAAACCCACAGCCAGCACTATTTTTAATGGTAAAAAACTGAAACCATTCGCTCTAAGATAAGGAACAAGACAAGGTTGCCCACTGTCACCACTATTATTCAATATAGTTTTGGAAGTTTTAGGAACAGCAATCAGAGAAGAAAAATAAATAAAAGAAATCCAAATTGGAAAAGAAGAAGTAAAACTATCACTGTTTGCAGATGACATGATACCATACATAGAGAATTCTAAAGATGCTATCAGAAAACTACTAGAGATAATCAATGAATTTGGTAAAACAGCAGGATACAAAATTAATGCACAGAAATCTCTTGCATTCCTATACGCTAACAACGAAAAATCCGAAAGAGAAATTAAGGGAACATTCTCATTTACTACTGCAACAAAAAGAATAAGATACCTAGGAATAAACCTACCTAAGGAGACGAAAGACCTGTATGCAGAAAACTATAAGACACTGATGAAAGAAATTAAAGACGATACAAACAGATGGAGAGATATACCATATTCTTGGATTGAAAGAATCAATATTGGGAAAATGACTCTACTATCGAAAGCAATCTACAGATTCAATGCAATCTCTATCAAATTACCAATGACATTTTTAACAGAATTAGAACAAAAAAAATCTTAAAATTTGTATGGAGACACAAAAGACCCCGAATAGTCAAAGCAGTCTTGAGGAAAAAAAAAACAGAACTGTAGGAATCAGACTCCCTGACTTTAGGCTATACTACAAAGCTATAGTAATCAAGACAATACGTTACTGGTACAAGAACAGAAATATAGATCAATGGAACAGGACAGAAAGCCCAGAGATAAACCCACGTACATATGGCCACCTTTTCTTTGATAAAGGAGGCAAGAATATACAATGGAGAAAAGACAGCCTCTTCAATAAGTGGTGCTGGGAAAACCATACAGCTACATGTAAAAGAAGGAAATTAGAACACTCCCTAACACCATACACAAAAATAAACTCACAATGGATTAAAGACCTAAATGTAAGGCCAGACACTATAAAATTCTTAGAGGAAAACACAGGCAGAACACTCTATGACATAAATCACAGCAAGATCCTTTTTGATCCACCTCCTAAAGTAATGGCAATAAAAACAAAGATAAACAAATGGGACCTAATGAAATTTAAAAACAAAGCAGCACAGCAAAGGAAACCATAAACAAGTTTAAAAGACAACCCTCAAAATGGGAGAAAATATTTGCAAATGAAGCAACTAACAAAGGATTCATCTCCAAAATATACAAGCAGCTCATGCAGCTCAATATCAAAAAAAGAAACAACCCAACCCAAAAATGTGCAGAAGACCTAAAAAGACATTTCTCCAAAGAAGATATACAGATTGCCAACAAACACATGAAAGGATGCTCAGCATCACTAATCATTAGAGAAATGCAAATCAAAACTACAATGAGGTATCACCTCACACCGGTCAGAATGGCCATCATCAAAAAATCTACAAACAATAAATGCTGGAGAGGGTGTGGAGAAAAGGGAACTGTCCTACACTGTTGGTGGGAATGTAAAGTGATACAGCCACTAGGGAGAATAGCATGGAGGTTCCTTAAAAAGCTAAAAATAGAACTGCCATATGACCCAGCAATCCCAGTACTGGGCACATACGCTGAGAAAACCATAATTCAAAAAGAGTCATGTATGAAAATATTCATTGCAACTCTATTTACAATAGCCAGGACATGGAAGCAACCTAAGTATCTATCGACAGATGAATGGCTAAAGAAGATGTGGCACATATATACAATGGAATATTACTCAGCCATAAAAGGCAACGAAATTGAGTTATTTGTAGGCGAGGTGGATGGACCTAGAGTCTGTCACACAGAGTGAAGTAAGTCAGAAAGAGAAAAACAAATACCGTATGCTAATACATATATATGGAATCTAAAAACAAAAAAGTTTCTGATGAACCTACGGGCAGGACAGACATAAAGACACAGATGCATAGAATGGACTTGAGCACACAGGGAGGGGGAAGGGTAAGCTGGGACTAAGTCAGAGAGTGGCATGAACATATATACACTACCAAATGTAAAATAGCTAGCTAGTGGGAAGCAGATTCATAGCACAGGGAGGTCAGCTTGGTGCTTTGTGACCACTTAGAGGGGTGGGGTAGGGACGGTGGGAGGGAGACGCAAGAGGGAGGGGATATGGGGATATATGTATACATATAGCTGATTCACTTTGTTATACAGAAGAAATTAACACAACATTGTAAAACAATTATACTCCAATAAAGATTATTAAAAAAAAAAAATGAGGGGCTTCCCTGGTGGCACAGTGGTTGAGAGTCCGCCTGCCAGTGCAGAGCACACGGGTTTGTGCCCCGGTCCAGGAGGATCCCACGTGCCGCGGAGCGGCTGGGCCTGTGAGCCATGGCCGCTGAGCCTGTGCGTCCGGAGCCTGTGCTCCACAATGGGAGAGGCCACAACAGTGAGAGGCCCGCGTACCGCAAAAAAAAAAAAAAAAAAAAAATGATTAGGAGGACAGACATTAGTGGCCCAAACTAGATGATAAGCTTCAAAAGCATGATGGTATTTTACCTAAGAGTAGAGGAAGGTTTGGAGGTGGTATTAAGTAACAAAGGTAATGCTGATTTCTTCCTCACCTCAACACACTCCTGACCTGGTTACTATGATGTGTGGGTGAATAAATACTCCCTGTTAATGAAGGCCTTATAATGTAAGTAGCAGTTTTAGGGGATTTCTACGATTCAATTAGGAAATATCATGGAAACATTTTCATGCTACAAGCTTTTTTTAGTAATTTATTTGTAATAAAAAAGAAGTTTGAAAAGACTAATGTGGTGGCGTTTGGATGAAAGGTATAAGTGGAATAATTTAAGCTGTGAAAGGAAGCACAGATGGGACACTGTATTTTTTTTTTGTTCAGTGCCTAAGGAGAAGAAACATGGATGAAATTAGCTGATGCTAGGTTTCCAAATAATAATGGTAGAAAGAAAGTAAACAAGTTATAAACTTCGCAAAACTTATACAAAGTTCTTGACTATGGTTTCTGACTCTTTTGAGGATATCAAACTGCAGACTCCCAGTATTAACCTCTTCTATTATTCTTAGAGTGAAGATAGCTCAAACTTCTCCTTTTGTAAGCAAGCCCACTAAAGGCCTAGTGACCTCATCTGTCTTACTGAACTCATCTACCAGGGAATCATTTTCTATCCAGAGGCACCAAAATTCAATCCAGATTTCATGACAGTTCAAGGGTAACCTCCATCAGGAGGCTTTCCCTCACTTTGCCAGCCTAAGAACCATGACCCTCTATGCTTCGACAGCTATATGGGCCTACGTAATTTGTCCTCTGTTTCTACGTGTGCTGCTGTTCAGTCTCCTTTCAATACTGCAGCCACTTTAAAACAAAAGTCAGAAAGCCACAACTCTACTCAAAACTCCACGATGTCTTCCATTTCAATCCAAGCACATGCCAAAGGCCTTACAGTTGCCCTCAAGTTACACAATCTCATCTCCTTTTTCTTTTTTCCTTCCCCTTGTTCATTTTGCTACAGTTACCCTGACCTTCTTAGTATTCTCCAGGTAGGATCATGCCTTAGGGACTTTGCACTGGCTTTTTCCTTGTCCTGGAATACTCTCTTCTGAGATACCTATGTAGCTAAGTACATCATGTTCTCCAAGTCTTTGCTAAAACCACCCTTATCAAATAAATCTTACAAACATAATTTAAATTGCCACCTTTGACACTCTTACTCTGCCCTGTTTTTTCCTGTTGTCCTTATCCACTTCTCACATACAATATAATTATCTCTTTTATTGTGTTCATGTTTTATTATGTTTTCCTTGCTCTAGTATGAGCCCCACAAAGGCAGTTATTGATATATTTTTTGCCTTTTCCGTTCATTGATGTATCTTAGAAGCCTTAAGTGTGGTAGGCACTTAATAGCTGCTTGTGGGATGAATTACATCATTTTACTATCTGTTTACTTTTCTGTCTTCCCAAACAGACTTGGTCTAGGAGTATGATTTCAGCCTTATTTACCTTACTCTTCAGCTAAGGGGCCAAAGATCAGGACACAAATGATGCCAAGAAGACTTGAAATGATGTGTAAAATATGTGACATACTTGCCATTCTGCATATTTGCAGGAGAGATTTTTGTAATGTGAAATAATTTTAAAGTAATGCACTAATTTCAATCTTTCAATAAAATTTAAACCTAGAACATTTTAAAAGACCTGAAAGTGCAATTTATCTCTTATTTAAGATAGAGACGTTACACAAGAAAGAGCACAATCGAATTGCCCAATTTACCTTCAGTTATCTATATGTGCAAGACAGCTTGTATTTGTCAAATTACCTGTACAAATCTGTAATCCTACTCTGTTTTCATTGTTTTGTGTACATGCTCAAGAGTATAAAATAATGTGCATTAGAATCATTTTCAGAAAATCCTAATGCAGATACTTAATCACATATTTTCCAAGTAAACACGGGTCTTCTTTTCTTCTCTCTCTCTCCCTCCCATCCTTCCTTTCTTCCTTCCCGCCCTTTTTTCCTTCCTTCCTTCCTCCCCCTTCCCTCCTACCCTCCCTTCCTCTCTCTCTTTCAATCCACACAAATATGGCTAACTGATTTTTGACAAAAAAGCAACAGAAATGTAAAATAAAAAGGATAGTCTTTTAAACAATCCTGGAACATCTAGACTTTCATTTGAAAAGAAAAATGGAACTCAACCTATATCTCAAACTTATACCTCAAACTTTATACAAAATTAATTCAACTAAGATTATAAATCTAAATGCAGAATACACAATTATAAAACTTTTAGCAGAAAACACACCAGAAAATCTTTGTGACATTTGGGTATACAAAGTGTTTTTAGATAGAATAGCTAAAGGATGTTATACGCAAAATAAAAATTGAGAAATTGCTCTGTGAAAAAATCTGAGAGAATTGAAATATTAAAACACATATTAGAAAAAAACATTTGCTAATCACATATTTTATAAATGACTTGTATCTAGAATATATAAAGAACTCACAAAACTCAACAATAGAAAACAAAATAACCAAATAATTGTCACACTTGCCAAAAACTTCATCAGAGAAGATACACAGATGGAAAATAAGTATATGAAAAGATGCTCAGAATCATTAGTTGTTAGGGAAATAAGTTACAACCGTGCTAAAATTCCACTTAACACCCATTTAGAATGAGGGTGAAAAACTGACTATACCAAGTGCTATGGGTTAGAAAAGAATTCAAAACTGGAAATCTCACATATAACTGGCCAACATACAAAATAATACAGCCACTGGGAAAAAACTATGGTAGTTTCTTATAAGGTTACATATGCACTTACTATGCATTTCAGTCACCTCACTCCTAGATATTTATCCAAGGGAAATAAAAATCTATGTTCACAGATACTTGTATCTATATAACAGTTTTAATTAAATCACCAAAAGCTGAAAGCAACCTAAATGCTTCTCACCTGGGGAATGGATAAACAAATGGTGGGATGCCCATAGTGAAATGCTACTCAGCAATAGAAAGAACAAGCTATTGATACACAAAAATTATCCACAGTCACATATTGCAGGTGTTCTTAAGATAAGAATGACTTTCAAATATCTTCCTGGGATCAAGGATATCATCTAAGAAAATACTGATCTGGAGATGGAATTGTATTACTTCAATTAATGAATATAAAGGGTTATAATATACTCAATACTATATAACTCTCTGGTGAGGTAATAATTCTTTTAGTCCCTGATTTAAAAAAAAAATAAATAGATAATACAATTTTCATAGTTCTCCAGAACACAGAGTGCCATTTTCTATATAATCGACCGCAGGTGCTTAGTGGAAGATAACCAGTAAATTCATATTAATTTAGTAATCTATATAGATCTATGCTATTTCTCAATCTTAAAGCATTCATTAGGATTTCACTTTAAATCAGTCTCTTATATGTTTGGGTAGTTAAGTGGGTACCCCACTTAACAAATTTAATTCTGTCTATAACATTAAACAATAGCACAGCTAAACATGAAAACTAAGCACCCCATCCACGTCACACATCAGAAGTGGCTGATACCCCTGCTTAGTATCTCCAATTACTATTAAGAATATAATCAACAACCATAGTAGTAATGATATCCACCCTTAAAAGCCCTTAACCCCACTTCCCTCTTAGATGTAGGCTTACTTGTATCCTCATCAGTAGAAGGAAACATCCAGTATTTACTAGGTACAAGGTTCCATGCAACAGGCATTGACATCATCCAATGTAATCTATATATCATCTTTGTGCAGTAAGTTTATTTTCTATTTTTAAAATGTGGAAAATGAGGTTCAGAGAGTTTATCTTAATCAAATCCACATAGCTAGTAAGTGCTGGAACTTAAAATCTCCATGGTATTTTTGTTCATATCTCAGAAACCATCCCCCTCCAACTTGAAAACTCTCACAAATATCTGCACAATGACTCAGCAGATGGATTTTTGTCAATTTCATGTAACCAGCAGAGAAGGGCAGCAGAGAGTGGTGGGAGAAACTTCTGACAATCAGGTATGATTTATAATGAGAAAATCATTTTAGCACTTTTTAGCCAAATTACATTGGTAGAATTTAGACACAGCCTATCTACGGAAAAAATATATATATAACTACATACACACAATAACTATAATTTTTAAGATAGAACACTTAAACACTGTGTATTTTGAAGCCAACAATTCTTCCATTCATTGGATGAATTTCAATGAAAAGTTTGAGTAATTATGAGTAATTAACACTAAATCTTATTTAATTTTAGAGAGTGTTCTATTTTTTAAATCTTGTTTCACCACATATTGCTGATGTCTGTCTCTTTTTCACAGTGAGAGACTGAACTGGCTGCCAAGACAAAGGGGAGAGATTACAGAAAGAAAAAGAGTCTTTCCAGTCTTATAAACAGCATTTATAAGCCTGAATTTTAACATTACAATGGAGTAATTACCTCTTGGGAATAGAAAGGAGTATTAAAAGATGTCAAGTGATAACCCTAAGTTATTACATCTCCTTTTAAGAGTTTATGTAGTCTAGTTTAGCTACTTTAATTTTTCATGTAACTATTCATGATTAAAGGTTAAGTCAGCCTCTACTTGCAGACTTCATTTAAAGATCATTTAAGAAGGCTGTTTGGAATTGAGGCACAGTGAGACAACTAATATTGCTGGGTCCACCACATAATTGAGATATTTTCATTTACCAAGCTTACATTTAGCTCTTTTCTTAAGCAACACAAGTGACGGGAGATTCCAACATGGAAACTCTCCAGGGAATGTGAATAGATATTATTTGCTCCATGGGAGCAAGAGGAAGAATGTTCCAGCTCAAGGCTTGATTAGCAAGTGCAAGGTAATGATGAAATACTGAAGATATCCGAGCATTGAGATTTTCCTTTCAGGTGAACTGCAGAACTTCAACAGTTAACATGAAGATCTGAAGGCCTTCTTAATGAAAAACTCTTTTGCAGTTACCATGAAATTCCATATGCAACATAGTCAAATGTTGCTAGTTTTACTTGAATTTGAAAATTCAACCAACAGTGCAGTTAGAACAGGCCATAGTTTGCACATTGAGATTGCCATTACTTATTTTGAAATAAAATTCATATTTTATGGCAAGACAAGAAACATTTAAACATAACATTTTTTTCTCTGCCCTTTGGCCTCTTCTCTTCCCTCTACTGTGCATTGTGCATCAGCAATATGCATCAACCAAACCTCCCCATCTACGGAAACACCTGCTCAACCATAAAGAGCAACCTTCTCCTAGCACCAACAAGACAACTCCTTCAAAGATAACATTCCTTCTTAATCTTATAAGGGCCCAGGATGACCCATAACCCACTATTTGCCAGATTGTGTAAACTGTCAGTAATACGTCATTTAATGTACACTCCTCTGTCTCAAAAAACTTATATAACTGTGTTTTAACTTCTAATAGGTGGAACAGTTCTCAGAGCTTTCCAAGGTGCTATTCCTGGGGTTATAATCCTCAGTTTGGCTAGAGTAAAACTGTCTATTTCTCTCTTAGATCAACTGATTAATTTTTCGTCAACATTATCAACTGGCTGTCTTCATGAAAAACGCTTTTGCTGTCCATTGATTTATCTGAGGATATTCCTTTTACAATTACTGCTACCATTAATGGAATCTCTTCCCAACATACTTTTGGAGGTTTGACCTTTGTAAAACGTAGGTTAGAAGGGATGTTCACAGTGACTTGATGCTACCTTTTTCCAAGAGAATCCATTTTGAGACAACTACTGCTTTTGTTATGGCTGTGGCAGCTTGACAGAGGACACAGCCCACTTTATTCGGTTCTGTTTTTCTTTCTAAATGTAGTGACTGACCCTGGCACCATAAAAAGGTTAGTTCCTCTTAGAAGACACCTCAGGCAGGTGGTGGTTAATCACCAATCACAATTTTCACAAACGTTCCTCACCTGTCTTCAACTATTACTTCCAAAGCGTAAAGAACCCGAAATATGCTTACCAACTTCAAATGGTAATTCTGATTTCCTAAATGAAACTAATGAAAACTACATGCTGGCACTGTTCATTGTCAACCACGGAAGGTGGTGCCATCAGAACCCTGACCACATTCTCCAGCTGAGCCATCACTTCCGGGGCCCCCAGTGTATGCAGCTAGGGGAGGGGGTGATTGGAGGAAAAGAACCAGATACAGCTTTCTGACACACGAGAAGCCATTTTAGGCCTAAGCCATTTTGTGATCTAAGCCTGGCCCCAATGCTTGCCCTTGCACAGGTCCCAGTAATAATAATCTTAAGGGAACAAATAACAACAACACAAAAACAATTTTATCAGGCCAGAGAAGTAACAACAGTAAAGACACTGTCAGTTGTAAAGACTCCCAGTTCTGCTTTAACGGTTAAAGATTAAATGGTTAAAGATTAAAGATTAGCCTGAAACACTTTCTTGAGCTGTTTTGCAGAATTTAACCCCCCTCGAGCGCTCAACCACCGAATCAACCAGAACCTAAGGGATTTTGGTGTGGACTTTTTCTGACCCTCCTGACTTGAATCAACTAAAGCTTGGACTCTGTCAACTTTTGCCCCAATTCTATGCTGAATTCTCCTCAGCTCAAGCCCCTTCATGAACATGCACGTACCCTTAGCTTAAAACCTCCCCAATTTTTCCGTTCGGGGAGACGCTGCTTCAGGAAAGATCCCGGGTGTTCTTACTTACTGCAAGTAATAAAGCCTTCCTTGTCCCGCTCTTTGCCTTGGTTGTGTCTTTTGACTCCGACACGCTCTGAGAGGTGAACCCAGTTCTGAGGTAACGCCAGAGCCTCAGCTCATCAGCCTCTCTCCCAAGCTGCACATGCGCCGCGCGCTGCATTGTGGGAGCTCGCGCCGCAGCCCGCCAATCACCAGAAGGAGCCCGGAGCCGCAGGCACGCTAGTCGAGGCCGGCACGGCTGCAGTGGAAGGTGCCGCGGCCACACGGGGCTGGCTTGGCCTGACTGGGCCACCAGGTTCGGGGCTGCAGGGAAGGAGGTAGCATGGACTGGCCGCCTCACTGGACCGGGGGCGCTTTCTGTTCTGCGAACGCCAGGCGAGGCCCGTCAGCCGGCCCAGACCGTTGGCCCAGACAGCGACAGGTGTGTGCTATTTTAATCAGTTTATTTCCAGGTAAATCAAATATTAGATAGACGAAATCTTTTCCTCTGGGGAATATGTGTTCATACTTGTATTCAAATTTGAGATATGCTTGATTCTAGCACCTCGGTTTCTCAATTCTACCGTAAGTCCCCTAATACGCACCTTCCAGTGGCAAACTTTCAAAGATGCAGACGTGCGTTGGCATGTCCAATCACGTAAGTTAGTTAATGTGTCTGGCGTACATTGTCACATGAGTGCATCCTCTACAAGTGGCTGTGCTTTTGTGTACTTTACTGTATAGTACTGTGTAGAGTGCAGTATCTTTATTAAAAGCCCAGGATGTCTAGAAGCAAGCATGAAAGCAGCGGCAATGTAGCTGGTACTGTATTATACTTTTCAAGGTACTGTACTGTAAGATTAAAAATGTTTTCTTTATTTTTTGTGTCTTCTTTATGTATTATTTGGGTGAAAAGTATTATAAACCTATTACAGTACAGTACTATATAGCCTCTTGTGTTAGTTGGGTACCTAGGCTAACTGTGTTGGACTTACAAACAAAGTGGACTTACGAACGTGCTCTCGGAATGGAACTTGTTGCTATATAGGGGATTTACTGTATTCTTCAAGTATAATCCAGCTCACCTGCAGACACTTTTTAATATAAGAGTTTGAACATTTTCTTCAAATGCCTCTTTTACCTTTAGCCATGTTTTCCAAATGTGTAAGTTTCTGACTTCACAGAGAAGGTATTCTGAAGATTAGCTACATTCCACACATAATTGTTAATTGGATGAATGAATCTCTTCCAGTCCCATCGTTTTACTGATGAGGCAACTTGTGGCTATAAAAGAAATTCAAATTATATTCCACATTCACACAGTACATTATGGAAGCCAAATTTAGAATCTGAATTTCCTGCCTCAACTGGCTCTATTCTAGTTAACGTTATTAATGAACAACAACAACAAAAATACCACAAATATAAATATAATAAAGCATACTACTTAATTTATTTTAAACAGTAATGATTGTTTAAAGTAAGTGGAAACAGGCAAGTGGGTGACATATCTCTACTTTGACTCAGAAAAGTGCTTCACAGCTTAAGAGACTAGGAGAGACATAGAAAACAACATTACTAGGCTCAATGAGGTAACCTGACCAGGCTCTATTTGACCACCGCAAGCTCTGGGAGGGCCAGTGTCTCATCACACCTAGAACCAGGATGATACAGATTCAGCATGTTTTTTATACAGGCACACCCTTTATTAAAATATTAAAATTTTCCTACTTCCCTTGGTAAGTAGCCAGTTCTCCAAATGCCCTGAGTGCCCTTCCTACCAAACAGGTGTCTCCAGTACAAAATCTCTAGGTTTCCCTTTCATACAGAACAAAAGGTAAATCCTAGGCAACAGGTTGCCTGCAGGACTCCATTTCCTTGCTGGTCCTCTGCCTGTGACCCAGCATTGTGTCCAGACACACTAATTAGACATTGCAGTCTCAGAAATTTTACTTTATTTTTTTTCCTGGAAAGTTTTGATTAATTTCTTATTTGCTTTGAATTTCTATTAGACATTCCAGGATAATTAAATATTCCTTGAAGTTATTAGCTAACCATTGAGGATCTCTTAATAATATGGTAATACCATTATAAAATATGCATGAGATTTTTTAGTCAAGTGTTACAATAAAATTACTACGTGTGCAAGCACTGGTGGGAAGTACAATATGTTTTTTCAAACCACAGGCTATAGAACTAGACAGATACAGGTTTGAATATTACTTCTATACCTAGCTAACTCTATGGAGGATGAAAATCCTCCAAAATTCCATTGTTTTACTTATGAAATGGGGATTATAATCTTAAATACCCCTTTCGTCATCCCCACACCATGTCACCTAATGGATCCTATACCAGAGAATTACTATGTAACATCTAACATTTTAAATCTGAATAGAATCTTACCATGCATTTTAAAAATTTCTGATTTAAGAATTTTTTTAACATTTAAAATTTCTCTCAATAAAAGTATAATATAACCTTATCTCAATGGGAAAAATTTAGCTGATAGTGTTCTTTATGGAACATTTCAGGAGAAACTTCATCATCTTAAAAAACAAAAACAAAACTCAGAGCCCTCAGAATATGAGCTTGATATATTTAGAAGACAAAGTATGTCATTCTCCTTTAAATCAAAATTTAACCATAAAGACAATTTAAACTGTAACTGTAGTGAAATATGTCAGTTATCTCATGTATATTTTTTCAATATTTGAAAGATTGTGCTACTAAAATGACATTTAGTAAGTGTATATATTTTTTAAAAGAATATTATGTATTAAGGAACATCAGCTAAACTTCAATGACATGCAAATGTTTCACTTATTTCCTTTTAAATATTAGCATATGTGGGAGTTCTATTTGTTTATACACAGGTGTGATCATCCTACATAAAAGATTATATATCTTGTTTCCTTTACCAAACATTTCTCTTTATAACAGCAACAATTTTTTTACTAATTTATATTTCTTCCAGATGTCACTGTAGAATTCTTCATTCTAATATTGGCATGTTAGAATTCTTTTATGATTAGCACACAAAACTTAAACTTGTTTAAGCCAATATAATGAAACTCACTAGCTTATGATCTTCATAATTAGGCATAAGTAGTATTTTCATTTTCCTTTGTGGTGTTAGCCTCATTCACAGGTTCTCCCATTGACCCACCAGCTTTTCACAGTTGGTGTGTGACTAAAATGCATGCCTGAGTACATACTATGAAAAAATAACTCCAACTGCATGAACTTAAATATAAAACTAGAAAACATTTAGAGGAAAAATGAAACAAACCTAGGAATCTAGGGGTAGGTAAAGAGTTCTTAGACTTGATTTCAAAAGCATGATTCATAAAGGAATAATTGTGATAAACTGTGCTTCATCAAAATTAAAAGGTCTGCTCTGTGGAAAACTCTGTTAAAATTGTGAAAACACAATCTAGACACTAGGAGAAAATATTTGCAAACCACTATCCAACAGATTAGTATCTAGAAAATATAAAACTCTCAACTCAACAGTAAACAGAATGAAAGAAAGGAAAAAAAGGAAGGGAAGGAAAAAAGGAAGCAAGAATAAAGGAAGGAGGAGTCCAAATAGAAAATAGGCAGAAGACGTTTCGCTGAAAAGAATATAGATGGCAAATAACCACAAGAAAAGATGTTCAAGATCATTAGCTAACAGGGAGACATAAAGTAAAATCAAAATGAGATAATACCAGGTACCTTGCAGAAAGGCTAATATATAAGATAGTGACCATATTAAATCCTGGCAAGATGCAGAGAAACTTGATTATTCACACATCGCTGGTGGAAATGTAAAAGGATACAGCCACTCTGAAAAACAGTTTGGCAGTTTCTTATAAAACTAAATATGCAACTTCCATACGAGCCAGCAATTGTATTTTGGGCATTAATGCCAGAGAAATAAAAAATGCTGTTCACCCAGAAACTTTGCATATGAATATATACAATAGCTTTAGTTTTAATGGCCATAAAGTATAACCTCAGATGTTCTTCAATAGGTGAATGCTTACACAAACTATGGTACATGTATAACATGGAATACTACTCAGCAATAAAAATGAATGGGCTACTGATACACTCAACAACTTGGATGAATCTTCACAGAATTATGCCAAGTGGGAAAGCCAATATCAAAAGGTTATAAACTTTATGATTCAATATATATAGCACTCTTAAGTTGACAAAATTATAGAAGTGGAGAACATATTAGTTAATCGTTGCCAGGGGTTAGGGTTAGTGTCATATGGCTAGGGTAAGAGGGAAGTTGGTGTGATTATAAAAGGACAACATCAAAAAGCTTTGTAATGGAACTGATCAGTAATTTAACTCTGTCAATGTGAATTTCATAGTTATGATATACTGTGATCTTTTTTAAAATTAATTGATTAATTTATTTTTGGGTGCGTTGGATCTGTTTCTGCACACAGGCTTTCTCTAGTTGCTGAGAGCAGGGGCTACTCTTCATTGTGGTGCGCGGGCTTCTCATTGCGGTGGCTTCTCTTGTTGTGAAGCATGGGCTCTAGGCACACAGGCTTCAGTAGATGTGGCACATGGGCTCAGTAGTTGTGGCACATGAGCTTAGTTGCTCCACAGCATGTGAGATCTTCCTAGACCAGGGCTCGAAACTGTGTCCCCTGCATTGGCAGGTGGATTCTTAAGACGTCGTCTTTCTGAAAGATGAGCCATTGGGGGAACTTAGATAAAAGTGGTGTAGTGTTATGGATGTCTGTGCATCCATAAAAGTGGTGTAGTGTTATGGATGTCTGAATGTCTGTGCCCAACCCCTCAGATTCATATGTTGAAACCCTAACCCCCATGTGATGGTATTAGGAGGTGAGGCTTTGGGGAGGTAATTACGATTAGATGAGGTCATGAGGGTGGAGCCCTCATGAATGGGATTAGCGCCTTTATAGGAGTCACAAGAGAGCTTGCCTCCTCTCTCTGCTCTCTGCCATGTGAGGATAAAACCAGAAGGTGGCAGTCTGCAACCCGGCAGAGGGTTCTCACCAGAACTCCGCTGTGCTGGCACCCTCATCTTGGACTTGAGCTTCTAGAACGGTGAGAAATAAATTTCTTTTGTTTATAAGCACCCAGTATATGATATTTTGTTATCACTAAGACACATAGGATCTCGATTATTTCTTATAAATTCATGAGTCCACAATTATCTCATTAAAAAGTTTAATTAAAAATGTCTGTGTATCAGACCTCATATCCTTAAACTATAATAACATTCAGTACTTTCTAGTGGAAAAGGAAAATGACTTTTCCTTCTTTTGAATCTCTAGCAATTATCTTTCAGAGCTACATTGTCTCTAGATGTCTTCTTAGTTAATTTTTGAGCCAATTACTGGTTCAAGACTAATGCAATATGCTGATTAGTTTAAGCCAATCAAGGTCCACTCCTTGAGAGAGAGTAGGGCCATTTCCTTATAAACCATAAGGATAAAAAGGGAGAGATGTTTTGAGGAGAATGAATTTTGAAAGTAAACACAAATAGCAAGTGACTGCTGCCACCGTAATGCATTTATCTAACATCCTATATTTAAACTTGTAGATTTTTTCTAATATTTCCCTATTATAAATAGTGTTACTATAAATACTATCATGTAGCTTTATTCTCAGGATTATATATTTTGGAAAGGGTCCTAGGATTGATAATACTATGCCAGATATTCCATATTAAATGAATTTTGATTGATTGACTATTTCAATCCTCAAATATAATTGTACTGCAGATACCAAAACAAGCAAACCCTCAAGGAAAAAGAAGAGCCATTTACCCGCAGTGCAAGATTGTAATAGGTTAATTATAGGTTTCTAAGGGAACTAGTTGTAATGATGGAGTGATTGGTATCAAAACTGAGCCCATGTCTAGGATGCTAAGAGGTTAGACAGACTAAAGGAAGCATGTTTTGCAAAGAGAATATCTGGGCCAAGGTGATGAAGAGGTAAGTGAGAACATGGGGAAATGGAAGGTTGAGCTGCCTGGACTTCGATTTGGGAGTTATAGAATGAGAGATGGGGTTGAAGGAAGGGGAAAAGGGAAACTGAAGTTGGATAAGTAATTGAACAGCAACATAAAAGTAAATGAAGTGTCCTGAAAACATATTAATCAGTTTGACTTTAAGTAAGGGCAAAGAGATGCTATTACAATAGTTTTAAACAGAGGAGTGACATGATCAAAATTGCTCTGTGGCTGAATGAGGAGAATGTATCGAGGGGAATAAGACTGGAGGCTGAAGGACAAAATAGAAGGTAAATGTGGGAATTCAGGTAACTATGATGTTAAACTAAGCTAGAGTGGCAGCTGTGGGCAGTGGAGCAGAGTAGAGATTAGAAAGGCAGAATGAATTGCACTTAACTACTGTTTAGAAAAGGACGCCTAGGGAAAAGGAATAAAAAAGGATGATTTTTAAATTTTTAAAATCTTCTCCAAAGCAGTGTTGTCGTTTCATTATCATTATTTGAGACTTTTATTGTAAAAAGCATTTAAAAATCACAATCTCACTGTTGGCTTAATTTGCATTTCCTTGTTCTGACACTGATAGAATATCAGAGAACATAGAGATAGAACATTTTCCAGTATGTAGAGATAGAACATTTTCCAGTATGTCTCTCAGTTGTTTTTTATAACACAAAATCCATTTCCTGCTTATCAGTGAATGTCTGAAAGGGGAAAGGATTATGTAATCATGTATTCTTAAAGATATTTTCTCTTAAATTGCCTATGACTCTTTTCTCAATACTATTATTTGCCTTAAAAATTTATATTTTCCTTTTGGTCTAATTTTCCTTAGATAATCAAATTAATCTTTCATTTCAGGTATTTTTTTTTATCATATCTCACTAAAGAAAGTCCTACAAGGTTTAATTTGTATTAACTCTTTCCATTTACACAATCAGAAAATATTTACTGAGTATCCATTGTGTGCTTAGAACTGTGTTAAGCCTTTAGAAAGATTTTCTTTACTCCTAAATAAGAATTCTTATGCACAAAGTACTCCATCATTCCTCTGTCATAACAATATTAATAATCCTTTCATTTTGACATTTAGTCTGCTTAATTAAAATAATCACTATATTTTTCTAACCACTACTCCAGGTAAATGGAAAGCTAGTAGTAAAATAGCTTTTATTTACTCATTAACTGTAGTAGAATTGTAGTTTGTATCTGAAACCATGTGTGTTTATTTCAATCTTTTAAATTGTTTTCAGTGTTGATGACCGAAATTTCTCCAACATAATGACTGCCATCAGTGATATCAAATTTTGATTTATCTTCCAGTGAAACAGAAAATAATTTTCAGTGAGACTTGTGTACCTGAATTTTTTTTGCCTTCATAAATATTTGAAAAACTAATTCTTGGTAAAATTCTTGGTTGAAAAATGTTAAACTCAAATTTCTGTGGAATTGCTCTAATTTGGTAGCACTTATGTTCTTTGGTTGCAGTATTAACAACCACCAAAAGAAGACTCAGATTCAGCTAAGTTAAATAAATAAACAAACAAAGGATTTATATAAAGGAGAGTGAAGTAGTTAAAGCTAAACATTCCAGTCTGAGGAAACACAGATCAAGGCAACACTGAGATTGGCAGCAGGAATTCAGGGCGTTCTGACCAGCCTTAAAATAATGTAATTTAATGAACCCTAGCCTCTTCATTATAGATTAATATTCACAAGAATGAACATTATCTGAGTGTCAGGGGCTTGAGATATTTTGATTTAAGTTAGTCTCCGTCACCTACTACCTCTGCCTGTTGCCATAGAGATCAGGATCTATTCCCAGGTGAAGGGGTAATAGGCAAGCAAAAACAATAGAAATCATCATACTTACCCTACCTGTCCAAAATCATAGGCAAGTACTAACCTACTCCTTTTTCTATATATACAATTCCTAAAATGTTCCTGTTTTACATAATGTGTCTGCTTCACATACAACTGAACATTATCTTATTCCATTTACAGTAGGAGAAAACCGAAAGTGATTTTTGGCTGTTACTTCTAAAGATGATAACTGTGTTCTCTGGGTTATGTCTATGTCTTCTGTTTTTCTGTCATTATAGCATCTTAGTGTTCTGTGATTTATTGACTAAATTAACCAATGCACTCTATATTTGAGAGTGGACAGAAGCAAGAAACAGAAAGGAAATATATATAATAAAGTAAGCAGGTCTGCAAATGATGATGAAAAAGAGATTTATCCCTTATTTTTTTTTCTAATATCTATTTCATATAATTTTATCTTTGGCCAGAATGGTCTCAGCTCATATTTCTTTATTTTTTATCTTGTGAGTTGAACTACGCTATCTGTTCCTTGATATTTGAGCCTCCCCCGGGGTCCTGTTATTCTATCATATTGTCTTATTTAATATTTATTATGAGGTATGTTAGTATGTGAAAACAATCCAGGCTATTCCTTGGATTTCACCCATGTTTCTGTAGCAGTATCTGCCCTTCTCCTTGATTACCACATCAGTCATTCTAACAAAATATGTAACCGTGCTCCATCATTAGGAGTATCAAGAAGATAGGCTTGTAAAAATATTGCCTTGTTGGATTAAAAACAAACCTGGTACACTATAAGCAATCATTCTATAGTGCAGAAAACTAGATTTTGAGATGTAATATTAGGTGTAAGAATGAGAAGTACCAAAACCTTCCTCTGCCCTTTATTTTCTGGATTCATCTGTCCATAGATTTAGCATTGTGGCTAAAGAAAGGAGAGCAACATGTATTTGTCATGGGTTTAGGTTATAAATACCATCATTGTACAGAAAAGCCAACTTCATGGGGTGTTGTCTCTTTCCTGGAGCTAGAGTTGAATCTGCATTAAATTTTTTGTTTCTGTTTTTTTCGGTACGCGGGCCTCTCACTGCTGTGGCCTCTCCCTTTGCGGAGCACAGGCTCCGGACGCTCAGGCTCAGCGGCCATGGCTCACGGGCCCAGCTGCTCCGCGGCATGTGGGATCTTCCTGGACCGGGGCACAAACCCGTGTCCCCTGCATCGGCAGGCGGACTCTCAGCCACTGCGCCACCAGGGAAGCCCCATTGTTTCTTTTACTTCAAGAAAATTTCTTAGTTGGATACAGTGCATGTGGAATAGTATTTTAATTTTTGAGACATTTAGGTAGTCCAAGGTTGGTGGTCCCTGACCAAGCACAATTAGTCTGAAAAGAAAATCCACATCTAAATAAAGTTTTGTCTATTGAAGAAAAATCTTCACCACAGCTCTCACCCAGGGAAAAGTTCTAATGTAAATATTTTGAAGCCACCAGGTAGCTGGCTCTTCACCTAAAGTATGGATCTGTACTGAGGAATAATATTTAATTATTTTTGCTAGTAATTGCACTTTTATGAGTGTGGCTAAGTCACCTTGAGGAGAGGAAAACTAACTTTTTAAAGTTTCTCCCGACCACCGTGCACATTTTAATTGTGAGCTCATTATGCAAGTTCTGGGCTACCTGGGAAATAATTTAGCTGACATCTAAAAAGTCTATTATGTTGTAAACATGCTTATTAGGATATTTTTTCTACAGTAGGGACAAATATATTTTCATGTTCTGGGCCCATTCCCAGAGTACCAACTACAGGCTTCTTGCAAAAAAATTTCTTGGGATAAATTATTTATTTATTTAAATTATTTGACTTCTTATTTAGTAATAACACACATTTATAATACTACACAAACCATCTGGGCACAGCTCAGTGCATTTTCACAAAGCTGGACACATCTGCATAAGCAGCACTGAGATCAAGAAATAAAATATTACGCATACTTCAGAAGGCCCCCAGCACGCTTTCTACTAGTCTCTATAAACACAAGAGTAATAACCCTCTGATTCCTATTACCATAGATTTGTTTTGCATGGTTTTGAACTTTATATAAATAGAATCAAACAGTGGTTTCCCTTTTTGTGCCTGACTTCTTTAGCTCAACATTATGTTTGTGCAATTCATCCATATTGTGTTCAGTGACCAATTATTTAATCATTTTCTCTTCAAGTTATCCAACCAAACCATTGCCCAGGAACATAGATTCTTACTCTAGGCATCACTCCTTCTAAGACCTACTGGTAGCAGAGTTCAGAGTTCTGCCTCTTACAAAAATTTCCCTCCTCCATTCATGGTCCCAGCCACTCCCAAGAGAGAAAGACTTAGTGCTGACTTACAGAATAGAAATGTACATATATTATGTATTATATTTGCAAGTTTTAATTCTTCATCATCTGGTTATTGATAATCACTTATAGTTTGAGGTTGATGGAGGGAAGTTGCTCTAACAAGATATGGTACCATGAGAGTACGATAAACCTATTTATATTACTCACTTGTTCCTTTGGGTTGTGTTAGGGACTGTTTCACATATACTGTTGCCAAACAATAGTGGAGTACTTTTGTTCATGCACAAATTTACAGTTAGGCAGATCAAAAAGCACTGAGAACATAATGTAAACTTATATCCCCAGGTTACTTGGTATCCCAAGTCCATGTATTCGGTTCTTTCTGAAAGGCAAGTACTGTTTTTGCTTTTGTTTTGTTTTTAAATTATTCCTTATTAAATTAATAGTATTCCTTATTGAAGAGACATTTAAAAGAATCCAAATCTTAGGATTACTTGCTATGATTTTTTTAAGAGAAGTATAGTCGATTTACAACATCTTATTAGTTTGGGGTGTACAACATAGCAACTGAACATTTTTATAATTTGTACACCACATGAAGTCACTACAAAATAAAGGCTGTATTTTCCTGTGCTATATAATATGTCCATGTAGCCTATCCATTTTATATATAGTAGCTTGTACTTCTCAGTCCCCTACCCTGATCCTGCCTCTCCCATGTCCTCCCTCTCCCCATTGGTAACCACCAATCTGTTTTTTATACCTGAGTCTGTTTCTGTTTTACTATATTCATTTGTTTCATTTTTTAGATTCCACATATAAGAGGTAACACAGTGTTTTTCTTTCTCTGACTTATTTCACTCAGCACAATACCATCTAGGTCCATCCGTGTTGTTGCAAATGGCAGAACTTCATTATTTGTATGGCTGAGTAATATTCCATCGTATATATGTACCACATCTTCTTTATCCATTCATCTGTTGGTGGACACTTCAATTGCTTCCATATCTTTGCTATTGTAAATAATGCTACTATGAACATTGGGGTGCAAGAGTCTTTTTGAATTAGTGTTTTTGTTTTCTTCAGATATGTACCCAGAAGTAGAGTTGCTGGATCATATGATAGTTTTATTTTTAGTTTTTGAGGAAACTCCATTCTGTTCCCATATTGGCTGAAAAAATTTACATTCCTGCTAACAGTGTACAAGGCTTCCCTTGTCTCCACATCCTTGCCAAAATTTGTTATTTGTGGACATATTTGATGATAGCATTTTGACAGGCATGAGGTTATATATCATTGTGGGTTTGATTTGCATTTCTCTGATGATTAGCAATGTTGAGCATCTCTTCATGTGCCTTTTGGCCATCTGTATGTCTTCTTTGGAAAAATGTCTATTCAGGTCTTTGCCTATTTTTTAATTGGGTTGTTTGTTTTTTTGCTGTTGGGTTGTATGAACTGTTTATATATTTTGGGTATTAACCCCTTATTAGTCATATCATTTGCAAATATTTTCTCCCATTCAGTATATTCTCTTTTTGTTTTGTCAGTTGTTAAACAAACCTTTGTTGTGCAAAAGCTTTTAATTTTAATCATGTCCCATTTGTTTATTTTTGCTTTTTTTTTTTTTTCTTTCGCCTTAGGAGACAGGTCTAAAAAAACATTGCTGCAGTTTATGTCAGAGTGTTCTACCTATGTTCTAGGAGTTTTATGATTATGATTTCAGGTCTGACTTTTAAGTCTTTAATCCATTTTGAGTTTATTTTTGTGTATGATGTGAGAAAATGTTCTAATTTCATTTTTTTACATGTAGCTATCCAATTTTCCCAGCACCAGTTATTGAAGAGACTGTCTTTTCTCCTTTGATTATTCTTACCTCCTTTGTCATAGATTAATTGACCATAATTATGTGGGTTTATTTCTGGGCTCTCTATTCTGTTCCATTAATCTGTGTGTCAGCTTTTGTGCCAAGATCATGCTGTTTTGATTATTGTAGCTTTATAGTATAGTCTGGAGTCAGGGAGCATATTACCTCCAGCTTTGTTCTTTTTTCACAAGATTGCTTTGGCAATTCAAGGTCTTTTGTGGTTCCATATAAATTTTAGGATTATTTGTTCTAGTTCTGTGAAAAATATCATGAATATTTTGATAAGAATTTCATTAAATCTGTAGATTGCTTTGGATAGTATGGTCATTTTAACAATATTCATTCTTCCAATCTATGAATATGTAATACTGTTCTGTTTCTTTGTATCATCCTCAGTTTCCTTCATCAGTTTTATAGTTTTCAGAGCATAGTTCTTTCACCTTTTTGATTAAGCTTATTCCTGGGTATTTTATTCTTTTTGTTGGGATTTTAAATGGAATTGTTTTCTTGTTTTCTCTTTCTGACAGTTCATTATTAGTGTATAGAAAAGCAACAGATTTGTGTATATTAATTTTGTATCCTGCAACTTTACTGAATTCATTGATGAGCTCTAGTTTTTTGTTTGTTTTTGTGGCATCTTTAGTATTTTCTATGTCTCTTATCATATTATCCGCAAACAGTGACAGTTTTACGTCTTCCTTTTCAATTTGGATTTCTTTTCCTTTCTTTTTTTCTTGTCTCATTGCTGTTGCCAAGACTTCCAATACTTTCTTAAATAAAATGGTAAAAGTGGGCATCCTTGTTTTGTCCGTGATCTTAGAGGAAGTGCTTTCAGATTTTCACCTCTGAGTGTGATGCTAGCTGTGAGCTTGTCATATATGGCCTTATTATGTTGAGAAATGTTCCCTCTGTGCCCACTTGCAATAGAGTTTTTATTGTAAATGGATATTGAATTTTGTCAGAAGAGTTTCTTCATCTTTTGAGATGATCATGTGGTTTTTATTCTTCAAAATGTTAGTGTAGCATTTCACATTGATTTTGTGCTTTCTAGTCTGTTTCACATTTAAGTTACTATATTCTTCAGTTCTGACTGGTTCTTTTTTATATTTTTTAGATCCTTTTTAAAATCCCCACTGTGTTCATCTACTCTTTTCCCTAATTCATTCAGTTATCATTTTTATTACTAATGCTTTGAACTCATTATCTGGTAAATTATTTTTTTCTATTTCATTAGTCATTTTTTTCAGGTTTTTTCCTTATTCTTTCAATTGAAACACATTCCTCTGTCTTCCTATTTGGTTTAACTTTCTCTGTCTCTGTGAAATCAGTTGAAACTGTTACCTATTCCAGTCTTGAAGTGGTGTCCTTGTGTGAGAGCATCGCTCTTTAATCTGTGTTTGTTCAAAGACTGATGGGAGAGCTGGATCTGACAGGATCAGGAGTCACATCTTTCCCTAGGGTGTGCTGGCAGCTATCACCTTGGTAGGAGGTGGGGCTGGAGGTGGAGGGGCTAAAGCCAGAGCCAGGTGTGAGCAAGGGCTTCTCCTCTGCTCATTGACCAACACTATTGGGAGTATATCCCAAGTTGCTGGAGCAGAAGATTTGAGGGTTGGGTCTAAGCTGGCTCTGTTCCCTCTAAGTGTGTGCTCTCCCCCCTCCCAGTATTAACACCCTCACACCCAGAGTGGAAGAGTCCTGGAGCAAGAGGGGCTGGATTGGGCACTCAGTGTGTATCATGGTGTAGGCTGTGGCAGTCCCAGCCCTAGTCAGACACCACCCCATTCAGATACTGTTTCGGATCTGAGCTGGCTCTGTCTCTAACAACTGAGCCATCCCATTGGTTGTGGCAGCCTTTACCCTAGGGTGGAGCTGTGTTATAGAGCAAGTGGAGCCAGAGAGGGCACTCAGCTTAGGCTGGAGCACATGCCAGGGAGATCACGGTAAACTAGCCAGAGTCCGTGCAGTTTCAATCTGCTTCTGCCTTGTTTCAGGGGTAGGCAAGTGTGTGCACACTCTTCATGAGAGGAATCTAATTTTCGTATAGCCCTCATGTTAGTTCCACTGGTTTATTTCTCTTAAGATAGTTTTCCGTTTATACCAAGGAAAGGAATTGAGACTTGTAAAATTTGTTCAGTCTGTTTGAATAGTGTAGTAAATGCCCTACAGACTTATGTAAAAATCACTTATGTAAAACCACTGGTTTAACTTCTAGGAACAGATAGTATCATTCTTGCCCCCAAGTACAAGTAGAAAAACATTGAAAAATATACCAAACAGCATGTGTTTTAAGCACGAAAAAAGAAAGGAAGTCAGGACTTGAGGAACCAGGGTCCCAAAGAGTAAGGAAATAGACTGAGATAAGCCCAACAACCTGTGGCAATTTCCCTCAAGGTATTTGCAAATTAAATGTGCCATCGACTGAGTGACTAAAAAGTTGAGCAGAAAGTAGCATACAAGGAACTGAGAAACTTAGTTGAGCTTTCAGCAGCCTCACAGGACTGAGGCAAATTTAGTGTTCATAACTACCGAGGTAGCTAGCACTTCAGAGGCCATGATTCTTGAGAGAAAGAAAGTGCACTGAAGTGATTCTAACCTTTTGTACTACCTTTAACTTCAAAACATTATCCAATTCATGAGCATCCAAGAAGGTAAGAATCAGAAAGGAAAGAACACCAAGATGGCACATGGGCCTGGTTAGACGAAAATCAGAGGTCAACCCAAGGAACAAAAGTCATATTAAAAATCCCAAGTAGAGCCTCAGAGAAACATAGTAGGAACAATCACAAATTAGAACAAGTTTCAAAACAACTTTATTTTAGACTGAAATAGGAGCTATGTCCCTACTCTAATTGCTAACCATGAGAAATAGTAAATACCCTCTGAAAGATGACAATTCATCTGAGCCTCAAATTAACTACACGGTTTTTCATACACAGTATTCACCATACAATAAAAACATTTTCAGGAGTGGTAGGAGATGTGACCAAGTTTATAAAATATAAGAGAAAAAATAGACTTGCAAGTAATCTAGGTATGGGAGTTATCAGATACTTATTTTAAAATTATTGTGGTTAACATATAAAGAAAGTAGAGTCAACATGTGATATTTCATGACAGAACTTAAAAGAAGAATCAAATGATGCATTTAATTCTAGAAAAGAGTATTACCTGCAATTAAAAGTTGAAGAAAAGGCTTAAGAGCAGATTAGAAGCAGCAGAAAAGAGGATTATAGTATTAGAGTGTATAATGATGGAAATTTTTCAGATGGAGGCATGGATAGAAAATAAGCAGAAGTTGAATATGAAAAACAGATAGTATTAATATTTATTTGGAAACCCAGAAGGACAGAAGCCAGAATGTGGGACAGTGGCAATGTGAGTAGAGAAACTAGTCCAAATTGAAAATGATGAAAGATGTTAAGCCACAGATTCAGAAAGCTCAATAAACCCCCAGTTAGAAGAAATACAAAGAAAACTATCTAGACACATTGTTTTTAAACTGCAAAAAACCCAGACAGGGAAACTATCTTAAAAACAGCCAAATTACAAAAAAGACATATTATCTTTAACAGAGCAGCAATAAGACTGAAAGGTATGAGTTCAGCAGAAGCAATGGAAGAAAAAAAGCAAAACAAAATAGATACCTTTAAAGAGATAGTGTTAGGGTGCTAATGAATTTATGTTACCTGTGAAGTAATAGCTATACTAATTTATGTTAGACTCTTCTAATTCAAAGATTTTTGTTAAATTTTCTGGAACAACCACTAAAAGAATAACACTAGCAAGCTAAAAGAGAATACAGATTGATAAAATACTTTAATAAAACAAAAGATGCCAATAAAAGAGAGAAAAGGGACATAGAATGAGTGGTACAAATAGTGAAACAATAGTAAGGTGGTAAATTCAAATCCATGCTTAAATGTATCATTATTTACATTAAATGTAAAACTAGTGCTCAGTTGTGATATAGTAGGAATAAGAACTCCAATTAAATAACTTTCAAATGTATTTCACAAAAAAGTCCAGCTATATACTGCTTACAAAGTAATATAAAATACGAATACAAAAAGACTAAAATTAAAAGGATAGAGAAAATATTCCATACATATATTAACCAAAAGGAAGGTGATTTAGCTATAGTAATACCAGATCAGTACCACATAAGGCAAAAAGCATTAAAGATAAGCAGAAACATTTTCTAATGGTAAAAGATCAACAACAAGAAGTCTACATTTTTATGTATATTTAATATAGCCTTAAAATGAGGCAAAATCTGACAAAGCAAAAATAGACAAATCAAAACCATAATAAAAGTTTTAAATCAGCTTGTGTAGTAACTTACAAAACAGAAAAAAATAGATAAGTATAAATAAATTAATGGTTGACAGATTACGAACTATGGGTCAAATCTGGATAGCCATCTGTGTTTATATGATCCACAAATTCAGAATGGTATTTGTATTTTTAAAGGATTAAAAACAATTAAAAGAATAATAGTATTTTGTGAAAAATAAAAATCATGAAAATCAAATAGCAATGTTCATAAATAAGGTTTTATTAGAACAGTCAGCTTATTTATTTACGTACTATCTATGCCTGCTTTCACACTACAATGCCAGACTTAAATTGTTATGGCAAAGACAATATGTGGTACTCTCATCACTTCCAGCATCCGTGTGGAGCATTTCAATTGCAGTGATAGAGTTGTAATTAAATTTTTCTTCTTGGCACTCAAAGCCTTACTGAGGGAATACTAACTTCAAATGCATATTTTCTCTATTTTCCCCAAATCTATAAAGTAAATTACAGTAATTTTTATATTGAAATCTTACAGAATATGCCCTTTGATTATTGTGGAATTGAACTAGAAAATAAATGCAAAATGACAATTTTTAAAAGTTTATCAATTGAGCTATGCATTTCTAAATAACTCTTAGATCAGAAAAGTAAGATATCAGTTAGTAAATGTGGCTAAACTATGCCTTAAAGGAAATGTATACCCTTAAATACATATAAGAAGAAAGTGTAAAAATCCACATATCTGAGCATCTAGCTGAATAAGTTAAAGTACAAATGATAAATGAAACTGAAAAATCAGAAGAAAACATAATAAGTATATAACCAGAAATGTATAAAATAGAAGATAGGTATACAACAGAAATAATAAATACAGTAGTCTCCCCTTATGCGTGGTTTCACTTTCTGGAGTTTCAGTTACCTGTGGTCAACCTCAGTCTGGAAATATTAAGTAGAAAATTCCAGAAATAAATCACTTGTAAGTTTTAAATTGTGCGCCATTTTGAATAGCGTGATGCAGTTGCGCTAAGGCCCGCTCCATCCCAGTTGGGATGTGAGTCATCCCTTTGTCCAGCATATCCTGCCCATTAGCCACCATGTAGCCTTCTTGGTTAAAACACTGACTGTCACAGTATGCAGTGCTTGTGTTCAAGTAATGTTTATTTTACTTAATAATGGCCCCAAAATGCACAAATAGTGATGCTGGCAATTTGGATATGACAGAGAAACTATAGAGTGCTTTCCTTTAAGTGAAAAGGTGAAAGTTCTTGACTTAACAAAGGAAAAAAAGCATGCTGTGATTGCTAAGATCTTTGGTAAGAATGAATCTTCTATTTGAAATTGTGAAGAAGGAAAAAGAAATTTGTGCTAGTTTTGCTGTTGATCTTCAAAGTGCAAAATTTATAGCAACAATGTGTGTGATAAGTGCTTAGTTAAGATGGAAAATGTATTTGTACAACAAGATATTTTGCGGGAAGGAGAGGGACCACGTTCATATAATTTTTATTATGACATTATTATAATTGTTCTATTTTATTTTTAGTTGTTAATCTCTTACTGTGCCTAATTTATAAATTAAACTTTATCATAGGTATGTATGTATAGGAAAAAATATAATATATATAGGGTTTGGTACTATCTGAAGTTTCAGGCATTTCCTGGGGGTCTTAGAACATTTTCCCCATGGATAATGGGGGACCATTGTACTACTAAAATTTGTTCTTTTAAAAGACTAAAAAAATTGATAAGCTGTTGAAAAGAGTGATTAAATACTATGAAAGAAAGAGAAGCATTGCTGTAACTACTACAGTCATTAAAAATTATGAGCAGATATTTTATATAACTTTATACCAACAAATTTGAAAATTTAGATAAAATTGACCATTCCTAGAAAAACAAGACTAACAAAGAAAAAAATAATATGGTTAATCCAATAACTATTAAAGAAATTGAAGCTGTTAAAAAAAATCTCATAAAGAAAACTCAAGACCCATATAGTTTTACTCATGATTTCAAGTAAACATTTAAGAAACAATAACATCAATCACATAAACCCTTCCACAGAAGAGAAAAAAAAAGGAAATACTTTCAATGCATTTTATCAAACCCACACAATCTAGAGAGCAAACCTGATATTAAAATAAGTGATATTTATGTACAGAGATACACAAATAATTTAAAAAGTAACAAAACAAATTTATCGATATATAAGAAAGATAATATACCATGTCAAAGTTGAGTTTTATCCAGAAATATAAGTTTAATTATATACAGCATTATAATTTATTACATGATTAAAAAATCATGTTCTTTTTAATGGATGCTTTAAAAGGATTTGATAAAATATTAAATCCACCTCATAGAGGAGAAATATTTAAATGTGATAAATGTTATAAAAATCTACAACAAATAACTGATTTGATCATGAAATATCCAGAAATTTTCATGTGAGAACAAAATAAAAATGACAATACTTATTTCTATTCAAAAATCTACTGAAGGTATGTGACATTGTGATTTATAATAAGAAATATATGTTTGATCTTCATCCCAATTCTTGGCACAGAGCTTCTAAAACCTTTGGAATCTAATCTCCTAAGGAGAGCAATAAAGATGTCTTTTGTTTTGTTAATGAGGTGACTCTTGGACCCCACCTAAATATGGAGGCTGTGTCAGGAGATTAGAAGATTGGTACTTTCAGTCCCAGCCCCGCACCTCCAGGGAAAGGAGAGGGACTGAAGTTTGAATCAGTCACCAATGGCCAGTGTTTTAATCAATCATGCCTATGTAACGAAGTCTCCTTAAAAAACCAAAAGGATGGAGGTTCAGACAGCATCCCAGTTGGTGAACACCTGGAGATTTGGGGACTCACTCAGAGAGGGCATGGAAGTTCCATGCCTTTTCCCCAAATCTTAACCTATGCGTCTCTTGCATCTGGCTATTCCTGAGTTATATCCTTTTATATAGCTAGCAAATTAGTTGAACTCAAAGAGAGGGTCCTTGGAACCTCAGATCCGTAGCCTGATCTACAGTGGGTCAGAAGCACAGGTGATAACCTGGGTTTGCTACTGGCTTTTGAAGTGGGGAGCCGGAGGGAGAGCAGATAACTTTGCAATCTGAGGCTATCGTTAGGGAGGTAATATCAACTGAATTAAACTGTAGGACACCCAGCTGGCATCCATGAATTGCTTGGTGGTGTGGGGAAACCACCCCCTACACACACTGGAATTGGTGATCGGAACCTTTAAGCTACAAGACAATAAAGAAAAAGAAAGAGACACAATGTTCAGAAAGGAAAGAATAGCATTTTTAGTATTTACTGTCTTGATAGTTGTACACAAAGAAAACCAAAAAGATTCTACAGGTGAAATATCAAAATTAATAAACATTTTTTGTAAGGTAACTAGATATAAAATCAATATAAAATTAATTATATGTCTGTATACTAACAACATATGATTAAAAGGTGCAATGGAAAATGATATTTTCCATTGGGTATTTACAATATCATATTTAAAGCCTGAAATATCTGTGAATAGGAAAAAGAAAAGTTGTGCAAGTCTGTGATCCATCCCCCTCCCCACAAAAAAAGAAACTATAAAGCATTTCTGGGAGAAATTGAAGACTTAAATAAATGAAGGTAAATGCCATATTCATGGAAAGATTCTTATTGAAATATATCAGTTTCCACTATTTGATCTGTAGAATCAGTGCGATCCCAATTAGTATCTCAGCTTTCTTGGAGCAAAACGACCAGCTGTTGTCAAAATTCACATTCATGTAAGTGCAAAAGGTGAAAGGAATAAAGACATTCAAGATGAAAAAGAGGAGAAACAGGAAAAAGGAGAAGGGAAAGGGAAGGGGAAAGTAAAGAAAGGGAAGAAGGAGAAGAAGTGAGAGAAGGAGAAGGAAATTTGAGACATACACTACCACATATAAAATTAAAAAAAAAAAAACTATTGTAATTAAATCAGAGTGTCATTGGTATAGGCTTTGAGAAATAGAAAAGTGATAAAAATTTAGAAATCAGAGACAGGCCCCCTCCAATAGGTAGACACTTGATCTAAGACAAAGGTGAAACTTGAGAGAAGTGGAGAAAGTATGGCCAACTGAGTAAATGACTGCATATCCACACAGGGGCACCAAAAGTATCTGGGCACAGAATAAGATCCAGATTTTTTTTTTTTAATCTATCTTATGAAAGGCTGAAATGCAGAACATGAGGATTTCTGAACACCATTATTTATATTTTGGAATGGATAATTATTTTTTGTGAGATGGCCCTGTGCATTGTAGGACATTTAGCATTATCCCTGAACTCCACCCATTAGATACAAAGAGTACAAACTGTCAGTTGTGACAGTCAAAAATGTCTCCAGATATTGCCAAGTGTACCTGAGTTTGGGTGTGTGTGTGTTGAGAACCACTGTTCTAGAAAATAAGATATGGGGACTTAATCCTGACCTTAGGGTAGGCAAAGATTTCTTATACTATTATAGGAAAAAAAAAATAATGGAAGAGATTATAGTACATTACATTAAAAAAATTGGTCATCAAAAAACCCCATTAAGTCAGTGACTAAGCAAGCTACAAAATCAGATACTCCAATGTATATATAATTGCTATTTCCAAGACATACAGGATTGAATAAAGAATTTCTACAAATCACTGTTATCATACAATGCTGGTGAGAGTATAAGTTAATCAAATGACTATGGAAATCTCTTTGGCAATATCTATTTAAGCTGACCATATAACTTAGCAATTTTACTTGTGCATGGGTATATACACAACAGAATGCTTACAAATGGGCACCAAAATTCATGTACAAGAATTTTTATAGGAGCATTATTCATAATAGATAGAATGTAGGAAAAGCAGAAATACCCTTCAATGATAAAATGGCTAAATAAATAACTGTATAATTATATAATGGAATACACTTAAGCAATTAAGATAAATTTTGTTAAATTCAATAAGTTTCACAAATACGATGTTAGTCAAAAGAGCCTAACATAAAATAACACATCAGTATAATTCTATTTATATCGATTTATATCAATTTATATCAAGTGTATACTACTATAATGGAGCAGGAGTGTAAATTCTGGAAAGCTGGACGTGTTTTCTATTTTGATACATACATAGTGATTACATAAATATGTTCAGTTCGTATACATTCACTGAGCTGTATACTTAAGATTTGTTTCATTATTTATGTATATATTGAATAAGCAAATTCATTAAAAATGACCATGAAACACCATGCAGACTTTAAGATGAAAGGAGGTATTTTACAGAAAGGTCATAAAGAAATTTTCAGTTTGAAAACATAGTCACAGATAAATATATAGTAAAACCTATTTTGTATAATAATGAGTTTTGTATATGCACATATAAATGTGAGTAAATGCAGTGGTAATGACTGAAAAATGCATAATAATGTTAACAGTATTTCTGGGGAAGTGAGTGTAAATACAAAAAGGTAAAAGAAGACTTTCAAGTCTTTTATCATTTATTTTTTATGCTTTTGATTATTTAAATGTATTTAATCCTTTATGAAAGTGTTTTAATTTATTGTATTGAAAAGGGACTGGGGTAAATATTCAACAAAACCAAAATTATCTCACATTGTTATGGCAGGAGATTTGCCATTGTTTGTGAATTAAAGTGCTGAGAGGACATGATACAGAGACAATTGTTATGTAGATAAATCTCTGAAAAGATATTGTGAAAAGCATAATTTAAAGCCTAGAGTAATGTCTCAGTGGCAGTGAATATCCACTGATTATAAAATAATAATCATCCTCTCACTTAGGGCTCATCTGAATACTGGATAAAAGCAACATTCTTGTTTACCTGTTTTCAAAACCTGTTAGAAATGTCACTTCTATTGTACATGCTGCCATTCCTATAACCTTAAAACTTTATTAAACTGTTGAAAATGGAAAAGATAGAGCCTACAACATTCTTTTAAAACCTCATTTTCCTTTTACTAATATTTCTCTAAATTTCACTATTGAAATGGATAGAATCAATGTTCTGGACTTTTGCTAACTGTTCAATTGCATCACAAAGTGTAATATAGAGATAGGTTTTTCAAGCAAAATAATGTTCTAAACTCAAATTTGCTGGTTAACTCCTTTTGATTTTAAATTTCCACTTCATTTCCATGGTTCTGACCATAAGAATTATAGTCATACCTTAAATAATAAATAATACAACTTATCAAATTGTTATTACATTACTTTTTCCAACTTCATGGCTACAGAACTATTTCAGGATTTAGTATTCTTAATTATTTTTATTGATAACATATACTAGGTCTAAGTGTTCTAAAGCAATACAGTATTTTTTTTAAATAAATATTTTAATCCATTGATTATTGTAATTTGATTAGGCAACTGATAAAGTGAGCTCTTTTCACTTATACCAAGCACTTTTTTCTTTAGGTTAAAAGTGATATATAAAAAGAAATTTTATTAGTTAGGATTAAAAGCATATGTTTCTTTAGTTAAATGGTCACAGGTTATGAGTCAACATGTGAACTTCATTTTATGGTACATTTTTCATATCCAGTGTCAAATATGTTATTCATAAATATATTAGGAGGGGCAATTTGAAGCAATTATGAATGATTTTAAATAATTTTCTGAAAAAAAAGTCAATCTAGTCTTCCATTATGTATAACTTTTTTCTTTCTGTTTTCCTTTCTGTTTAATTCATGCTTAAATGAAATGCATAAGTTTGGTCATAAAACCATTTTATCATTAAATATTCAAACATCTTAAAGATGTTTAAATAGCATGCAATAATTTAATAGCAAAGAAAGCATATAAGAATGTTTTTCTTTAATGCTATACAGAAGAGTAAACACGAGATATTAACAAGAGATACATATTATGCAAGAGGTTATCTACTGTAAAATAGGAAACAATTTGATGTAATACGGACTTGTAATATAACTACATGGCTATATGATAGCTCTCAATTCACAGTGCTAATAAGCTAAAATAGAGCTATTACATGAAATTCAATGTAATGCTGAATTATTGTAATATGTATTTTGCAATATGCCCATATTTCTTGGGTTTATTATTTTTGTGGGAGAAAACTGGTGCACAAATGCTTAAATCCATCAATCCATTGGGGTTTTATATTGTATATTTTAGAATTTTGAATAAGCATTATTTTGAGTCATTCATATATACTAACAGAACAGTGGCAGTCTAAGATAATATAGTTAAAATCTTTCCATGTGAAATACTAAGTGATTCCTGAATTTCTTAATTTAAAAAGATATGGAGTATACTTTTCCAAATGGTCATTATTACTAACCTCAAATTAGAAATTTAGATGATTTAACCAAATTCAAGAAGTATTGTCCCACTACAAATACATGTGCGTGTTATATAAATATGCCCATGTGTTTGTATAGCATCTATAAAAATAAAGTAGTAAAAATATGAAATTTTTCAAGAACTAAGCACATGCATAAAGATGAAAACTGCTCATTAAAGTAGAAATAATTAAATTAATACATAATTATAAGAATTTTAAAGAGAACTACTTAAGTGATTAAAATTTGTATTTTCACATACAATCCAAATGCATGAGGTATAGGGCAAAATTAGAGTTTGTGCATTGAAAGAAATACTTGTTTAATTATTTAATTACAACTGTAACTACAAAGTAGACTTAGTATTATTAACTGGTTTCAGTGTTCACTACCAAATATTTTATTTGAAAATAACCACAATTTTGAGCCCCTTGTGGGATCCTATATTAGTTATCTATTGCTGAGTAGCAAAGTATTCCAAAATTTAACAGCTTAAAGCAGCAAACATTTATTATCTCACACTGTGTGTGAACAAGGAATCTGGGTGCAGCATAGCTAAATACATCTCACTTGAGAACTCTCATGATGTTGTAGTCAAGTTGTTGGCCAGAGCTGCAACCATTGGAAGATTGACAAGAGCAGAAGAATGAGCTCCCAAAGTCACTCACATGGTTGTTGGCATATATTTGTTCCTTGCAGGCTTTTGGACTTATGACCTCTGTTCTTCACTATGCCACCTGGGCCTCTCTATAGTCAGAGATCTGCTTAGAAAATGACAGTTTGTTTTCCTTAGCATGAAGGATCCAAGAGAGATTTAGAGAACTCTCAATACAGAAGCCACAGTCTTTCTTAGCCTAATCTTGGTAATGATATAACACCATATCTGCAGGATTTTTTTCACTAGACGTGTGGAAGTCCTGCGTACACTTGATAGGAGGAGATTACACAAGGGCATGAGTACCAGGAGGCAAGGACCATTGGGACTTTCTTAGAGACTGTCTACTACAGAATTGCATTTGTCTCTCAATCTCTAAGATTTTAACATTTTTCTAAAAGTTAGAAAAATCACACATTTCTCTTGGTCTTAAATAGCTGAATGTGTGACTTATTTGCCTTCAAACAGTAAGAGAAATTTAGGTACAAAAATTTTGATGTCATCAATTTCCCAAGAAAAATCTTAGGAGTAGTCTCTATAATATTTCTCTCCACTCTGGGAGAGATTCTAAAATTTGTACTTTTCAGCACTGTATCAATCCTAATTATTATTATCTCAACACAGTTTTGATTTTTGCCAGTCCACCATTTTTTATAATCTTTATGGCCTTTTGGGCTACTTTCACTATACTCTACCATTTGAAGTGACAAAATCTCTTATCTTTTTCTAGACTTAAGGTCATACTCTGTGTCATAGAGTGAAGTATGTATAAATTCTTTAACTATCATTTTTGGCATGTCAGTCTTATATTTAGCAAAAATACTTTCCAGATTCTGATCACTGTCAGAATAGTTTGTACTGATGTAGTTTAACATATTCTTTTTCCTGTTGTTAATAGATAATTAGTAAGTATTTTAGAGTGCTATTTCAGGCAATATTTTTAACAATTGCTTTATTCTTTGTGAAAATTATTTCTTCCACCAGAAAAGGAAATCTAAATTAGTGTTTTGTGTTTATTTGTGTGTGTGCTATAAGGATTGGGAAATTCAGAATTCATTTATTTACACTCCCTATGTCTGTATTAATGTGATTTAGCTATTCACATTTAATTTGTTAACTTGTCAGTATTATATATTTGACCTCTAATGAGTTATTAGCCTCTTAGTATTTTAATTAGTAATAACATCAGCTCTGCCTTAATAAGTACATAAAGAACTTCATTTCACATAAAAACATATATTTTCTAATGAAATAAAACAAAAGGATATTAATGAAAAGAAAGCTATATATTTGTATATCCTCTCATCTTAATTCATGGTGTTGTTTCTCTTCACCACTAGTGTCAAAACATTATAGTGACATCCCTGACATATCCATTGCCCCCTGAGGTCAACCGTGCACAAGGCTGATCTCACATCAGACACAGGAGAAGCTGAAGCAGAAAAGGTTTAAGAGAAATATCTAAGAAAAACATAATTGTTGCACTATAGGAAGAGTTTTTAAAATCTTAAAAATAAAAATGTGTATAAACATATGGGTCTTAACACAAATTGAACACTATGCCTTCTCATTATGTTTAGTTTGTTTCATTAAGCCTGCTAAACACGTATGTTAAAAATGAGGTTTCAGAATGCTATTCCGTTTTGAATATTTTTTTTTCTTTTTTTTGCGGTACGCGGGCCTCTCACTGTTGTGGCCTCTCCCGTTGCGGAGCACAGGCTCAGTGGCCATGACTCAGTGGCCATGGCTCACGGGCCCAGCCTCTCCGCGGCATGTGGGATCTTACCGGACCGGGGCACGAACCCATGTCCCCTGCATCGGCAGGTGGACTCTCAACCACTGCGCCACCAGGGAAGCCCCCCATTTTGAATAATTTTTAAAGAGAGATTCAATAGCATTCTGGCTTGTTGCCTGGCCAAAGAAACACCAACCATGAGTACACTGTCAGGGAAAACAGCTGAAGTAGGGGAACCACTGGGGTGCAAACATGCTCCCATTAACCTCCCAGAGGGGAAATAAACCTAAGTCTGAAAAAGTGACAGAATTGTCAAGATAAAGCCATATCAGTGAAAAATTATGTAACTTAAGTCATAGTTGTTTTTGGTAGCTGGTAATATGTAGGTAACCTACAAAAAATTAACCATGCCAAAGTATTTTATGTCACTCCAAATATTTTACTCATGTTCTACTTAGATCTGTGGATAAAAAATATCTTCCCCACAATTTTGTTGTGGCAAATAAATAGAAAAGTATATTAAGGGTGTTTTTTTGCAAAATGTAACACATTCAAAAATATTTAATATTAATTTGTACCAAACAATGTTTTTCTACACTTTATGTCTGCAACTTATAATTTCTTAATGATTGTAGTGGAGGTAAAAGCACTGAAATTTCATGAATTGTTAACTTGGTGCCAGACACTAAGGCAGGTACCATTTTTTGATAACATCTTCGAAAAACTTTATATCACTGCTGTCTTAGCTTATTTTCCAAAGAAAGAAATTGAGGCTCACAGAGAGTATGCAAGCTGACAGGATGAAGTATGTAATAAGTGACTGGGTTTATATTCAAATTTCCATTTAGATCTAATGGGGATTATGGAGGTTATGGACTACTTATATAAATAGAAGCTACGACCACTTTTACAGAGGTGGTCCAATGGAAGTATTGACCATTTCTGTAAACTTCCGGCAAATGTGCTTATACCTACTATACGATTTCCAATGCTGCATTGAAAAATCTGTTATTTATTTTTCTTTGTTTTGGAAGTGTTATGAAAAGCCTCTATTGTCCAACATACCATAATTATTTAGTATATGAATTTCATTATTAGTACAAAGGAAAAACATTGCAATAGGTCACGGAAGCCGAGGGAGTTTACAGAGAGGTGGGGGATGATGACAAGGGGGTGGCTGGGAAGAGGACTTAAGTTCATCAGGCTGGTGGTTTTAAGAGTCATCATAAACATGGGCTTCCCTGGTGGCGCAGTAGTTGAGAGTCCACCTGCCGATGCAGGGGACACGGGTTCGTGCCCCTGTCCAGGAAGATCCCACATGCCGCGGAGTAGCTAGGCCTGTGAGCCGTGGCCGCTGAGCCTGTGCGTCCGGAGCCTGTGCTCCGCAACGGGAGAGGCCACAACAGTGGGAGGCCCGCCTACCGCAAAAAAAAAAAAAAAAAAAAAAAAAAAGTCATCATAAACATACAAAAATGTTATTTAAGCAATATTGCAATTGCCTTCAATGGTCATGTGAATTTGGAATAACAAAGACTAAGAGGATAGTAATGCGCTGTCCTTTAAATTGTCAGTGATTACAGTATTCGCAAACTGGTTCAGTTACCATGGTTTCCTTTTCTAGATATTGATTCTAAAAGTTCAAAATTATTTAAGTATAAATGACATATCCATTTACTGAATTCTCAAAAGTTCAAAAACCGTGTCTCATACTATTTGCTTTATGGTTGGACCATAACTTGGTGGTATGATTTTTTTTTGTCCTCCAGTGGAATTCCAGTTGACTTTCTTTTCCTTTGTTGAGAAAAGAAACATATGTTTTCCTCACCATATTATGAAAATCTTCTAGAATTTGACTTTAGTATATCTAGTCAATGCAATTTATTTTATTGTACATTTAAAAAAATAGAATTCTCTGTCCATTATATTCTTATTCTAATTTGGAAAGATTACTTTAAGGATTATTTCAAAGCTGTCATCCTGGGATTTCATTGCATTGCATTCCAGTTCAGGTGCTCATCTTTTGTGATCCACATGTTCTGTTTATGAAAAGCATCTTATAGAAGTTCATTACTTAAGCCTTACACGTCGGAAGATATCTTGATTTGTTCTCACGTATTTGATTGTTATTTTGACTGGGTATTGACTTTTAAGTTTAAAATAATTTTCTTTTAGATCTTTAGTTCATTTTTACCCCTAATGTTTGGTTTGTCTGATATCAGGTCTGATGCCACTCCAGTTCTTATTTGTTTTGTGATATATATATATATATATTTTTTTCCCATCCCTGAGAGATGTGAGGATTTTCTTAGTTGCAGGTATTCAGAAATTTCAACAGTATGTAGAAAATACTGGTGTCGTTTAATTCATCGTGATAGATACCAGCCTGTCTTTTGTTATAAAGATTCAAGTCTTTCTGTAAGTTGGAAAATATTCCTTCATTGTTATTTTTCTAGTCTGCATTTTATCACTTCTTTCATTATGGAACTCCTTTTAGCTATATATCAGATATTACAGCTTGTTCTCTATTTTATATATTTTCTGATGTGCCATCTGCTTTCCATTTTGCTCAGCATTATTGGAGATATACATAATCTCTCAGGCTTTCTCCTGCTATTTTTACTACTGTTTATTCTTTCAATTGTTATATATTTATGAAACATGACTTATTATTCAACTGATAAATAAGATTCAAAATGAACTCTTGAAATACCTCATTGGAAACAAAAATAATTTTCTTCCAAGTGTACCTATAAATGTCTTTGCAAATTTTAGATTAGATTTCACAGATGATCAATGGTATAATCTATTTTTAAATGTTCAGTATTTCAGAAATAACTTATATGTTAGAATTTTCATACCACACTACAAAGAAAAATTGTATGTGAGATTTACCAGTGAAGAAGGAATCTTGTGGCAAAAGTATTTCAGAAATGTTATATCATTTCATACCCTTTATAGATATTCACAGTTGAGATTATAATATAAAACGTGAAAAACATTTCAGCAAAGAATCCATTTGTTGAGGTTAAATATTTTGCAAAAATTATTTGATGCTGGATTATTTTTCAGTACTTGTTAATATTTTTGATCTACTGGATAGAACAGTTTGAATAATGTTCCCCCAAAATAAAAGTTGTAAAAAGGGAATACAAATCCAAGTAAAATTGTTTTGCACGTATGTATGTGATATTGTAAAAGGGAATAATAAAGTAGAAGCATTTTGGAAAAAAAGGGTTTATTTTTTAAAGTGTTTGTTAAGCTTCATCATACTTTCTAGAAGCATTTAGAAAAGTAATTTTATCCCATGTTTTAAGAGTTAACACTTTGTTTCCTTTCTTGGCAATAGGATATATTTAACATATCTCAGAATAAGCAATAAGATATGACCTTATTTGACAGAGATATTAAATATTAAGTTTGAGTCACTTGGTCTCACTGAAGACAATGAAAGAGAGCTCAGGTCTGTAATTCTCAGAAAGACAAGCAAAGATGTGACTTATGAGACAGAGTTAAGGATGAAAGGAAGCCATCTCCTTTGAAAGAGTTGGTTTTGTAAGTTCAAATATATATATATTTATGCTAGCAATCAGCAAGCATAGTGTGTAGCATTCACTCTTCATGAAATAGCGTACCACAGTCATTCACTATCAATAGGCAATAATCTGTTTAGAATCAAAGATATGATAAAGTTTAGTCATACGTGTTGAGTTTTGAATAATGCAAACAAGTTACCCTAATTGCCTCATAAATTCTTTCAGTGAACATGCAACAAAGTAATCAGAGTAATGTGAATTTGCATATTTGAAGACCATATTTGCCCTTCAGAAAAAAATGTATGTTAGCATGTTGGATTGTACATTTTTAGCTAATTTCTTCTGATGAGATTTTGAATTTTATGCAAGTGTTTGCACCTGTATATTTTATGAGCTAAATGTAGACTGTTAGTTTATAAAGCTAAAGTTGATGCAGTTATTTATTATTATTATTGTCAAATTTATGTCTTTGTTTATAAATCTGATTGTATATGACATTAGCTCAATAATTCAAATGATTTTTACATATGTTGTGAAAAAACAAAAGCAAAATATTTCAAATATTTATTTTTATTATTTGTTATTCATATTTCAATTGAAAGCATCAGTGTACAGAAGAAAAAAGCATCATAGGATATACGTATAACACTTTTGCCTCTGGGTTTTTTATCCACTCCTTCCTTAATATAATATTTAATTTTCTCAAGCCACACTTCTTTCTCT
Source organism: Lagenorhynchus albirostris (assembly GCF_949774975.1). NCBI lineage: Eukaryota > Metazoa > Chordata > Mammalia > Artiodactyla > Delphinidae > Lagenorhynchus > Lagenorhynchus albirostris. The sequence goes on along the minus strand of NC_083098.1, from coordinate 139,314,065 downwards.
TTCTAATACCTCTGAATTTTCTGAATTTGGGACACGTACAGTTGATGACATCTAATAATTGTTTTTGCTGGGCAACCATTATGAAATACTTGAAATTGCCTGTACATATATAAAATTAGTCATAATATTTTCATACTTTTTTCACTTCAGGTAACTTACGTGCAATTTTTATGACATAATTTTAGATTTAATTGCTCTTTAAATGTCTTATGGACGATGACTGGGCATTCAAACAATTATTGGGTATACATAAAGTTATGGGAAAAAGTAGCACAATATAATTTGGTATATTAGTGAAGAAAATACATGCCCATGGATAATAAGTACAATTCCATATTTACTTGCAAAGCAACAACGTGGTTTACAGGACTTAAAAAGGAAGATACCAAGAAGTAGTTGAAAGCATTGTCTGTTTTGTTACTGACATATCTCTAAAGGGATTGGACAGAACATACCAGGCAATAAAATCGAAGGCAAAAACATTGACAAATTCCTATTAGGCACTGTGTCATTGCTTAACTGGCAGTAGTATCATTGTGTGTGTGTGTGATCTTATATGCAAGAGAGATACATTTTTCAGTTGAAGTTGTCTTAGAGTTGATCAAGTGTGGTAGTCATTATGCATTGCATTTCTAAGAGCCTCCATTTATTGCTTCCATCTTGTGAATATTTGTGGTATATACATTTGTAAATCCAACATTGATTGAATATTTTCTGTTTAATGTCTACTTAACTTTGATTGTCCCTCACATCATGAATTACTTCAAGTGAAATGCCATGTCTAGTCATACTTTTTAAAGAAAATAATTTTAACCATGTACATAGGCATAAAAGAATTAGATTATATATAATAGAAGTTTAATATCTAATGTTTTGACTTTGTTAGCCTAACATTTGTTAAGTAGAGCCCCCTCATCCCCCCCGACCCCGGGTGTCAGATGGTGAGTCACGTTTAACACAAGAACACAAGGCAGTGGAGATAGAGAAGATTGTTACTCACATCTCCTGGAGGAAGTACACTGGCGAAGTCAGGGCAACACTCAGGCAGAGAGAGTGACAGGGGCACATGCCTTTAGTAGAGTCTGAGGGTGGAATGCTTTGAGGTTCCCAGGCTAAGGTTGGATTGGTTAATTCAAACCAAAAGGACTGGTGTTTGGTAAGCTTGGTGGGGGGTGGGGGAGGCATTAATCTGAGGGGTGCACAAAGAGAAGGTCCTGGGCCTTGGGGGGAGAATGCTTATCACAAGGGCAGTGGAGAGATAGTTTAAGGGACCCCCACAAGCAGTTTGGCCACACAAAATGGATGCCAAGGCCACAATATTATGGAGTAGTTTAGCTGCATTCTCAACATCTCTTCCATTTTATATGCAGAAATGTAAGCTTGAAAAAGAGCTATATGTTGAAATATTTTTTTACCTATGTCTAAATCGTAGCAGTCAGTTCAATTTAATAACCAATGAACATGGCCTAGTTTTTAAACAGATATAAAAAATTTTTGTATCTTTTTATCATTTGAAAATAATTTTTATCAGTATTAAATTGAGCAAGCCATCAGCAATGACTAGAGGAAAGGAATAACAACAGTAAAAGGAGAGGACACTCAGGCAAGTTTTAGAAAAACATAATAAATGATAGATCCAATAATGTATAGAGAAAATTGTGATTTTTTTGAGTTTATGAAATACTTATCATATTTAATTAAAGTGTAAAAATAGTTGTCACTGTTTATAGACCCCTGTCTCAGATGTTTAACAAATACAGGAATTGAATAATAAATGCATTTTCTGCTGGGTAACTGAAATAATGGCTTGATTTAGGCTGAGAATGCTTGGGTCTTAGCTTTTTTTTCAGTCATATTTCATTTTACCTTTCCTACTATCCTGAGATCTCAACTCTTCTGTTGAAAAAATAAGAAAAACACTGCTGAGCACACAAATCTACTGTCAAGATCAAAATAGGGCATATATGCAAAGGGGTTTTGTGAACTATACCAAATGACAAGAGAGAAGTGGACCTGTGACAACAATGAAGATAGTAATACAGTTGCTGTTGCTGCCGCCAGGCTGAATGGTGTATTGCCAGCATTACTCATTAGTACATTCATTCATTTAATACATATATGTTGATCTCTTGGTATTGTGCTAAGTACTGGTTACATTATGTTGAACAAAGGAGACACAATCTTTGCTTTCATGGTGCTGAACCTTTAAGATGATGGCAATGGCTAAATGGGAGGAGGGAGATGGTATCAGAAGGCATTAAACAGATCAACCTTAGAACTCCAGGTGAAGTATGGCAGGAAGGGGAAATGTATGTGGAATGCTCTGAAATGGTCCTGAACGAGGGCAGTGTTGCTGGAGGATAAGGAGGAAGAATAAGCAGGCAAGGTTCAGGTATACTTAAGGGCGAGCCTAAGCAGTTAGGATGTTTATGCATTGGACAATGGAAAGCTACTGAAGGATTTTAAGCAGAAGATTCATATTATATAATTTGCATTTTAAAAAAATAATTCACATGACTTACTGATTTTAATGGGATGTTTGTCACTACCAGTCTGAACTGGATTTTTCCAATACAAAATAAAAAAGCTTTGGTGTCAGTAAAGGGCAATTCAAAAGAACAGCCATGCCAATGAAGTAAGGATTTAAATTGAAAACAAAACAAACAAAACAAAAACAAAAATGACAGCCAAAGCTTATTTTAAAAATGTGTCCAATTGTATAAATGGAACATTATCTATATGCCTTGCCCTGATTTTAAATGACAATGAGTATATCTAGTGGACAAGATTAGGAAAAGCAATTAGAACTCCTTTCTTCCTTATTTTAATATATGTATATTTATTTATTCTTATTTATCACAAATAAGTTTAAATTTTATTGCCTTCTCTTTTTAAATGACTAAGTTCAACTGTCATGTTATAATATCCTAAAGATGCCTCAGACTGTGTTTTATGGGGTGATTTATAAAAGGCCCAGGGCTATCTCAGGCTTTTGAAAATATTCTGAAATGTTTATTAATGGCCTCATAAACTATGCTCATTCCTGTTTTGCTGATGAATACTTGGCAGTTGGAAAAAAGGCACTCAGTTCATTACCACATGAGATCACAAAATATTCTGTAAGGATACACCTTACTAATTTCTGATATATATAAAACTATGAGTTTTAAAATGATCAACAAAGTTTAATGTATAAAGAGTGCACTAAAAATCACTTCAGTCTGGAACTGAGAAGCCATTATTTTCATATCCACAGGTTAAGATAATTGATAAAGGCAATCAGTGGCTATTTTCAAATACGTTTTCAGCATTTGTTTATTTAGAAAGTGAAAATCAAATTTCTATAACCATCCTCTTCTTTCAGTAAACTGAAAAGCTGTTTCTTTAAATTTTGCTCAAAATAAGTCTATAGATATGTAGAAATAGAAATAATACTTTGATACTTTATTTTTGTCCTATTGTTGGTTGCCTGGGTAGCTACATCACAGATAGGCAATTAATTAAGCAAAATAAATAATTTAGTTCATTTTTAATATTTTCAGTGGGTAGGCAATGTACTGTGGATCCAGCATTAAGCAAAATTATAGTGGGTTCCTCCCATAGCACTGTCAGGTCTGTACCAAATGGAGCAGCAGCTTTGGAGAAGAGTTTTGAAAAGCTTTTCAATTAATTACAAAGTACTACCCAAATGATAGATATAATTAGAATCTCAGGAGACTGAGAAACACCATAAAAATAGTGATATGTTAATTAGAGTTCTTATAAGTGGTTTCTATTTTCAGTGACTAACTTCTACTTTGCGGATTTTGGACATACATAGTAAAATAGGGGAAAATGTAGGAGAAACAGTAAATAACCAATATTGCTTTATCTTGGATAACTAACATCTATCCAATTATCATAATCAATACATATTCTAAATTTAGCATTATCATAATTAAAATATATTCTAAATTTTCTGAGCAAACGCTTCCAAGAATCCTACCAGGTATTTGCAAATTATTAGTCTATTAGTATACTGGAATTGTTTTTTAAATATTCAGCATGTAATACCTGAAACTATTAGCTTGAAAATTAAACTTATTCATAATGCTTGTAAGCACAGGCTTTTAGTACTTAACAAAAAGGTAAGAAAGCTGTAAAGTTTCCAAATTGGAAAAACATAAATGGTTCAAGAGTCCTTCTGTCCATTTAGACATCTAAAATCCATGAAGCAGACACAACTAGCTCAGATTTTTTAAAAAATCTAATCTCTTCAATTACATCTAGTTTTGCTCATTAAAGTAATCTAGAAATCATTTTACTTGTCTACCTAAAGATCAAGGGACATAATTAGGAAAGGAACCTTCACTTTATTTCTATTGGAAAAGAATGTCTTAAATTAGATGAAATAGATATCTTTTTCAAGTAAAGTATAATAAGAAAAATAGTATGTTATGTATGACCAAAAAACCCAAAATTTAAAGACTAAAAGATAAATAAAACTGGATAATTGAGCCAAAAATAAAGGACCAGAGACTATTTCATGGCTGTTTCCCCAGTGAAGAAAATTAGTGCTCCGAAGATATAACTGAGTACAGTAATTTCTTGTCAGGCTATTAGAAATATCTTCTCAAAGCGTTTTATTTTGTTTTATTTTGTGTCTACACTGAGACTCTTTCATTCATATTTGATGCTTTCTTCTTATTTACTCTTCCCTTTTTCTCCCTTTGTGCAATGCACTTTAGAGAATGTGTGTGTTAACTCAAAATGATTGACTTGGTGAAACTGTACTGGGCCATATTTTATGGATTTTGTTTTTTAATTTTATTGAAGTATAGTTGATTTACAATGTGTTAATTTCTGCTATATAGCAAAATGATTCAGTTATAAATATATATACATTTTTTCATATTCTTTTCCATTTTGGTTTATCACAGGATATTGAATATAATTTCCTGTGTTACACAGTAGGACCTTATTGTTTATCCATTGTATATATAATAGTTTGCATCTGCTAACCCCAAATTCCCACTCATACCCTCCCCTAGCCCACCTCCCCCTTGGCAACCACAAGTCTGTTCTCTATGTCTGTGAGTCTGTTTCTGTTTCATAGATAAGTTCATTTGTGTCATATTTTAGACTCCACATATAAGTGATATCATATGGTGTTTGTCTTTCTCTTTCTGACTTACTTCACTTAGTATGATAATCTCTAGATCCATCCATGTTGCTGCAAATGGCATTATTTCATTCTTTTTATGGCTGAGTAATATTCTATTGTATATATACCAGGTCTTTTTTATGCAGTCATCTGTCAGTGGACATTTAGGTTGTTTCCATGTCTTGGCTATTGTAAATAGTTGGATCATATTTTATGGAAGGTAGTGGAATGACTCATTTAGGGAAGATATACAGAAATCCCTTCAAGGGAAGGAGACTGGTGCAAGGAAAGCACTGAAAGCAATAGTGATGGAGAACAGAAGGAGGGAGTAACAAGATGAAGTGGGGACTATCGGCTAGGGCCAGAACATGCAGGGCCTGGGCACTACTCTATGAGCAATGAACAGTGCCTTTTAAATACAGCATTTAGGGTGACAGGATCAAACTTGTGATTTATAAGGTCTCATTCTTGGGGAGACATATCTTTTGGAGACCATGAAGCTATGCTTAGGAAAGGAGGCAGTAGTAGAAATTAGAAGCATAGAGGGCTATTTCTGAAGACTAGTAGAGAGATATCAATGATTTGAATGGGGAGATAGAGAGAAGTTGGTATATTTTAGGCATATTGGACGTTATAACACCAGGATTTTTCAATGGGACAGAGCTTGTTGCAAAGGAGACTATGATTCTAAGCTGTACGTAACAGCTTTCTGACAGTGGCCCTCCATGGATAGTAATAACTATGAGGACTCTGAAATTTGTGTTTCCAAGTCAAAACACTGTTCATAACCTCCAACTCCTGTATGTAACAGGTTACTCAACATCTATAGTTAGCTGTCTCACAGTTATCTTGAATTCATTTAATGTATACTGAACTCGTGGTCTTTAACCCATTATTACCCCCCCTTTTTTGGTGAGGATTAAATGATATTTATTTATTTTGTACTTAACATAGAGTGAATATGCCTTCCCCTTGATTTACTGTGACCAATACAGTTGTCCCTCTGTATCCCTGGGGATTTGTTCCAGGAGCCCGTTCAGATACCAGAATTCAAGGATGCTCAAGTCCCTTATATAGAATGTTGTAGTATTTGCATATAACCCACACACATCATCCTGTATACTTTTTTAAAATTTAAAGTATAGTTTATGTACAATGTTATATGTTACAGATGTACAATACAGTGATCCACAATTTTTAAAGATTGTATTATATTTATTGCTCTTACAAAGTATTGGCTACATTCCCTTCATTGTACAATATATCCTTGTAGCTTATTTTATACACAGTAGTTTGCACCTTTTAATCCCCTACCTCTATCTTGTCCCTCTCAGCTTCCCTCTCCCCACAGACTCACAGAACAAACCACTAGTTTGTTCTCTATATCTGTGAGTCTGCTTCTTTTTTGTTACATTCACTAGTTTGTTTTATTTCTTAGATTCCACATATAAATGATATCATACCTAAATGTAAGAACAGAAACCATAAAACTCCTAGAGGAAAACATAGGCAAAACACTCTTCGACATAAATTATAACAATATTATTTCCTTCTTAGTGATCCCTGTTTTAGTGCAATATTCCCTCTCCAAACTGCACCCGTCTTGACTGCCTTCACTTATATGAGAATAGGGAGAAGATCAAATTCTTTTTTTTTCTTTTTGCTATTAAAATTCTCAAGGCGGCTGGAGCCCAGCTGAGCCTCTGCAGCTGCCGCTGCGGGCGCCCACCAAGTACTTTGCAGACTCGCTTCCACCCTGCGGGCCAGTCCGCGCTGAGGGGCCCGGGCTCAGGGCGGCCGCATTCGGGGACAGGCCATGCAGTGAAGCCCCCCACCCCACCCCGTCCACCTTTGCCCAGAGCCGCGAGCAGCAGCCCAGTACGTCCAGCCGGCCCAGGGGCAGGAGCAGCGCTGGGGGCGGGGGAGGGTGGCCCAGCCGGGGGAATGGGAACCGGGCTCAAGCTGAAGGCGGAGGAAGCGGCACCGAAGTTTGCCTCTGACTCACTGGGCGCTGTGGCAGCACTGTTGCTGCCGCCGCCGCTGCTTCATTGCACGTTCATGAGGAAAATTTTCGGGAGTCAGCAGAAACATTGTGCCCAAAAAAGACTGAGTCGCAGTTACCACCAAACCCTGGAGTAGACTCTCCCTGGAAAACTTCCCTTCGGTTTATTTTCTTGAAAAGACTCCAGGCTTCGGCTTGGAAAATCCAACCGCCAAAATTGAGCCCAGCAGCTGGAGCGGCAGTAAGATCCCTGCCGAAAATATGGAAAGGATGAGTGACTCAGCAGATAAGCCCATTGACAATGATGCAGAAGGGGTCTGGAGCCCCGACATTGAGCAGTGCTTTCAGGAAGCCTTGGCTATGTATCCACCGTGTGGGAGGAGGAAAATCATCTTATCAGATGAAGGCAAGATGTATGGTAGGAATGAATTTATAGCCAGATATGTCAGACCCATGATCGGGAAGCCGAGGACCAGAAAACAGGTGTCTAGTCATATACAGTTCTTAGCAAGAAAGAAAGTTCGAGATATTCAAGCCGCCATTAAGGTGTCACATTCTAGTCACATTCAGGTTCTTGCCAGAAGGCAAGATTTTCGTTCCAAGCTAAAGGATCAGACTGCAAAGGATAAGGCTCAGCAGCACATGGCCGCCATGTCCTCAGCCCAGATCGTATCAGCCACTGCCATTTACAGCAAGCTGGGGCTGCCAGGGATTCCACACCCCACCTTCCCAGGGGCGTTGGGGTTCTGGTCGGGAATGATACAAACAGGACAGCCTGGATCCTCGCAAGACGTCAAGCCCTTCGTGCAGCAGGCCTACCCCATCCAGCCAGCGGTCACAGCCCCCATCCCAGGGTTTGAGCCTGCGTCAGCCCCAGCTCCCTCGGTCCTGGCCTAGCAGGGCCGCTCCATTGGCACAACCAAACTCCGCCTGGTGGAGTTCTCAGCTTTCCTCAAACAGCAGCGAGACCCTGACTCGTACAACAAACACCTATTCGTGCACATTGGGCATGCCAACCATTCTTACAGTGACCCATTGCTCTAATCAGTGGACATTCGTCAGATTTATGACAAATTTCCTGAAAAGAAAGGTGTCTTAAAGGAACTGTTTGGAAAGGGCCTTCAAAATGCCTTCTTCCTCGTAAAATTCTGGGCTGATTTAAACTGCGGTATTCAAGATGATGCCGGGACTTTTTACGGCGTGACCAGTCAGTATGAGAGTTCTGAGAATGACAGTCACCTGTTCCACCAAAGTTTGCTTCTTTGGGAAGCAAGTAGTAGAAAAAGTAGAGAGGGAATATGCAAGGTTTGAGAATGGCCGATTTGTATACCAAATAAACCGGTCCCTGATGTGTGAATATATGATCAGTTTCATCCACAAGCTCAAACACTTACCAGAGAAATATATGATGAACAGTGTTTTGAAAAACTTCACAGTTTTATTGGTGGTAACAAACAGGGATACACAAGAAACTCTCCTGTGCATGGCCTGTGTATTTGAAGTTTCAAAGAGTGAACATGGAGCACAGCATCACATTTACAGGCTTGTAAATGACTAGCCATGGTTATTTATATATATAGATATCTGTATACACACATACACTCTCTCCATGATTGAACGACTGACTGTAAACCTCACCACGCAGGGATGCTGCCCTGGCCCTGCGGTCACCCCAACTTTTCTAAATCCTGTTTGAGCGAAGTCATTTTTTCATGTGTTCATACTCATTGTAGCTGTGAAGTTCTGGTACCATTGTAAAAAGAGAAATCAAGTTGTTTCTGTGTGTTATTCAGATCCACAGCCCACAGTTCCTCAGAAAGTTGAACCTTAAGAACCCAAGTCTGTGTTTGCAGAGACCTGTTTCTCGTTGTGGTAGAAAAAAAAATTGACAGAGCATTTACCTTTGGACATTTACTGCCTTTATACAAATGTATTAAGTGTTTTTTTCAACATAAAAATCTTGTTTTAAGATACAAGTAAAATTAATCTTTAAATATAAATGTAAATTAGTACACAAAACTAAGAATCTTTAGACTTATCTTTGTAACAAATTAGGGTGGAAGTTATGAAAGAACGTAATTCACTAAATTATTTTTTAAATGAAACTTTTCCTTCTTTTTGAAATCAACATTAAAATATAGCCTTAAAAAATGCTTGGTAGAAATATCCTAATGAGACAAATTTGTACATTTTTCCTCAAGGTTAAAACTAATCTCCTAATCCATTAAACTCTTGAAACAGCTATTACAGAGGAAGAAAACTTCACCCCTTATCCTTAACATATATAGTATATTTAAAAAATATAAAATTGTATTGTAAAAAAAAAAAAATCCTCAAGGACACTTAGCTTCAGGTACATTTCTTAGATGGGGCAAAAGGGAGTGGGAGCCCACCTAGGACATGCGCATGATTCATAGGAGGGAACATAAGATGCTGAAATTTAGTCTCCTTGTATGGACACTATCAAATTTCAATTTTTTTTTCTGTAAAGTTGCTAAGGGATCACTGAAAGATGCTCATTGTATGATATTTTTTCATGTGTGATTATATTGAGTCTTTTCAATTAGTTAATACTTTTGGTCCTTTCAACTGGTTAAGTTTTACTAAAAAAGAATTTCAAGTAGATCCTTTTTGCCCTACAAAAATATCCCAAAACAACAAATTACAGTGTTTGATTTGTCCCATCATCTTTATACAAAGATTGATTTTAATGTATAAACAGTGGGAAGCCACAAATGAGACTTTACTGACTCAATTTGATAAATGCCATAACCTACTTTCCACTGTGTCTGCACTAATGATAACTGTGGTGGATGGTGTTTGGTAAATATAGAATTAATACCCAGTGAGTTCAGTATATAAAGTTAAGTATCAATGTACAGTTAACAAGAATTAGATGTTAGAAAATAGGAAGGTTTTTATTATTAAAAGATGTTTACTAGCACACAATTTCCCTAATGGGCTTATGGAGATAACAGGAGAAGTGAAGTTTCAAAGCCCGTGCTCAACTTACAGTTTCCTGTAAAATAGGCATTAATGCATAAAGATAAAGAAAAGGTATCTTTATTTTGAAGAAGCAGTTGAAAGTCCTTTTGTCTTTTGGGATTTTAAATAAATTGTTTTGAATTTGAGAGACTTTAAAAGAGGGCATAGACTTGAATATGCTTTCTACAGGAAGTATGTGCTCTAAAATGTTGAGAAACATTAATGTAGACAGCAAGACTATACAGAAACAGAAACAGGACAGTTTTTCAGAAGACAAGGTTTGGGGGTGAATGTGAGTTTAAGGCTGTTTCCACTCATCACTTTAGTCACACAATCATTCAAGTGAGACAACCAGTTTGACTGGCTTTTTGACCTTATTAGCATGGTGCTTGACCAAACTGATTCAAGAGTTCAGTTGAAATGGCAGGATCACAAACAGTCTTAGGCTCTGCAAATCTATCTATAGTTTCAAGTCAGTTGGACGGTGTTCACTGTGTGCAGAGGGTGTGTATATTGCACTAATTATTTTAAACCTTTTCTCCTCTCCTAAACCCGCTAGTCCTGCTCTTCCCCATTCCCTCTCAAGAGGTTACCTCGCTTCCTACTTCAGAGAGAAAATATACGAAAATTGTATAAATACATGCCACTTGCACAAATCGTAACTGCCAGTTACGGTCTCTTTTGATGAATACCCCTGACTTTCAGAGACCTCAATATGCTTATACCCTGATAAATTTAGTTTTTATTGTTACTATTGTTATTGCTTTCATTTGAAACATGAAATGTGGATTTTACTCAGCAGAACATTCTTTTGAGGAAAAATATTCCAATATTTCCAAGATCATTCCACTAGAATAAAATTTTTCTTCTCTGAATCCAGTTCTCTTCTGAACTGTATGTCTTTATAATAGTTAAACATGGATCCAGTATTTTTTAAGTCTCCGACATAGTGATTGCATGACTGTAGAATGATATTACTAATTCTGTTTATTCTAATTTTTTGAACAAAAAAAGACAAAAAATTTAAAAAGAAAAATCATTTTGTAATTTCCTTATGCTAGATTCCTTAGTAGATAATTTAGCACCTATGTGAGGAATAAGGTTAAAAATGTAATAGGCACTCTCATGGATAAAACTTCTAAAATGCTAAATCCTAACCTTAAGGTTCTTGTTTCAATACAGAATAGGCTACAATCCCCAGTTGCTTTATGGAATAAATTGGTAGCTAATTCCACATTTGTGTGATTTCAGCATAATTTGGATTCATTCAGGGAAATACTTTTTCTCTATTCTTGATAGACAGTAATATGCAATGAAATCTATTTGAATATAACATATTAGTGTAATAGGATGGTTACAATCTATAATCTGAAAAATAAAATTGTAGCTGCAGTCATAGCATCTTTGTTCTGGGCAAAGCCCGCTAGTTCTCGAATAAAGGGAACAATGGTGTTCATCAGATTATCCTAACAACACAAAATGAAATGGCCTCTTCTATGAAATTCGCTCTATAGAATTCACTCAGCCAATCAAAGACATATTTGTTTTGCATTTGAAAATGTTCATACTTTAATAGGAATGTCTCGTGAATGGCATGAAAAGTAAATACTCATAAAAATGTTTACTGTCTTCATATTTGAATAAATCATACTATTCAATTAATGGAGGAAAAATAGGTCTGTCAACTTTGATTTAATCTCCTCCCTGTGTTTTTCAGAAGAAGAAAAGTCAATAAATTATAAACAGTAGAATTACTCACTAAATACTGAATTAAATAGAAAACTTCAACCATACGGGCTTCCCTGGTGGTGCAGTGCTTGAGAGTCTGCCTGCCGATGCAGGGGACACGGGTTCGTGCCCCGGTCTGGGAAGATCCCACATGCCGCGGAGCGGCTAGGCCCGTGAGCCATGGCCGCTGAGCCTGCGCATCCGGAGCCTGTGCTCCGCAACGGGAGAGGCCACAACAATGAGAGGCCCGCGTACCGCAAAAAAAAAAAAAAAAAAAAAAAAAAAAAAAAAACTTCAACCATAAACCAAAGCAAAATTTAAAAATATAAACAATATAGTAAATTTGAACTAAATAACAGCCAGTTTTATTCTATGCTTCACATCTTTAAAAAAGTTAATGAGGTTTATTTACTAATATGAGAAAGGAAAAAAAATTCCTTTTGCCTCTCTGTCCCTCAAACCCAGACAGTTCTCTTTATTCTTGGACACTGACAAAAGTATGGTGGTGTTACCAGTAGCTTTCTGCCAGGAATACACTAACAGGCCCAGAACTAATGCTTGGGGCCATGATATTTGGCTCTACCTCTGCTCATTACTCTCTGGGAATTAGTTTACTTTTCTCTCCCACTTTCTCATTTGCAAATGAAGAATAAAAATGTCCAACTATCTGATTTGAAAGTAAAGTAAAATACATATGAAAATTTTTTTTATAAAATGAAAACCATCAAAATCATGTAAGATAATCGTAACAATTTGCTCTTTAAACTGAAATACAAAACACATGCTCTTGAAACATGCCTTGAAATTGGGTAGAACATGCCTATTTCCACCTGCTTTATGTTACTGTTCAATATTGTTTCAGAACTATTCACCCAACAAATGCACAAGTAATGCCACTACATGTAGAACTGAAGCATTTTCCCCTTGTGCATTAATTAACATTAGTTTCCTCCATGCAAAGGGCGTTCCAAGTCAGTGTTCCCTAATATTATCATTAAGGACCATACTCATTTCTTTCACAATATGTGCACTTTCTTATAACTTTAGTAAAAGGAAAAGATTTCTGTCAAAGGAAGGCATCAGTTTATAATTAAATGTAAAATCCTAGGAGTCAGAGACACCCAAGTTAGAATAATGTCTCTACCTCTTACTAATTTTAAACAATGAAGTAGTTACTTAACTTCTGCAAGGCTCAGTTAAGCTATAAAATGTTGATAATAATACCTACGATGCAAGGTTGTGAAGATAAAGTACAAAAATGTATATAAAATTTTGATGCAAGGACCAATAAATGTTAAGCATATAAAACTGGCATCTATTAGTAATATGATCTGGTTTCATATTTCACAACTACTATCCTAAGCTGTGTAAACTTAGGTAATTTATCTACTCATTCATGTATAAAATGAAATATTGATTGGGTAAGTACATGTTAGCCATTTCTAGCTTCATGAATCCAAGAACCCCCATCTAACTCGGGATACCATTTTATAGTACCACCTTCTTCAATTAGAGGAGGGGTTCTGTCTCCATTTAATATATGAAGCAGACTCCCTGGCAGGGTTAATCACTTCCCTCAATTCATCTAGAACAGGGGTCTGAAAACTTTTTCTGTAAAGAGACATAATATTTTAGGCTTTGTGAGTCATAGGGTCTCTGTTTCAGCTACTCAGCTGTGCTGTTGGAATGCAAAACCAGCAACAGACATTATGTACACCAGTGTTTAACAATACTTTATGTATGGACACTAATTTAAATTTTGTGTAATTTTAATGTGACACTAAGTATTGTTTTTAAATTTTTCTTCAAACACTTAAAAATATAAAAATCCTTTTTAGATCATTGGCCATACAAAACAAGTGTCAGGCTGGCTTTGGTCCATGAATTAAATGGTTAGTTGAGACTAAACCCCAGGTTTTAAAAGACAAAATTCTCTGCCAATAAGAACATTCCAAATTAATTGACTTTATTAAAAAATTTCTTTATCATAGAATATTTATATCTGGGGTCCATATTTCTTGAATTATATTATCACTGCAGATAGCAGATAAAAGACTAAAAAGTAGTTGCAAAAATTATATTCTTCACTAAAGTTATAAAACAAACCAATAATTCTTTCTTTTGAGGGGCAACACTATTTTCAGAATGGCAAAGAAAAATAAGTGAAAAAATTGTATTGCCTTTCCATGTACATATATTTGGCTTAGTTTGATGCTGATTGTGGGGTCATATGCCAAAACTGCAGCAGGACCAAAATATTTGTAGACCTTGGGAAACTAGCACAAACCACTGTTTGTGTAAGATTCACGAAAAGAAAAACAAACTTCCTGATGACAGTGGTTAGCAAATTGTTTTCAGAAATGAAGGAAAAAGGGAGTAATGTAATTTTTTCAAATGGAAAGGCAAAATTCAGTCCTAATTAGTGACTGGGCTATAAGACACATGGTAATCTTTTGTGCCAGTGGCTTACTTACCTTGACATGTCTAATTTATTAAGGAAAGCTTTAGAAGGCATTTACAAATTAATGGATCACATTCTTTTGTCACTTTTTTGAGGTGGTTTTGTGTTTGTTGCCATTTTTTTCTTACGTTTGTAGGGAGTTAAAAAGAAGAACCCACGCTAGGAGGGACATCCTTTATCCTGCATTGAAACGGTATTGATATAATCCACAAAGCAAGACAGTAACCAGAAAAAGTTCGAATTTAGCCCCTTCCTTTGTATTCTTTTTACATTTAGACCAATTATATGTTCTCATACCTGTGATGGAATATCGAATCAAATTCAAGACATTGTATAGTAATGTTAGAAATATCTTCACACAAGTTTTGTCACACTGAAACCTATAGTTTGCTCCAGTCACTGGCTAAACTTCACCTTGATTGTACTAGACTGTGTGCCATTTTTAATTATTCCTCAGGGAAATATCCTTAGTTTGACAGTTGTTGTAAGGGAATATTGGCATAACTTTCTGACGTGTTAGTTGTTGGCTGCTTCTACCCGACATGGAAATTTGACATACAAAATAATTAAAATTCAGGCAAAATAATTGCTTAAAGGACTTCTTTAACTTAAAAGTGAATGATTTTTCTGATTCCTTTTGTGTATTCCATGCTTTTGTCCTTTGTATTTAACATTACTGGTATTACTACACCGTTATTACTACACCGTTCGTAAATGAACCATTTCAGAAAATTGGCCCCTTTCTTATTGCATTTGGAGGATATTTATGTAATTGGACACAATGATTCTTGTAACACAGACCCTGATTTTCATCTGATTCTTGCTCTTGAGAGACAGTAAAAGAGGAAAAGGGAACAAGCCTTAGTCCTCAATCCTAAAATCCTCACCCACTTTTTATTTGACAAAACTTAGAGCCTGTCTTGGAAGTGAAATGCTATATGGAGTAATGAAATGGTGAAGTGATGCCAGAGTGTCAGAGGGCCTTGCAGGAGCTTCTGAAAGGCTAATGTGTTCCGACACAGGGATTAAGAGGCCAGCATCTGGACCCAAGAAACCTAGATTCAAATCCTAGCACTACCAATCCATGCAATTTTATAAATGTTATTTAAGATCTCTAATTACTCACCTAAGAAACAACTGATCACCTAATCCATAGAAATTTTATGAGAATTATATATGTGATCATATATAATAGTATTTTGAAAGTTATAAGACAAAAAAACCCCTCGTCTTGCTGCTGCTTGGGATTTAACCAATAGAGACAGTTTAAAAATAGAAAATTAAATAAATGGCATTCAAAATATTAAACGGCCAAGTGTATATCTTATGAAATCGTAAATGCAACTGTTCCTTACATATAAAGCCTAAGCCTCCAATTCTCTCCCCAAATTGGTTTTGATCCCGGCCAGTGGTCTACAAATCTAACCTTATGGATGCTAAACTAAAGATCCTCTACAGTCTGGGCACAGAAAGAAAGATTAGCAGTGGGTGGAAGGGTAGAGACAGGCAGGAGATGACAAATACTTGAAGACTGATAAAAAAGAAAAAGCCAGTAATGAGAGCCAACTGTGTCTGTGTGGAGGAAAGAGCAAAGCAACAGGAAACTGACACCCTCCAGAAGATATGGCTCAATATCAGTCCCTGTGTTAGCTGAAATGTGCTTCCAACCTCGGGAAATAGAATGTCCTAGAGTAAAGATATACTGAGTTCCTTTTTTCTATGGTTTGAGGTAGGTAAACAATGGAAGAAAAAAAAGTATTCCTCAACTACAGGGAACAAATTTAATTAAGTAATTACTTTTCATCCATTCCCTTTGGAGAGATTCGCCTTCTTGGTTCTGTAAATCTTTATGGAAAACTACTATCCTAGAATTTCTTTTCCTTTGTGATTCTATACTACCTGGCATTGCTAAAATAGAAAATAAATTATAAGAGAAGAAGGGGATCCAATATACATAAATATCTAAGTACTTTCCTGGAGGGAAACAAATAGCATTCTCCACCAGATCACTGGAATCAAAGTTAGGAGACATGTATTGGTGGGGGGTTGGCTCTGAGCATAAAAGTGCAACAAGAATCCTGATGCCAAGTTACCTGAAGGCAGTGGGAGTCTAGGCTGCTGAACTAATCTCAAGACAAGGAGTATAGTTTCTTTGGAGGATAGCTACCATCTTCCTGGCATGAGGTTGATGCCAGAAGACCTAATGCATAGCTTGATTTCTAAGAATAAAGACTGGGAATAGGCTAACACAAAGAAACTTAATTGTGTTTGCCCTACAAAGAGTAAAGACCTCTTTGCTGTGGAGGTTGATGGCAGTTTGTGCTAGATCTCAGACCAGAAAGACATTATTACAAAGAGGACCAGCAACGGGTGTTGTTTGTGGAGGGCTAGAGTTCAACAGGGACACCACGTGACACCAAGGAGCAAAGGCAATAGAGGAAAGATCAGTGATTTTTACTCTTTAGGCAAATTGGGTCCAGTTTAAGTGTGGAAGTCATTCGGATCACCATCATGGATTCCATAACCCTCCAGTGTTTTGGAAAATCTGAAAAGTATACCAAGAATTAGATACTTGGATTCACCCTAATTTGATATGTGTAAGATTTATTATGTTTTATTTGAAAAATAAGAGATCTGTAGAACTTGTACTCTGAATTTGCATAGTAGGCCATTCTTTACATAGCTTGACATATGTTAAGGACTTAAAATCTACTAATCCATAAGTGTTATGTATAAAAATAATCATTTTGGGGGGAAAGATTTTTAGTTGTGGATCTCATGGAGAAAACAATAACGAGAGTATGAAAGTGGGCTCCAAGGATTACTTAAAACAACAGCAGTTAAAAACCTCATATTCTCAGTTTGGGACTAGGGTAATGTGAGGGAGACAGTTGCCTCAGGGTGGAAAATTCAAGGGGGCACAAAGTAAGTACATAATCAATGTAAATAATATTTAATGCAGTATTTAAAAAAATAAAAGTAATTCAAAACCCATAATAAAAAAATAGCAAAAATTTAAATAAAGACAGAATTTGACCCTGCACTTGCATAACTGTGCCTCACTCATCTCATCTAATCCCAGTGCTTGTTCCAATAAAACTTTATTTACAAAAAGAGATGACCAGCCCACGAGCCACAGATTGCTGGTGATTTTTTAAAAGATATTGTATGAAAATATTACATATTTTGATTACTGAGTTTTCCTGTCCTCTTAAATATTGTGTCCCAAGGCAAAAACCTCTTTGAACTTAACTTCATTCCTGCTTGGAAAATATCAGATTTTTAAAATAAATATGAATAATTAAAGAAACATAAAACAAGAGCGAACCAAAGAAACCAAAGACATAAAATCATAAACTAGAAGAATGAAAAAAAAAAGATAAAATGTGATAAGAATTCAAAGGCAAACTAAGTGAAAAAAAAAAAAAAAGAAGATCATGCAAAATAAAATTTCCCAAGGAAGGCCATGACTATTTTAAAGGGAAAAAGTAGATAATTATATCCTCAATCAAAATAAATATAATTGGGCATTCTCTCTGCATCTGTGTCAGAGCAGGCACCTCTGAGTTAAGAAGCTTTTCCATCATGGAGTCATCAGTATCAGAAATACTTGGGGGCTGGGGAGTGAGGGGTAAAAGAGAAGGAAGTCACCTCCTTCTTCATCTTTTCCTGAGGTTTTTCATGCAAAGTGTATATTTCTTCTTCAAAAATAGTAGCTTGACAATTGAAGAGATGAGTCTCCCATTCCTACCTCTCTCAAATGTTCAAAAATTAAAATTCAAAATTGTGTAAAACTCAGCTAATGCTGACACTTTCCCCTAGCCCTGCTAAAAAGAAAATAAAAACAGATTGAGATGATTGAAGTGGAATTGTTTAAGACTTTACTCCTAAGTCTTGTCTTTGGTGTTACCTTGAAACCGCTAATACCAAGCACTTTGTAACAAGATCACCATCATTTAAATCCCTGCTTTACGACTTCTAGTATGTGATCTTGAAGAGGTTATTTATTTATTTATTATTACTTTTTTTTTATTAGTGGTCATCTATTGTTTTTATTTTATATTGGACTATAGTTGATTTACAATGTTGTATTAGTTTCAGTTGTAGAGCAAAGTGATTCAGTTATACATATACATATATCTGTTCTTTTTCAAATTCTTTTCCCATTTCAGTTGTTACATAATACTGAGCCGAGTTTCCTGTGCCATAGAGTAGGTCCTTGTTGGTTATCCATTTTAAATAGTAGTGTGTATATGTTCATCTTTAAACTCCCTTTTTTTCAGTTTACTCATCTCTAAAATGGGGATAATAATAGTACTTATATAAAGTTATAATTAATATTAAATGAATTAAAGCATGTAGAGCTTTTTCCTGTCACATAAGTAATTTCATAAATCACATTATGCTTATAATAAATCATTATGTTATTATCAACAAGACTCTTAAAATAGGAAATAAAATAATCATAACTGCAAAAATATATATACTTTTTATAGTATAAGAATATTTTTGCAAATCACCAAGCAGTGGGCTAGGAATGGCTAAGTAGTAAAACCTTGAACAACTGTAGCCAGAGATGCTTAATAAAGATACATTTCTTTCTTATAGGAAGTCCACGTTGTAGCTTGTAAACAATTTGGATTTATTCTTTTTGCCCAAAGGAATGAAGCATAAAACACAAAGCCATTAAAGCAGTGTTGGCAGAAGACAGAACACAGAAGTATTAGAATTGATAGAGAAAAAGAGGAAAAAAAAATGTATTGAAGGCAGGCATTATACATGGCAGTTTTTTTCTCCTTCAACCCCGAGTAAGAAAATATTCTACATTGTAACTAAACACACAGATGCACAAAAATCAACAGGTTTTCTTAAATAACACCTTTATTGCTTGTTTTCCCTGCTCTTCTCCTCTATACTTCTCTTTGTCTTCTATTCATCTTCTTTGCTACTCTAAAAGAAATTGTTTATCTAAACTGAACTAAAAACAAATGCATGAAACCATTCTATGCAGTTGCAGTAGTACCAACAGCACTATTTAAAGAAAGCAAACATGGCAGAAGATGTTATAATGGCATTTATGAAAGAAGAAAAGAAGGAAGGAAGGAAGGGAGGGAGGGCGGAAAGAAAGAAAAAGAAAGAAAGAAAGAAAGGAAAGAAAGAAAGAAAGAAAGAAAGAAAGAAGAAGAAAGAAAGAAAGAAAGAGAAAAAGAAAGAAGAAAAGAAAGGAAAGAAGGAAGGAAGGGGGTGAGGAAGGAAGGGATGGAGGGAGGGAGGAAGGAAGGGATGGAGGGAGGGAGGGAGGGAGGAAGGAAGGAAGGAAGGGAGGGAGGGGGAAGAGGGGGGAGAGGAGAGGAGGAAAGAAATCACCAGAATTTGAACAATGTAAAAAGAAAAATACAAATTGGAGTAAAGCAATGGTATTTCCTAGATTCTAACATGTTGTGATATATGATGTCTTTGCCAATTCCATAGGTAGGTGAAATTTAAAACTAATATCCAAATAGATACCTACATGAGTTATATTGTGTTTTATGTAATTATATTTAACTTCTACTTAGAGATTTTCATTACATATTAAATATTGAATAATTCATGTCATAAAGCCATGTGTGAAAGTCGAATGTCATTATCAGTGACACCTTGACAAATCATTAAACACAAATTACAAGGGGATGTCAGAAGACTATATCAGGCAAGACTCTGATGCCGAGTTGAAAGACAAGTAGGATTCTTTTATACTGCTGGTTCTCAAACTTTAATAAGCACCAAAATCACCTGCAGGGTTTGTTAAAATAGATCACTAGGCTCTACCCCTAGAGTTTCTGGTTTAGTAGGTCTGGAATGGGGTTTAATTGCTTTGCATTTCTAACAAGTTCTCCATTATTCTGATGCTGCTCTTTCCAGGACCAAGCTGAGAACCACCGTCTTAAACAATGATTTATTCACAACAGGCAACCCGTGAAATTTCAATGTGCATGCTCACATTCTCTTTTCACATTGTTGCTATGAGTTAGGGACTATTTTTACTTATAAATGAGAACAGAGAGACACAGTGCTATGACTTAAACAAAACAGTACAGCTAATAAATGTAAAACCTTAACTGAAACCCTGATTTCCTGAAACCAAACTGTATAATCTTTCTACTATTTTAAACTGCATAGAAGGGGGAGTGATTCCCAGCTTAGGGCACTGAAGAGGGAAGAGAGAAAATCTCATATGGTGAATTATCTAGGAAATCAAAAAGAAACTAATTATAGGCTTGATAAGCAGCATCAGGAAAACAATTGAAATTGAATGGAATTGAATTTGTAATTATCAGTTTTGCACTGTTTATCAACTTCTTTGAGCAATAAATTAAATGTCACCATGGGCTGCTGCTCCTTCCAACAGATCTATGCCCTTTTGGATTAGAATCAGAATCTCAAATTACTAGCAGAACCTTTATACGTATCTATTGTATCTATCACTGATGGGTACATAAAAATTAACTTTATATGGTCTTTTTGTATTTAAATCAGAAAATAATACTATTGTAGTATAAAAACATTATTTTAAACACTGACATTTTGAAAAAAATCATGACAGAGATTTAAAAAGAAATGGGGCACTTTACATGCCTTAAGTTTTAACATCTATTTCTCAATATGTATCAAAATTAATAAAAATTAAATTTTGTTGGCACGCACAGTTATAAAATTATAAAAATAATTCTGGTTTTGGCTTTTAGTCACATTAATTCAGATTCTTCATCAGCTGGCAGTGCAATTTAGAAAGGCTGGATTATACATAGTTCTGATTATGTTACTACAAAGGTTGCACTCTTAATCAATGTAAATGAAGTTACGGCCAGAGGTATTTTCTAAATTGTTCTGCCATTTAGTGAGTAGACATAGCCAATCTCCTGTGAAAATCTGCAAAACCAAAACAGTGGGCATCTGTTCTTCCGGAATAGACTGAAATGCCACTATCACAGCATTAGGAACACACAATTCAGTATTAGGCAAATGGATTTTGGACACTCTCCAAGGGATTTTATTACTATAAACACCAGAAGTTCCATTCATTGCACTGTTTCACCCATCAGGACTTTGAGAATAGTATTGTATTCAAACTTTCTTGTTCCTTTAAGTGAATAATTTTATAGCAACTACAGAAATATTTTTCATTTCCTTTATAGGGGGTAAAGGGGAAGGGAGTTGCCTCTGCTGGTTATAGCTATAAACATCTATCACTAGGGACAGATTGTCAATGTTTCTGACTCTTTGCATGGTGTATTTTTGTAGATATAATTATATCACAAATTTAATTAAAATTTTAAAATGTATATCAAATTCTAGACAGACTTCTGAAGTCACCAACTTTCTACTTATTGAAACAAATAAGTGTGACTGTGTGAGAAGTTGTGAAATTAAAATTTAAAAGTGTGTAAATAAAATAGTTTCATGAATCAGCGCTAGGCTGCCCAATTTGGTAGTCACTAGCCAAAAGTGGCTATCAAAACCTTGAAATGTGAGTATTCCTTATTGATATTTTGTGGATGTAAAGATACACACCAGATTTCTAAGACCTCATGTGAGAAAAACAATTGTAGGTATTTCATTAATATCACTTTATATAGATTTCACATTTAACTCATATTTTGGATATATTAGGTAAATTAAATTATATCATTCAATCAGTATTCAATATTATTCATATTCAATATATCAAAAAGATATTGTATGTATTATTTCATCTGTTTCCTTTGGATTTTATTTGGATTACCATTTGACTTGTATTTTTAACCAAGCAACTAGCTATACATTTAGAAAAAGGTAAATAATCCCACTAAAAATATAGCAGTGCTATTCCCAAATACACAAGAAGGTCCTGAAATACTTACAGAAATTATATTTTAAGGTAGTATTTCCTAAAGTGTTTGTTAATAATCAGGGCATCAGGAGATTTTGCTTAAAATGTAAGTTTTAGGAAATGAGTTTGGGAGATGTTAGATTAAACAACTTTTAAAAGGTTGCTAAACAACATAGCTTATAAGGATTTTATCAAGCTAGTGTGTTCTGTGAATATTTAGAGAAGGCTCCTTAATGTATTCCTTTTTTCCTTGACACAAGTCAGAAGAGTCCTACTTAAGATTTTCTGCAATAAGCATGATTCCCTACAACAAACTAGATATCTGAGTTATTTCAGAATGGGTATCTCATATATATATATATATATATATATATATATATAGGAATTCACATTCAGAAGGTCTAGAACTACTTCTGTAATGACTTGGATGAATACTAATCAATGACTTCATTGAATTCCTATGCTTTTCTTTTCTGCTCAGATTATCCTCCAAATGCCAAAACAGCTTTGTAAGAAATAAGAATATTAGGGGCTTCCCTGGTGGCTCAGTGGTTGAGACTCTGCCTGCCGATGCAGGGGACATGGGTTCGTGCCCCGGTACGGGAAGATCCCACATGCCGTGGGGCGGCTGGGCCCGTGAGCCATGGCTGCTGAGCCTGCGCGTACTGAAAAAATAAATAAGAACATTAGAGAATGACTTCAAGTTCATTGAGTGTCTTTGGATCCCAGATGTTTATATCTAACCAGAAACACTTTTTAATTTCTAAAAGAGATTAAATATCATCTCTGAGAATTTTAAAGATCATTTTTATATGTTCTCAAATTATAAAATACACAAGGAAATTAACTTTCTCTAAATAATGATATTTCCACTTAGGTCACGTATTTCTACAAACTATCAATGAGAAATTACCTTCTGAAGGACTTTATAATTAAAGTACACACTTAGAAGACAGTTTGAAAATATATTTCTGTTGTGCTAATATAGTACTAGTAAAATTGCACTTAATGAACAATGTAAGTAAAATTATAAGTAATAAAAATATAAGTAAAAAATATTTTATGACTTGAAGATAATCATGTTTAACATACATACAGCTAGGATTGTTTACATATAACAACTCAAAGAGAAGTGTCATGGATATCAGCATAAATTCACAATCTATAGAGCTCGGAGAAATAATATAACAATTCCTACCTTACTATGAATTATTTTAATTCTAAACAGCCATTCAACTGATTAATTCATAAAGTCTCAGAGGCCTACTCCTGTCTGGGTGTTTGTAAAAACATAATAATCCCAAAATAATCTATAAAGGGAGTGACACTGAGAATAAATTGCTGATATTGTTACTGTGTCACTAGCCACTTAGGAGATACTAAAATCCTGGTAATTTCTTTATATTTGCCAGATTTTATAAATCTTTCTGTGGAAATATTTTGGAATCATTATATCTTGAAAGGATAAGTAGAAAGGCAATATAAATTCTAAGGCCAGATTGATGAGATTTGAATCCCAGGTATACAATTTACTAGCTCTGTAATTTTAAGAAATTGTCTCAATATTTCTGTGCCTCAGTTTCTTAATCTATAAAACAAGAATTATAATAGTGCATTCTTGGGAAATTATTGGAGAATTAAATAACAAGAAAAGAATAGAAAGCACTTAAAATGTTGCCTTTTTTTTAAATTAGGAACTATTATTTTACAATTATTAAAAGCAATCTGATTAATGATCAACATCTTCATAAAATTGTTTCATATACTTTATAGTGTGCAGAGCCTCACTTTCAGATCTATATGTATAGTTTTATTGTTAAATGATATATAACAAAAACTATGTTAAATATTCATTATTTTCCCAAGCCAAATGTTGCAATACATAGCAAAAAGACAAAGTTAAAAATGTAAGACATCACTTTCTTTGGCAATGGTGCTGTGAAAGAATACCAGCGACAAAGGAGTCTTTCTCCTACTTGAGGAGTGGTTCTGTTTCCCCTCCTTTTGAAATTGGACTAGTCTGGGACTACTTTGACTAATATGGCAGAAGTAGCATCACGCTAGTCTCAGAATTAGTCTCTAAGAACCACCACATATATTGTAAATAGTCAGCCATTCTGCAGAGGAGATCATGAGAGAGACCCTAAGATGTATGGAGAAACGAAGAACCCTACTTATGCTCAGCCTTCTAGCCTTGCCACCAAGGCATCAGGCATGTGAGTGAAGCTCAGCTGGGTCTTTCAGACCAGTCCAGATGCCAGCTGAATACCACTGACTCTAGACAATGCAACATTGAAAAGAAGAATCACCTGGCTGAAATCTGCCCAAATTCCTGACCCTCCAAAACGTGAAGTATACAATGGTGGCTCTTTTAAAGCACTAAGCTTTGGTGTAGTTGGTTAAACAATAACAAATAATCAAAATAAGTTTTGTGTTGTCTTGTTTTAGTAGCCTAATTGGTCCAGGTAGTAGGATCCAGATATATATTAGAGAAACTAAAGTACAAATTAAGGCAAGAATTTATAATCTACGAAAAGATGGTCCCAGTTGGACTGCATGCTGTGAAAGATAGTAAAATACATAATAATAATAAGTTCAGTTTAAGATTGAGACAATCTTAAAATTCTAGTACCTTAAAAAAATCAGAGTATATAAAAATGAGAAAATTTTCTTTTTAATTTACCTATAAATAAGTATCATTTTAATACTGTATATTATCTCATAAGCAATGTAAGATGTTCAGGTAGTCTTTATAAAATTTAAATCAATTAAGACCTGTAATGAAAATATGAACAAATAACCTTACAATCTAAATATAATATAAATGTTTGTCCTGCATGCTCATAATAGTGATAATATATTTCTTAAAAATTCTTTTTTTTTGTCCATGGAATAATCATAAAAATAGATAATATCTTGGAACAGATATAAATACATATTTTTCAAATGTATCAAATATTTTATAATTATCAAAGTCACATTATTATGAACTTTAAAAACTTTTTAAACTTTAAAAAAAACTTTTTAAAGTGTTGTACGGAGGAAATGATCAATACATTTCTAAAGGTCTAGAGTTAATTCAATTTTTTTGGTGATTAGTAGCATAAAATATTCAGCAGGAATTTTGCCATTAAAAATCTACACCTGGGCTTCCCTGGTGGCGCAGTGGTTGAGAGTCCGCCTGCCGATGCAGGAGACACGGGTTCGTGCCCCGGTCCGGGAAGATCCCACATGCCGCGGAGCGGCTGGAACTGTGAGTCATGGCCGCTGGGCCTGCGTGTCCGGAGCGTGTCCCGTGCTCCGCAACGGGAGAGGCCACAGCAGTGAGAGGCCCGCGTACCGAAAAAAAAAAAAAAAAAAAAATCTACACCTGCTTATTTCATATCTTTTTTTACATCTTTATTAGAGTATAATTGCTTTAAAATGTTGTGTTAGTTGTTGCTGTATAACAAAGTGAATCAGTTATATGCATACATATATCCCCATATCTCCTCCCCCTTGCATCTCCCTCCCACCCCCCTTTCCCACCCCTCTATGTGGTAACAGAGCACTGAGTCGATCTCCCTGTGCTATGCAGCTGCTTCCCACTAGCTATCTATTTTACATTTGGTAGTGTATATATGTCCATGCCACTCTCTTACTTCATCCCACCTTACCCTTCCCCCTCCCTGTTTCCTCAAGTCCATTCTCTACATCTGTGTCTTTATTCCTGTCCTGCCCCTAGTTTCTTCATAACCATTTTTTTTTTTTTTAGATTCTATATATGTATGTCTTAGCATACGGTATTTGTTTTTCTCATTCTGACTTACTTCACTCTGTATGACAGACTCTAGGTCCATCCATCTCACTACAAATCACTCAATTTCGTTTCTTTTTATGGCTGAGTAGTATTCCATTGTATATATGTGCCACATTTTCTTTATCCATTCATCTGTCGATGGACAATTAGGTTGCTTCATGTCCTGGCTGTTGTAAAATAGATCTGCAGTGAACATTGTGGTACATGACTCTTTTTGAATTATGGTTTTCTCAGAGTATATGCCCAGTAGTGGGATTGCTGGGTCATATGGTAGCTCTATTTTTAGGTTTTTAAGGAACCTCCATACTTTTCTCCATAGTGGCTGTATCAATTTACATTCGCACCAACAGGGCAAGAGGGTTCCCATTTCTCCACACTCTCTCCAGTATTTATTGTTTGTAGATTTTTTGATGATGGCCATTCTGAACAGTGTGAGGTGATATCTCATTGTGGTTTTGATTTGCATTTCTCTAATGATTAGTGATGTTGAGCATTCTTTTATGTGTTTGTTGGCAATCTGTATATCTTCGTTGGAGAAATGACAGTTTAGGTCTTCTGCCCATTTTTGGATTGGGTTGTTTGCTTGTTTTGATATTGAGCTGCATGAGCTGCTTGTATATTTTGGAGATTAATCCTTTGTCAGTTGCTTCATTCGCAAATATTTTCTCCCATTCTGAGGGTTGTCTTTTCATCTTGTTTATGGTTTCCTTTGCTGTGCAAAAGCTTTAAAGTTTCATTAGATCCCATTTGTTTATTTTGGTTTTTATTTCTATTTCTATAGGAGGTGGGTCAAAAAGGATCTTGCTATGATTTATGTCATAGAGTACTCTGCCTATGTTTTGCTCTAAGAGTTTTATAGTGTCTGGCCTTACATTTAGGTCTTTAATCCATTTTGAGTTTATTTTTTTGTATGGTGTTAGGGAGTGTTCTAATTTCATTCTTTTACATGTAGCTGTCCAGTTTTCCCAGCACCACTTATTGAAGAGACTGTCTTTTCTCCATTGTATATTCTTGCCTCCTTTGTCAAAGATAAGGTGACCATATGGGCATGGGTTTATCTCTGGGCTTTCGATCCTGTTGCATTGATCTATATTTCTGTTTTTGTGCCAGTACCATACTGTCTTCATTACCGTAGCTTTGTAGTATAGTCAGAAGTCAGGGAGCCTGATTCCTCCAGCTCTGTTTTTCTTTCTCATGCATGCTTTGGCTATTTGGGGTCTTCTGTGTTTCCATACAAATTGTGAAATTATTTATTCTAGTTCTGTGAAAAATGCCCTTGGTAGTTTGATAGGAATTGCATTGAATCTGTAGACTGCTTTGGGTAGTATAGTCATTTCCACAGTATTGATTCTTCCAATCCAAGAACATGGACTATGTCTCCATCTGTTTGTATCACCTTTGATTTCTTTCATCAGTGTCTTATAGGTTTCTGCATACAGGTCGTCTGTCTCCTTAGGTAGGTTTATTCCTAGGTGTTTTATTCTTTCTGTTGCAATGGTAAATGGGAGTGTTTCCTTAATTTCTCTTTCAGATTTTTTATCACTAGTGTATAGGAACATGAGAGATTTCTGTGCATTAATTTTGTATCCTGCTACTTTACTAAATTCATTTAATAGCTCTAGTAGTTTTCTGGTAGCACCTTTAGGATTCTCTATGCATACTATCAGGTCATCTGCAAAGAGTGACAATTTTACGCCTTCTTTTCCAATTTGGATTCCTTTTATTTCTTTTTCTTCTCTCATCACTGTCGCTAAAAGTTCAAAACTATGTTGAATAAGAGTGGTGAGAGTTGGCACCCTTGTCCTGTTCCTGATCTTAGGGGAAATGGTTTCAGTTTTTCACCATTGAGAATGATGTTTGCTGTGGGTTTGTCATATATGGCCTTTATTATGTTAGGTAGGTTCTTTTTATGCCCACATTCTGGAGAGTTTTTATCATAAATGGGTATTGAATTTTGTCAGAGGCTTTTTCTGCATCTGTTGAGATGATCATATAGTTTTTATCCTTCAATTTATTAATATGGTGTATCACATTGATTGATTTGTGTATATTGAAGAATCCTTTCATTCTTGGGATAAACCTCACTTGATCATGGTGTATGATCCTTTTAATGTGCTGGTGGATTCTGTTTGCTAGTATTTTGTTAAGGAGTTTTGCATCTATGTTCATCAGTGATATTGGCCTATAGTTTTCTTTTTTTGTGACATCTTTGTTTGGTTTTGGTATCAGGGTGATGGTGGCCTCCTAGAATGAGTATGGGAATGTTCCTCCCTCTGCTATATTTTGGAAGAGTTTGAGAAGCATAGGTGTTAGCTCTCCTCTAAATGTTTTTTAGAATTCACCTGTGAAGCCATCTGGTCCTGGGCTTTTGTTTGTTAGAAGATTTTTAATCTTAGTTTCAATTTGAGTGCTTGTGATTGGTCTGTTTATATTTTCTATTTCTTCCTGGTTCAGTCTCGGAAGGTTGTGCTTTACTAAGAATTTGTCCATTTCTTTAAGGTTGTCCATTTTATTGGCATATAGTTGCTTGTAGCAGTCTCTCATGATCCTTTGTATTTCTGCAGTGTCAGTTGTTACTTCTCCTTTTTCATTTCTAATTCTGTTGATTTGAGTCTTCCTTTTTTTTCTTGATGAGTCTGGCTAATGGTTTATCAATTTTGTTTATCTTCTTAAAGAACCAGCTTTTAGTTCTGTTGTTCTTTGCTATCATTTTCTTCATTTCTTTTTCATTTATTTCTGATCTGATCTTTATGATTTCTTTCCTTCTGCTAGCTTTGGGGGGTTTTTTGTTCTTCTTTCTCTAATTGCTTTAGGTGTAAGTTTAGGTTGTTTATTTGAGATGTTTCTTAAGGTAGGATTGTATTGCTATGAACTTCCCTCGTAGAACTGCTTTGGCTGTATCCCATAAGTTTTGAGTCATCATGTTTTCATTGTCATTTGTTTCTAGGTATTTTTTGATTTCTTCTTTGATTTCTTCAGCAATCTCTTGGTTATTTAGTAATGTATTGTTTAACCTCCATGCCTTTGTGTTTTTTACAGATTTTTTCCTGTAATTGATATCTAGTCTCATAGCATTGTGGTCAGAAAAGATACTTGATACGATTTCAATTTTCTTAAATTTACCAAGGCTTGACTTGTGACCCAAGATATGATCTATCCTGGAGAATATTCCTTGTGCACTTGAGAAGAAAGAGTATTCAGTTGTTTTTGGATGAAATGTCTTATAAATATCAGTTAAGTCCATTTTGTTTAATGTATTGTTTAAACCTTGTGTTTGCTTATTTATTTTCATTTTGGTTGATCTGTCCATTGATGAAAGTTGGGTGTTAAAGTCCCCTACTATAATTACATTACTGTCAATTTCCCCTTTCATGGCTGTTAGCATTTGCCTTATGTATTGAGGTGCTCCTATGTTGGGTGCATAAATATTTACAATTGTTATATCTTCTTGTATTGATCACTTGATCATGTAGCGTCCTTCTTTGTCTCTTGTAATAGTCTTTATTTTAAAGTCTATTTTGTCTGATATGAGTATTGCTATTCCAGATTTCTTTTGATTTCCATTTGCATGGAATATCTTTTTCCATCCCCTCACTTTCAGTCTGTATGTGTCCCTAGGTCTCGACTGAGTCTTTTGTAGACAGCATATATATGAATCTTGTTTTTCTGTCCATTCAGCCAGTCTGTGTCTTTTGGTTGGAGCATTTAATCCCTTTACATTCAAGGTGATTATCAATATGTATGTTCCTATTACCATTTTTTCAATTGTTTTGGGTTTGTTACTATAGGTCTTTTCCTTCTGTTGTGTTTCCTGCTTAGAGAAGTTCCTTTGGCATTTGTTGTAAAGCTGGTTGGGTGGTGCTGAATTCTGTTAGCTTTTCTTTTCTGTAAAGGTTTTAATTTCTCCATCAAATCTGAATGAGATCCTTGCTGGGTAGAGTAATCTTGGTTGTAGGTTTTTCCCTTTCATCACTTTAAATATGTCCTGACACTCCCCTCTGGCTTGTAGAATTTCTGCTGAAAGATCAGCTGATTCCTTTGTATGTTATTTGTTGCTTTTCCCTTGCTGCTTTTAATATTTTTTCTTTGTATTTAATTTTTGATAGTTTGATTAATATGTGTCTTGACATGTTTCTCCTTGGGTTTATCCTGTATGGGACTCTCTGTGCTTCCTGGACTTGTTTGATTATTTTCTTTTGTATGTTAGCAAAATTTTCAAGTATAATGTCTTTAAATCTCTTCTCTTTTTCACACCCTTGTTTTTCTCTTATACTTTTGGGATCCCTATAGTTCGAATGTTGGTGCATTTAATGTTGTCCCAGAGGTCTCTGAGGCTGTCCTAAATTCTTTTCATTCGTTTTTTTTTTATCCTGCTCTGTGGCAGTTAGTTCCACTATTCTATCTTCCAGGTCACTTATCTGTTCTTGTGCCTCAGTTATTCTGATATTGATTCCTTCTAGAGTATTTTTAATTTCATTCATTTTGTTGTTCATCATTGTTTGTTTGCTCTTTAGTTTTTTTGGGTCCTTGTTAAACATTTTTTGTATTTTCTCCATTCTACTTCCGAGTTTTTGGATAATCTTTACTATCATTACTCTGAATTCTTTTTCAGGTAGACTGCCTATTTCCTCTTCATTTGTTTGGTCTGGTGGATTTTTACCTTGCTCCTTCATTTGCTGCATATTTCTCTGTCTTCTCGTTTTGTTTAACTTACTGTGTTTGGGGTCTCCTTTTTGCAGGCTGCAGCTTCCTAGTTCCTCTTACGTCTGGTGTTGGTGTCTGCCCCCAGTGGGTGAGGTTGGTTCAGTGGCCTGTGTAGGCTTCCTTGTGAGGGGGACTGGTTCCTGTGCTCTGGTGGGTGGGGCTGGATCTTGTCCCTCTGCTGGGCCGGGCTGCATCCAGTGGTGTGTTTTGGGGTGTTTGTGAACTTAGTATGACTTTAGGCAGCCTCTCTTCTAATGGGTGGGGTTGTGTTCCTGTTTTTCTAGTTGTTTGGCATGGGGTGTCCGGCACTGGAGCTTGCTGGCTGTTGGGTAGAGCTGGGTCTTATTAGTGTTGAGGCAGATATCTCTGGGAGAGCTCTCGCCGATTAATATTACATGGGCCCAGGAGGTCTCTGGTGGTCCAACGTCCTGTGCTCGGCTCTCCCACCTCAGAGTCTCAGGCCCAACACCCGGCTGCAGCACTAAGACCCTGCCAGCCACATGGCTTGGAAGAAAAGGAAGAAGAAGAAGAAAAAAAGAACAGACAACCCCAAGGCAAATGGTAAAAGCAAAACTGAACAGACAACATCACACAAAGAAACATATACACACACACAAAAAGTGAAAGAAAAGAAAAGGAAGAGAGCAACCAAACGAATAAACAAACCCACAAATAAAAACAATCACTAAAAACTAAACTAAGATAAACATAAAACCAAACCGAATCAACCTTAGAAAGCAAACCCCAAGTATACAGTTGCCCCCAAAGTCCACCACCTCAATTTTGGGACCACTTATTGTCTATTCAGGTGTTCCACACATGCAGGGTTTATCAAGCTGATTGTGGGGATTCAGTTCACTGCTCCTGAAGCTGCACAGAGAAGTTTTCCTTTCTCTTCTTTGTCCACATAGCTTTTGTGGCTCAGCTTTGGTTTTGGCCCTGCCTCTGCATGTAGGCTGCCCTTTGGTGTCTGTTCCCTGCCCAGACAGGAGGGGGTTAAAGTAGCAGCTCATCAGGGCTCCCTTGCTCACTCAGGCTGGGGAGAGAGAGGGGTACAGTAGTCACAATTGGAATGCGGGGCGTGCCTATGGTGGCAGAGGCTGGCATGACGTTGCAACAGCCTGAGTTGCACCGTGTGTTCTCCTGGGGAAGTTGACCCTGGATAGCGGGACCCTGGCAGTGGCGTGCTGCACAGGCTCCTGGGAGGGTGTAGGTGGTGACCTGCGCTTGCAGCCAGGATCCTTGGTGGCAGCGGCAGCAGCAGTAGCAGTCTCTGCCCACCTCTGGGGTCCTAGATGATAGCCACAGCTCATTTCCATCTCTGGAGCTCACTTAGGTCTTCTGTCACCTGTGGGCACATGGAACAGGAGCCCTTCCCTTCAAGCGCCCCAAAACAGTGGTCTCTTGCCTCTTCCATAGGTCCAGACTTTTTCCCACCCTCCCTCCCAGCAAGTCGTGGCGCACTAGCCCCCTTCAGGCTGTGTTCACACAGCCAACCTCTGTCCTCTCCCTGGGATCCAGCCTCTGAAGCCTGAGCCTCAGCTCCCAGCCGCCACCCGCCCCAGTGGGTGAGCAGACAAATGTCTCAGGCTGGTGAGTGCTGGTCAGCACTGCTCCTCTGTGCAGGGCTCTTTCCACTTTGCCCTCTGCTCCCCTGTTGCTGCGCTCTCCTCTGCAGCTCTGAAGCTTCCCTCCTCCGCCACCTGCAGTCTCCGCCCACAAAGGGGCTTCTAGTGTGTGGAAACTTTTCCTCCTTCACAGCTCCCTCCCAATGGGGTAGGTCCCATCCCTATTCTTTTGTCTCTGTTTTTTCTTTTGCCCTACCCAGGTATGTGGGGTTTTTCTTCCCTTTTTGCAAGTCTGTGCTCTTCTGCCAGCATTCAGTAGGTGTTCTGTAGGAGTTGTGCCACTTGTAGGTGTATTTTTGATGTATTTGTGGAGAGAAAAGTGATCTCCATGTCTTACTCCTCCCCTATCTTGAAGGTCTCCTATTTCATATTAATTAGTATAACTTTAGTGCCAATTTTCTTACCTTTTAATCAGTGTAATGAGGAATAAATTAAATGAAAAGAGATTAAAGTGTTATTAGTTTTTTCCTTTTTTGTTTGTTTATTTGGATCAAAAAGAAACCAACTGTTTGATTTATTGATTTTTTTTCTCATTTACTCAACAAATGTTTTAACAATATATTTTGTAGCAAGGTTTGATAGCAAACATCTAAGCCTTAATCTGACCCCTAACTCTTAACATACAAATACAGTTACTCAACTATAGATAAGAGTCTGGTTATTTAAATTAGACTTAGATAAGCTAATTGCTATTTAAATATCCTGGTTCTAGCTTATGGTGGTATATATAGGCCAAGACAGGAAGAGGCAAAAAAAGAGACTATCCACATCTATATACAGAAATGAATACTATCACACACACACAAGTATCAAACAAACTAATCCATGTCTATAGATTAGTGTGTGTGTGTGTGTGTGTGTGTGTGTGTGTGCACCTGTGTATGTTTAATAAGAGCCCAGGAAGCCCAGTTTTCACTTTACCAGAAAAAAAAAAATCATTAAATTTCAAAATGTAGAACATTTCCATTTTTGTTTAAAACAAATAAAACACTGATTTTGAACAAGATTTGTACTATTCATATTCAGAATAGTATAAATGTTGTTGACATAGTAAAAGCAATATTTTCTGAAGAAGAACTCTAAGAGGAATGCCTTGGAAATTCAGTATTGACTACCAGGAAACTTTAGAAAACACTAAGGAAAGATTAAAAGTTCGGCAACACCTCAAATTAATTGTAAACACTAGTTAAAATTTCATTAGTATTCCCTCAGGTAATGTCAGATCATTCTGGTTTAGGTTTTCTCAGACAAAGGAGTTATTTTGCTTATCCCTTTGCCTTGTACGTCTTTCCAGAGACTATCAAATTTTCTTGCAGTTTTTATAATTGCCAGCAATAATGTTTGTATACCATACACATTTCTTAGAAGTATATAACTGTTTGCACATGAAATATAGTTTACTCTTAGACCATTAAGCTAGGTATTGGAACCAGAGGTTTTCAATTTTGGCTTAACACAGAGGACTGTCAGTATTCTGTACTGCAAAACCGTCTCTCAGCCATGCCAATGAATGATTGGAAGACTGTGCACAATTTACAATTTAGATGTAACTTCATTCCTTTCTCTTCAGATTAAGATATAGAAATGAAATAATATAGAAATGAAAATGAGGGGAAAACCCTAAATCTACTTTACTTGTGTTTATTTTAAGGTAAATTATTCACAGCCTTTTTTTTTTTTAACACTAACAGTGGAAGACTTCCCACAACTTATAATTGTCCTGACTTAGAAGTTGGGACTCACTGAGTAAGACATTGGCCAAATCTGTTTGAAAAATAGATTTGGGGTATATAAGCATCACCACAGGTTGTTTTGAAGGCAGATTATTTTGGAAAATATTTTGTTAAACTTTGGTTTTTAAATGTCTAACACTCTCCTCTACATAAATTTTTAGTTTTAATATACTAACATGCTTTATAAATTGCCAAGAGATATAATTTGCAGCTTCCCAAACATATTCAACCATATAACTCCTCTACCATCACCATCACTATTTTTCCCTAGAATATTTTGCAGAACAAGTACTCTGGAATGTAATTTTGGAAATGATGCAAGGTTTCCTGAAGACTCTTCTGATTCTAAAATATTCAGCATTGTTAATGGCTTCTATAAGAACATGATGAAGGTTTTATAATTGTTTATTGATCAGAAAAGAAAATCCTGCCTTAAGACAGAATGTATCTGTTCTGCTGTTTGTCTTTAGAATGGCTCTGTGTGATAAGCTAGTTTTATCATATATAGAGAATGGAAGTAATTTAGAATTCTGAAAAAGTATGCTTGGTAAACCCCAAAAGGAAGCATTTAACTCAGTAATTCTAGGTTTCCAGTCAAGTGAATACTTTTGAACTAATGGTTTGTTCTTCTATTTTCTATTGCCATACTTTCTTCTCAAAACATGACTTTAAAATTTTAGTTGCATGTGATATAAGGGGTTACATATCTTCTCTATGAGAATTTTTCCCAATCTAATACTAAGTAGTGATATTTTTATCTATTTTGCAAAGTGCATTTATTAAAATAGGAAAAAATTTTAACTTCTGTTTCTGATGAGTTCATCTTAGATGGTAGTAAAAGGAATGCCCACACCAACCTAGGCACAGATACATTCCAACAGAACAATGTTTATTATTATTTCAATTTGGAAATGAAAAACATACTAAATATATTAATACTGGGATGCCAGTATGTTTCAGTAATGGATTGTTACAATTAGAATTAATTTTATACCATGTAGAGTTTTCTGGTTATAAAAACCTTTTGATATTTTAGAATTACTTTACATCTTTAAGCATTGTGAAAATTTTGAATAGAAACCTTAGTTTACACAGACATACACGACACACACAGGCAGCCACACGGTCTGCTCCTCCGAGTAAATAAGCCAAAGAGAAGTCGGTTTAGGCTTCTGTCCAGGTAATAGCATCTGGGGGTATCAACCAGTGGGGGCAGTGCCTTAGTCTGACAGACAGGAGAGGACAACCTGTAAGAGGGCTGAGCGCTGGTTAGGAGACAGAGCAGCTGTGGAGTGCAGCATGTAAATTTTGATGGCAAAAATCAATCTAACTCTGCCACTGCACAGCCAGCTCCTGAAAAATGTGGTACCAGTAGCAGAAAAGTTATACTCCAAGTCATGAAATTAATTAACGTAACATTGTTAACATATCATTGTTTTCCACAGATCTCAGTTCTAAGGAACATTGCAGTCAAGCCTGAGTATCTCTTGCCTTTGGATCAAGAAATCAAGAATAAAAGATGCAGGTGTGTGTTTACAATTTTACCTTTTCCTTTTGCACCCAAGTGTAGGCCAGAGTTTATTTGTTAAGGTCTGGTATTGAGTACTCAATCTGGCCTATGTAGATGGATTAAAGAAGAGTGACATAAGCTGCTTCACCTCTTACGGATTCCTTCAGCCAATGAATGAACCTTCTAGAATAATTTATTTATTCAGTTAAAGAATCTGTCATTTCTGCCAAGTAAGTTCATGCATTTTGTTTACTGTCAGTATTTCATGAGTGTTTGATCGTTTGCTTGATATTTATGCTGGTATGTGCCTTTGTTTGAGCAACAAATTCCATGGAACTTTTCTAGTTAGCTCTCTGGGTCTGGTATTTCAATAGATTATATTTTATTCTGTGCTCCTGGGAGCTGATATTTACAAGATCTGAGGCCTAGATAGAAATGATTTTTGTGGAAGAACCCTGAAATCTGGGTCCCCTTTTAACATCTGTGGGAGGACTTAAATTTATAAAGACTCGTTTGTTTCTTTTTAAGGAGACAGTAGCTGTAAATGTTTTTCAAAGTAGTAAACATTTAAAATATACTTTTTAGATGTTTGTACTACTAACAAATATGTAGAAATATTATGAATAACATATATAATCTGTATTTTACATTAATGTAGCAAAATTATATATTCAGACAATACTTTCAAAATTGCTAATTTTAATTCAATGTTACGTGATCTGTTTTTACATATAATATTCAAAATAACTACATTTTTTGTGCTCCTTGTTTATATTTACTTTCTTCTCACAGATTTTGATACTTTAAACAGAGATGTAACTCTTAAATATAAATTCTTTTTGTTACCATTTTTTAAAAAATATAAATAAGAAAATTAATTTTAGGCTTGCTTTCAACCTTAGATTTCCCCTTGCTGGTTATATTGATTAAGAGATATTATTACATTTAAAGGATTCTGAAA
The DNA here is from genome assembly GCF_949774975.1 of Lagenorhynchus albirostris. NCBI lineage: Eukaryota > Metazoa > Chordata > Mammalia > Artiodactyla > Delphinidae > Lagenorhynchus > Lagenorhynchus albirostris. Next base: position 139,277,559 of record NC_083098.1, on the reverse strand, counting down.
AGTTTTCTAAATTGAGAGTTGAATTGGTCATAATTACACATACACAGAAGATTCTATGAAAAGGCAATTGTATAATGATGGGCTGAGACTAATGGCTAAAGCTACAGTTAATGATATTTACCCCAGGGTTTTAATGTAACATAAAAGCAATCTAGGGAAAATTGTTGCTATTCTAAATAGGAACCAACATATGGGGAGATTTGATCTGGGTTAAAAGGAAGAAAAATAAATTGAAAGGGAAAAACTGAGGTAGAGGAGAGTTCAAGTGTTCAGTATTTGATTTAATCCCATATTCAGTTCCATATGTTCATTTGAGAGGATCACAGAGAGCCAACAATACAAAATACCATTTTTTTCCCCTAATCACTTAGGCATGGTTTTCAAAGCACAAGCTACTTTCCCACCAATTTGAATCAGAATACTGGCATTTATTTCTTCAGAAATCTCTGCCATCCTGTAATAATTGAATATTTAGAAGATAACTTTGTTCTAACCAGTGGAGCCATTAAAGACTTTTATGAAACTCTTCAACCTCAAAGAACTTATACTCTTCCTAGGTAATTTGGACTTGTTTTAAATATTTAAAGGAAGATGAGTATTACTGTTTACTAGAAAAAATGCAAAGTGATTTAAGTCAATGTTTTTAATGTCCAGTGAGTATAAAATAATGGTTAAACATTTTAACTATGGCCGTTCTGATCTGTGTGAGCTGGTACCTCATGGTAGTTTTGATTTGCATTTCTCTAATAATTAGCAATGATGAGTGTCTTTTCATGTGCCTCTTGGCCATCTGTATTTCTTCTTTGGAGAAATGTCTATTTAGGTCTTCTGCCCATTTTTCTATTGGGTTGTTTATTTGTTTGGTATTGAATTGTAGGAGCTGTTTGTATATTTTGGAAATTAAGCCCTGTCGGTCACATAATATTTTCTCCCAGTCCATAGGATGTCTTTTCATTTTGTTTATGGTTTCCTTTGCTGTACAAAAGCTTATAAGTTTGATTGAGTCCCATTTGTTTATTTTTGCTTTTATTTCTATTGCCTTGGGAGACTGACCTAAGAAAACATTGGTATGATTTATGTTAGAGAATGTTTTGCCTGTGTCCTCTTCTAGGGATTTTATGGTATCTTATGTTTAAATCTTTAAGCCGTTTTGTGTTTATTTTTGTGTAGGGTGTGGAGAAAAGGGAACCCTCTTGCACTGTTGGTGGGAATGTAAATTGGTGAAGCCACTATGGAAAACAGTATGGAGGTTCCTCAAAAAACTAAAAATAGAGTTGCCATATGATCCAGTAACCCACTCCTGGGCATATACCCAGACAAAACGATAATTCAAAAAGATACTTGCACCCCTATTTCATAGCAGCAGTATTTACAGTAGCCAAGACATGGAAACAATCTAAATGTCCATCAACAGATGAATGGATAAATAAGATGTGGTATATAGATACAATAGAATATTACTCAACCATAAAAAAAGAATTTTTTAAGGTACTGTACTGTAAGATTAAAAATGTTGTCTTTATTTTTTGTGTTTGTTTTTTATGCATTATTTGTGTAAAAAGTATTATAAACCTATTACAGTACAGTACTATATAGCCTATTTGTTAGTTGGGTACCTAGGCTAACTTTGTTGGACTTACAAACAAATTGGAATTAACGAATGCAGTCTCAGGATGGAACTCATTTGTATGTAGGGACTTACTGGTGTGTGTGTGTGTCTGTGTGTGTGTATAAAACTGAGACACTTTGCTGTACAGCAGAAATTAAACATAACATTGTAAATCAACAATATTTCAATAAAATTTTTAAAAATAAAAAATAAAATAATGGTTAAACAGATGCTAATATAGGTGAGTAGGTATGAATTCCCTTTTTCTTGACCGTGATGATTTTAATTAAATATTTTCCATTATAAGAAAATCAACAAGGCAGCTCATGCTGAGGGCTTAAAAAAAACAAGGGAAGATTATATATGAGGATCAAGCAGGGGGTCTAATGAAAACTTTAATATATATTTCCTTAGTTCATTTGTTTATTGCTTTATTAAAGAGTATTATAGGAATAATGGAATACTTCTGGGTGTGTTATTTACAGAGACATTTCTATTTACTGAAGAAGCATAAAGAGGAATACCCAGATTTTCCAATAATACATATAATATCACGAGGTTAGGACAGAAGCACGGTTTTCTTTTCAAACTGGCTTGATGTTCCCATTTTTACCGCACCACTCATTAATGACGATTGCTCACTTCTGTGCCCAACTTAGCATTATGGTAGACTCCATTAGTTTAAAACTTACCAGAAAATATCAGGTGGACATATGTGTTGGCAGCTGTGCTGGACACTGTGGGAGGTCCAGACACAGAAAGATTTCCTGTGGTCATGGAGTTGGTAAATCAAGGTAAAGAGACAAGACTGAAAAATGATTGAAAGAACACAGGCTGAAAATTAGAAAAAAAGCGTTGTTCTAACTCAGAGTTCCCCTAAGATTTCTTGGCTTTACTTTTTTTTCTTTCATTTATAAAATAATTGGCTCAAACCATATAGCTTTAAGGTGATTTCTAACTCTAGAGTAAAATGATGGCATACATTTTAAAATAAATCATAAAACTCATATGCCCTGAATGTACAAAAAATGTACACAGTAGTTTCTCTTGAAAGAGAAAAACTAATATTGAGTGCCTTCTATGTTTCAAGTATAAGTTAGACGTTTTCACTTATATCATGAGCTATCCATAAGAACCCTAAGAGATAGTATTTTAAAACCTTGTGAAAATTTTTTTAAATGTCTTTTTCTGACTTAAGTCTAAATGGGTTATTGTTTTTTAAAGAATGAGATAAAAGTTTCTTGTCATGAAGAGACCTTTACAGAAGTTATTTTGCTATCCCTTCTATTTTCTACCTGAGACAGTGTTAAACAATTTCAAATATTACCTGCAGCCTTCTGCTTATAATGTTTCTTTTTTGTCCAAATGTCTAACTATTTAGGACACATGAGTGCTTTTCATAGCCAAACTCCATGACAGCTACTTGGGAATACTTAAGAGCAAGAAAGGTGATCTGACTTCTTTTATTACCCTCACTGAGGGAGAAAAGATGGGCCATAGTAATAAATATTCAGCACTTTTTCACCTTGTTCAAGGTACTAAGGCTTATTTTCCATCTTCCCTGTTACCTATTAAAAATAATAAAATTGCGAGCAAGCACAATTATTGCACAAAGTTCTCATGAGTATTTCAATAATGATGACGTGCTGAAAAGGAATGGATAGAGTCTTACTGTATACGTGGCTTTAGAAACAATAATTAAAACTTACTAGTTCCATATTTTCAAAACAGGATTGATTGTAACATGGCAAATATTTAAAAAATCCTAATATGTTAGGGGTATTTCATTTTTTTACATAGATAAGTGTTAATATTCTTACACACCAACCAAGGTAGTTAAACTTAGTCACATCATGCTAGTATGTCTGAGGTTACAAACTGGAATCAAATGGAGAGATATAACAATCTCACTTTTCTCTTTCACTACAAGACTGATGCCTAAGAGTAAGATTTTTTTTTTTTTCTTCCTGCGGTACACAGGCCTCTCACTGCTGTGGCCTCTCCCGTTGCGGAGCACAGGCTCCGGATGCGCAGGCTCAGCGGCCATGGCTCACTGCGCCCAGCCGCTCCGCGGCATGTGGGATCTTCTCGGACCGGGGCACAAACCCGTGTCCCCCGCATCGGCAGGCAGACTCTCAACCACTGCGCCACCAGGGAAGCCCAAGAGTAAGATTTTAATAAATGAGGAAGAAGAAGAAAGGAAAAGGACATGTATGTAGGCTTTTATAAAGTTTGTAAACAGTATAAAATATTTGCATGTAGAAATCTTTAAAATTCTTAAAATTCTTTTTTTTCTTAAAAAAATCATTTCATTGATACCTTACCATAAAAAATTTATTCAAATTATACCCATTTGAAGTGGTAAGATCACAGCTGGAGAACAGGTTACCCTGTAACATATCTATTTACAAAATCCATCATAAAAGCTTTTTTTAATATTATATTACATATTTTCTTTTTTAAACTAGCATACAACACAAAGCTAAACTGAGTAGTAGCTTGCCTACTCCAAATTTTGGAAGAAATACTTCTTTTTGAAAACATCACGTACCCCATAGGAAAAGAAAGTCCCACAATCAGACATTTGCCACCCAGCTCACTCTGCAAGGCATCTTCCTTCAAATCCCTCCTCTCATACACAGGAGTTGTCATGTACACGCTGAGTTCTTACTTTCTTTTTCCTGAAAGCTAAAGCTTTAAATACTGCAATTGTATTTTACAGACCTACACTTACAACAAAAATGAACACAAGAATCACAACAACGACAACAAAAACCAATTGTTGTATAAAAAAAAAAAACACTGACAGCAAATTTCACATAATTTTAAAAATTCAAAAAAAACCTCTCTTTTATTTCATAGATTAAAAAAGGGGTTAATAAATGTCCAAAGCCTGTAAGTAAAATATACATGATCATTTCTGTTGATTTAATTTCAGAGCTCACCTAGCCCACCTCAACAAGCCACAGAGATGTTAGGAGACAGAGTGCTTACCCTATTATAGGGCAGTTCCTTGGCCGCTGCTTCTCCTCTTTAAAACAATAGCATCATTCAAATGAGAGAACTTCGCCAATATTTGATGAAAATTGAAATGAATACTTCATATACTTGTAATTAAACTTTCAAACTCTAACTACTAGAAACATGTCTACTTAAATTTGATCGTATAATTAAATTAGATTACTTTAGCTCCAATTATAGGATAAAGAAGTGTGTGTGTGAGTATATGATTTTAAGTGTCAAATGCAATCTATACAATAGAGGTAATATAAAATACTAACAGAGTCATTTGTAGTGAGGTGGATTGACCTGGAGTCTGTCAAACAGAGTGAAGTAAGTCAGAAAGAGAAAAACAGATACCGTATGCTAACACATATATATGGAATATAAAAAAAAAAAAAAGGGTTCTGAAGAACCTAGGGGCAGAACAGGAATAAAGACATGAAGACGCAGACATAGAGAATGGACTTGAGGACACGGGGAGGGGGAAGGGTAAGCGGGGACAAAGTGAGAGAGTGGCATGGACATATATACACTACCAAATGTAAAATAGATAGCTAGTGGGAAGCAGCTGCATAGCACAGGGAGATCAGCTTGGTGCTTTGTGACCACGTAGAGGGGTGGGATAGGGAGGGTGGGAGGGAGTTGCAAGAGGGAAGGGATATGGGGATATATGTATGCATATATCTGATTCACTTTGTTATACAGCAGAAACTAACACAACATTGTAAAGCAATTATACTCCAATAAAGATGTTTAAAAAAAGAAAGGCAAAGAATTCAGTTTAGCTCTAATTTTAAAGAGCAAATAAAATCTTATCCTCTCCCGAAAACAAACAAAAACACTAATAGAGGAGAGATTAGGCACTAAGTGTCTATTATTGGGTTTGTGTGTGTTTGTCATAAATTTACAATAAGGGTTATGCATATAAAAAATTAGAATCATTTAAAAAATATTCTGTAGAATTATTTTCCTGATAATTTAAACTTCCATAGGCAAAGCAATTTTTAAAATGCATCACTTTTTTGATTAATAGCAAAAGTTACTTCACTGTAAATTGGGAAACAAGATAGTTGAATATGAATGTTTTATTTATTTAATTCAATAATCTACATATTTAAAATATTAAATAATATCTTGACATTAGGCATTGAATTAAAAATTTTTATTTGAAAGGTGAATATTTCTGTTAAATATAAATATTTGGCAGGGAAAATGCTTTAGATAAAGAAATGAAATATATTTGTAGATATTTGATTATAGAGGTACCAGAGCAATTTATAGGAATTGTTTATCATAATCAAAAAATGCTTTAATAAAGATGTCAGCTCCTCCACTTCAGCTTAACAGCTTCAAGAGCATATCAGTTTCAAAGCCTAGTTGGAAGCCTTTAAAATCTAATACTAAGGAGAATGGGTAATTCAAGAAACAAATATTCCAAAGATGAGAGACTTTTAAATGCTCCCTTTATGTTCATTCTTTTCTCCCCAAGGATAGGCTCTTTACTTACTTTTAAAGTAAGACAGTGGTTATACTAACTCAGCTAGAAACTGATTAATATTTTGTTCTGCCCCTTCATCCTTGAAATTTTATTTTTTTAATTTTCTAGTCTCCTTCCATTATAACAATTGGAAAGGAGAAAGTACACATTGCTCTTTTGTGGACAACCACTTTGATAAATACTGTTGTAATTATCACTTGTGGCACAGGAATATGGCCTGGACATTCCACAAACATGTGGCCTCTATTTGGGAAGAGTCCTGCACTTCATCTATGGACATACAATGTAATATTAAGGAATGATAAATAAAGACCAGCATTCACCAAGACCAGCATTCACCTGAGTTAAATTCAAAGTTTATATATATATATATATATATATATATATATATATATATATATATATATATACCACTGTTTGACTCTGTATAGAACTGAATGAAGACCAGAATGATTGTTGTAATAAAACATATTGTTAAAGCACATTGTAAAATATGAATTTAACATTTCATATATTTCTATTTTCATAGTTTATGCACCCATGAAATCTCAGATTTCTCCCTTTAGAGATCTTTGTGTCAGTGACTAACGTTATGTGGTTAGCCATACTCTAAATTGCTGTTGACTGCATATAATATAAATTAAGTTTTTTCCAGTTTTTAAGCATAAAGTTATGTTTTTAATTTTACACAGTTTTTATTATTATTATTATTATTTTTTTTTTGCCGTACGCGGGCCTCTCACTGTTGTGGCCTCTCCTGTTGCGGAGCACAGGCTCCGGACGCGCAGGCTCAGTGGCCATGGCTCACGGGCCTAGCCACTCCATGGCATGTGGGATCTTCCTGGACCGAGGCACAAACCCGTGTCCCCTGCATCGGCAGGCGGACTCTCAACCACTGGGCCACCAGGGAAGCCCTATTTGTTTTTTATACATATTAGTTTATTTGGTTTTTCTATGTATTTGTTCCATTGTACCAGTTATTGGGTAGCTAAATCATTACATGTGGAAATACATTTTTTTTTTTCAAAAACACATCAGTAAAAAATGGTGGGTGGCTTTGGTAGAAATTAATTAAATGTGATCATCAGGAATATTTCTATTAAGCTGTAATTTTATATGGCAGTTGTCAAACCTTATGGTACAAACATTTTAAGAAATATTGCATGGTGGGAAAGTCAAAAGGTGCTTTCCCAAAAATTACCTTGTGTGTGTATGTGTGTGAATATGCATGTGTATTTCTTCTTAATATAGTCCCTGAAAAAGTCTATAAAACAAACTAGAATAGCTAGAGGCTACTTAAATATAATAGTGTTTTAAAGTATGGTATCCTTTATGCATTCTAAATGACACACTAACGTAGCAATAGAAGTAATTAAAGAAAACATTATAAACTACAGTTTTCCAAATTTGAGAAAGCATAAGAGAATTATTTAACTGAATATTATAAGAGAAACAATACAGTGACATATTCTCAAAGGAAAATGCAATGACAGTAGAAAAAAATAGGTAAAATTTAACTTCAACATCTGGAAAGCAGAGTTAGGAAATGTTTTAAAGGTAAATAATTATGGCTAGAAATGAAAATACCAGGGAGAAAATCCATAAAAGATAGTAAACTAATTCACATAGAGTCAGATGTTCTCAAAAGGATCTTAGAATATTATTTTGGGAAGATTTTTCTTTGAATCTGTTTGGCTAATCTAATCCAAGGGAAAATAACAGAGAAGTAAATAATTGGTATGAAAGATTGTAATAAGCACTATGAAATAAATCTATAGGAGAGAGTGAGATAGGAAATGCTAATGGTGGAGGAGGGTATAGTTAAATAATATGTTAAAAAAATATTCTCATTTATGTGGTAATATTTGAGCAGAGAGCTTAAGAAAGAGTTCTAAGAAAGAGTTCCTCATCATATCTGGGGGAAAGTTCTAGTCAAGGGAACAGCAGATGTAAAAGTCCCAAGTCAGCACAGACTTGGCATGGTTGAGAAATAGCAACCAGAGCAGAGTGGTTGGAATGGAATGAAAGGCAGAAAATAGTAAGATTTAAGGTCAGAAGATGAATAGATGAAGGGCATTTTGAGAAGCAGAAAAAGTTTTCCAGGGCATTGCAGGGCAGTGTGGGGAAAGAAAGGCTAATATAACATACATACATACACACAGGCAAAATACTAGAAGCTTTTCAAACAAAGAACTCTGGATTTTTCCAAATTAAGAGGGCAGAGAGTCGGAGCAAAGGAGACTAAGTAGGAGCAACTAATGAGGTTGGAAGAGAAACTAAGTGAAGAAAAGTATTTTAAGGGGGGAGAATCTCATCACCTGTGTGAAATGCACTTAATAAATCCAGGAAGATAAGGGCAAAAAGTGAACATTTAACAAAATGGATGTCACTGGTGCCTTTAACATGAACAGAAATGGTGGGGTGGAAAGTAAGAACAAAGCCTGAATACACAGGATTCAAACCACAATAACAAAAAAGGAATTAGAGACACATTTCAGCAATTCTATTCTAAGAGTTTTGTTGTAAAAAGAAGCAAATAAATAGGGTGATAACTGGAGGACAGGTACAGTGAGAGGTGGACTTTTGGAAAATGAGAAATATTATAGCATGTATGATGACAATAGAAATAATCTAGTAGAGAGGAGAAAATGATGCAAGAGGTATAAGAAAGAGATGAGACAACTATTCAAGTGAGCTTCTGAATAAGTAGAAGGAGTAGACATGGTCATGGGTACAAGTGGAGGGTTTGGTACTAGATTGGAACATACATGGTTCATCCAAAATAAATCGGTAAATTCATTCATTCAACATACTTACCAGGTGCTAGTGCCATTATTTTATAGGAAAATGAGGATATAAAAACGAATAAAGTAGTGTTTTCATCATGGGAATTAAAGTTGCATTGTGGAGCTAGGAGTGAGCATAATCCATTTTAATAAATTTTACTTTTAAAAAGATTCAAAGTCCAATGCTATCATTAGGAGAAAATGTGTACCTTCCAAGAGAATGAGTGAATACTGTTGAAAGAAGCTTTTAAAAAGATTTCACAGAAAATGGTGATAAATATAAGCCCAGGTTTCAATGATGACTAAATTAGAATGAAAGATGGAGAAAGACTATCTTAAGCACAAGACATAGTAAATTCAAAGTTGCTACAGGTTTAACGGATCTGTAAATAACATGGATGGTTTATAGTACATGTATGGTAGGTGAGCAGGACAGGCCAGGGGTGGTCACATTCAGGATTTTGTATACCATGCTTAAAATGAATTTCATTCTGTGGTCTTTGAGCTGGAATATGTGGGAGGTTAAGGATGCCTGTTACATTTCTTAGCTGGATGACTAGCTGGGTGAAAATTAAGTACTAATATAGGGATTGCCAGAAAAGAATGTTAGAGTATAGGTATAAATTCAGATTGTACATACTGTGTTCTGGATGCCTGTTCAAATTCCTTCCTGTTGAGAAGCATATCTAGGTGAATATATCTAAAGGAAATCACAGATACACATTTGGGACTCAGATCAGGTGTATACAATCAAGAGGAGGGACTGATGCTTAATTGGGTCCCATTTGTTTATTTTTGTTTTTATTTTCATTACTCTGGGAGGCGGGTCAAAAAGTATCTTGCTGCGATTTATATCAAAGAGTGTTCTGCCTATGTTTTCCACTAAGAGTTTTATAGTGTCTGGCCTTACGTTTAGGTCTTTAATCCATTTTGAGTTTATTTTGTGTATGGTATTAGGGAGTATTCTAATTTCATTCTTTACATGTAGCTGTCCAGTTTTCCCAGCACCGCTTTTTGAAGAGGCTGTCTTTTCTCTATTGTCTATTCTTGCCTCCTTTGTCAAAGATTAGGTAACCATAGGTGCATGGGTTCATCTCTTGGCTTTCTATCTTGTTCCACTGATCTATATTTCTGATTTTGTGACAGTACCATACTCTCTTGATTACTGTAGCTTTGTAGTATAGTCTGAAGTCCAGGAGCCTGATTCCTCTGGCTCCATTTTTCTTTCTCAAGAGTGCTTTGGCTATTCAGGGTCTTTTGTCACAGATGTAGAGAGCAAACATATGGATACCAATAGGGGAAGGGGGGTTGGGATGAATGGGAGATTGGGATTGACATATAGACACTACTCTGTATAAAATAGATAACTAATGAGAACCTATTATATAGCACAGGGAACTCTACTCAATGTTCTGTGGTGGGAAAGGAAATCCAAAAAAAGAGGGGATATATGTACACGTATAGCTGATTCACTTTGCTGTACAGCAGAAATTAATACAACATTGCAAAGCAACTGTATCCCAGTAAAAATTAGTAATAGTAAAAAAAGAGCAGGAGCTGATGCTAGTTTTACAATGCTGGAAACTTGTACAATTTTGGAGGTCTTTTAAAAAATATAAATTTTGTAATACAGTGCTTTGTATAGTATCTGTAAATAGGGCCTTTATAAATGATTTCTGAAGCTTAAACTTTATTAATGCCCTAGTAACTATATTTATGAGCAGGAGATGTTGGGGGCAAAACAAAGCTATGGAACCTAAGATAAAAATACTTAGGTTCTAGAAAGGTAGGAGGCAGAAAGAATACAAACACCTCAAGAGTAACCAGAATAAAGGCGCTGAAGTAAAACACTGGGAAAAGCCATTAAAGAGGAAATAAAACAAGTAATTCAAGTAAGGAGAGGATTTCATAGGAATGAAATTATGAATGTTCATAATATATTAAATATTATAGAACTTTAAAGCTATGTAATTTTTTAGTTGCAAGTAATTTCTTACATATGTTTTGCTTGTATATAAATAAGTTGTTGCAAGAAGAGATGAAAATTAGTTATTATTTTTAAATAAAAATAAAAAGCTGTCTGACAGATGAATTCTATTCTGGGGCAAGACATTGGGAAAATTTCCTAGACAAGGAATCACAAAAAGTAACATACTTAAAACACATTGTCCCTAACTTTATAGCTGAAAGTTGGGATATTTTTGTAGACTTGGACAGCAACAACTTTAGCAATATTTCTTTCTTTTTATAAACCTTGACACAGATGAATATAAATTGGCTTCTAATGATAAGTGATTGTTTTCGGTTGAGTGCAGTGAAAATATTAGTGCAACTTAGATGAGACTTTTAAAATACTACATTCATAGCACCTCATGATACTTATAATAAAAATAATAATAAAATATAAAAAATATAATAAAAATATCTGCTGTCTTTTGAATATCCCAAAAATGAGGTCAAATATTAAAATTATGTAATCACTAGAAAAGGATGTTTTTTACTCCAAAATTGTATTTCTGTTCCATCTGTCAATTTACTTATCATCAATTGATACACCAAAGTATTTTAGTGGATAGAATGTAAAACAGGATAAAAATTTTTCTTACCTCCTCAAATTTGTGGAGATCTGTGTGTGTGTGCATACACACATGCGCTTGCATGCATATGAATGTGTGTGTGATTCTGCAAAAGATAAAAAGTTTTCTTGAAAGTATTGGGGCAGCTGCACTCTTTTCAGTCTGCTTCCTTTTTCATGAATACAAAAGTAGCATTTAACTTATCATTGTACTCAAGGGCTTATTTTATAAGCAATAGAAAAGCAGCTGGGAAAATGATTTTGTTACTTTTAGCATGTCTAGGTAATTAAAATTTTCTGGATTAGAGATATTTGAGTGTTTTCTATGTTGCTGATGATAGTTCTTACTAATGATATTAGTGCAGTAATTTTCCAATTTCAAATGTTAAGTATTTTTCTGTGGTTAAGTGATTTTGTTGAATCATATAGATAAATTAAGTATGAAATTGAAGCCGTGAACATTTGCAGGAAATTTTGTTCTTATATTTCCAGCTGCTCAACACTTCTATAGTATTTCCTCCACTCCTTCAGCTTTTTTGGGCGGGTGGGGGAGGCAAATGTAGTGCATGGGAAGGTGTAAGGACTCCAAGTTGTACCTTTCTTCTCACACTGTAGAAAAAGGAAAGGGACATTATACCAAAAAAGATAAAGGTAGCAAGGTAATAGGTGAGAAATACAGTTGGATCATAGTAACTGATGTTATGGCTGAAAAGAACACTGAGCAGTAAAATATCTCATTTCTTCTTGGTTAAGAAATACATCATTTAAGTCTCCCGTAAAAACAAACAAACAAGAACTACTTTATCTTCTGATGATTTCTAGAAATGGAGCTTCCACATTGCTCCCCACAGTCATTTATCCAAATGTATAAATTGTATATTTGTGCAGATTATTAAAATTTATCATTGTGAAAGTTAACTTGAATTCTTTGTAGTATCCTTTAATATATCCTTGAAGTATCAGTTGTTCGCAAAATCCTCATTTTTCTGAACAAAGTAAGAGTTGTTTCTTTACATTTCTACATAGAAGTTGTTTGTTTTAGTTTGTTACTTTTCCCTTGAATCCTTTAGATTCGTAGACTATAATTGGAACACCAATCTCAAGTTTTGTTTATTTACAATTGAATATGATCATTAATAAACCACAGTAATGTCCTCCCAGTTTTTCAACAAAGTTTTTATCTACATTAATATATAGCAATAGGAGGAAGGACCAACAGTACTACATTAAGAGGAAGTTTTAACTACTCTGGGGATTATGGAAATTAACAAATTTCTCCGCACATTCTCAAACAAACAACAAATCAAAGAAAAATAAAACAACCCACATACAAATCAAAACAGGAAACAAAATCAAACCAACTATAGCCTATACTCTCCCCTATCAACAAAACAGAGAACACAACAAATTTTAATTTCTGTGTGTGGGGGGAAATGCAGATCTCTGATCAGCAGAGTTCTCTGTTGAGTCTAAGCCAGAGTGGAGAATTAGGCAGGGATTGGGCAGGAGAGAGGGGAGCAGAATCCTGATGGTGGATGAAAACAGAAAACTTTAACCAGGGTTATCCCAAGAGAGAGTTTCCACATTGATTGTAAAATATTAAAAATAGTTCTGAGATCTGGTGGATCAAAGAATAGACTATTGTCATTCTTAGATAGGCACTATTTCTGGAAAAGGAAGTAGAAACATAGAGGGCAAGGTGTTCCTCATAAGCATTGTAGCAGTAAAGTATGAATGCTACTAAAGAATGATAATATCAGAGATTCAGAAGAAACGTGCATAATATATAATGTACTACCAAAGTGAAATCATATTTTAATGAAATGTACATAGAGGTGGAAATAAAATAAAACATACACAAACTAAAAACCAAATTAATTACCCAAAACTTCTACACTTCCCTCCATTTTGAATTGCCTATTGTTTTAGGACAATTCAGTGTAAATAAACATGAATTAAAAGAACACAGCTCTCGGGCTTCCCTGGTGGCGCAGTGGTTAAGAGTCTGCCTGCAAATGCAGGGGACACGGGTTTGTGCCCCGGTCTGGGAAGATCCCACATGCCATGGAGCAGCTAGGCCCGTGAGCCATGGAGCAGCTAGGCCCGTGAGCCATGGAGCGGCTAGGCCCGTGAGCCATGGCCACTGAGCCTGTGCGTCTGGAGCCTGTGCTCCACAACAGGAGAGGCCACAACAGTGAGAGGCCCACTTACCGCAAAAAAAAAAAAGAACACAGCTCTCATTTAAAAAATAGTGTAAAAAGAATTAAAACTTTTTAGTTAATGAATATATTCCTGCTCCAACATACATACATGGATACACGAAGGCATGAAGGAGAGGAAAATGGAATCTTCACCCCAGCTTGAATCCAAAGGAATTTAACCAATGCCAAAGATAGGAAAGAACACTGAAATCAGAAATTCATAATTTCAAAATAGATATGACGATCAGAAAGATATGAAAAGATAGCTGATGGATCTCAGAAAAGAAATGGATGAAAAAGACAAAATTGTCTGCAAAAAGAGGTCTGAACTACATGGTGTCCAATGGAGAAGAGTTTTATGAGTGAAATTACAGTAAAGAATATACGAAATAGAACTGAAGTATAGTTCCTTTCCTGGCGCTCTAAGAAATCCTCTCCAGTAAGGCTGTGCCTCTACTATTTCCAACCAAACAGCTCTTCTCAAGAGCACTGTTAAAATGTATATTGGTAAATCCATTGAATAGTCTTCATCCCTTGGAAGAAATCAGCATTTCATGCGAGCGGTCTCTCACTTTTCCATGAGACTCTTTTCATTTTTTTTTTTTTTGCGGTACGCGGGCCTCTCACTGTTGTGGCCTCTCCCGTTGCTGAGCACAGGCTCCGGATGCGCAGGCTCAGCGGCCATGGCTCATGGGCCCAGCCGCTCCCCGGCATGTGGGATCTTCCCAGACCGGGGCTTTTCATTTTTAATTTGACTTTAAGGATACCTCAATTTGTTGGTTTTCCTCCTACCTCTGTGACTGCTGCTTCTCCATCTCACTGCTTTCTTCATTTCCCCCAACATACAAAATCTTGGTTGCTGCAGAGTTCAGTCCTAGGATATCATATTCTATATATGCACTCATATATATGCTGCTTTCCTACAGTCTGTGGCTTTCAATAAAACTTATTCACTGACAAATATCAAATGTGTTAAGTCCAATCTCAAATTTTCCCCTGAACTACACTCATTAAAAGCTTCCCTGAACAGCACATAAAATTTTTATATCTCCTCCTGCCCCTGGAACATTATGTCCACTGTTGTGGACATGAAATTTCTCTATGAAACTCATCACTGTTTTACATGTTATTTGTTTAATTATTTATTTCTTTATTGTCTGTCTTTTCTGTAATGTAAGCTCTAAATCTCCAGCACCCAGAGTTGTGTCTGGTATATAAGATGTGTTCAAAAAATGTTTCTTGAATATAAAATTAATGAGTGATTAATAAATCATTCAGCTGTGGGATTGAAACCCATATTTGTTGAATAGGTATATTATTAATGCACATAATTTACCACAACATATTTATCTAATATTTAAAATATTATTTGTTAAGCTGGTAATTTAATTTCTTTCTGTGAGGTACTTTGGGAAAAGTTTAATATTAAAATATTCTGAGTTTAGGATCATGTTTCAATAAGGTGTACATGACTATATGTTTGGCCAGTCTTTGAATGTTTACATTTCAGATTGATTAGATTGTGTTCTAATGATGAATATTTCACTTTTCCCTTTAGGTTACTAATTTTGAAACGAATCATTCAGCTTACTTTTAGTTCATCATATTGCCTTCATATATTGCCTACATGAGTCATTGATTTTTCACAAGTCATGTTTCATATTCCACTAATCATAAGTTTAGAATTTCATATGTTTTTTTTTTAAATAACATTACCTCCTATACAAAACTTATTACCTTTGGAGTAAATAGAGGTAGACATACCCTATTACCATTTATTTGTAAGGATAAAAGACATAACATTATACAATTATTTTTGTGTGCTTTACTTCATCAATTGATGAGAACTTTTTCTCCTTGGTAAATTCATAAGGAGTTTCCTCCATACATTGTGTTATATTTCAAAGATATGTGTGTGTGTGGTGTGTGTGTGTGTGTGTGTGTGTGTGTGTGTGTGTGTAATGTCTATATGTGTGTAAGCAACACTAAAATATATAAGCAGTTCCTAATTTCATTGAGTTTATTGGCTCACTATGAGTAAACACAGATTGGAAACCTCTGCAGATGCTGTCAGTTTCCTGCTCACATCCTCTCAGTTATGCTTCAGTGTACAACAGGTAGACTTCCAAACATCAGCACTGCAGTTCTTTGCCCATGGGCTTTCTCTACCCACTAGAGTCTTCTTTGCTTGCCCACATGGCAGTCCAGAAGTGACAGGAAACTAATACTTTCAGAATCAGCCCTCAACAGATGACTGATGGAAATTGCTGGATAAAACCTAGCTTTTTCATAGCTTGGTGGGAGTAGAAAATTCAGAGGTATGTATATATTCTACACTGCTCCCAAATTTATCCAAAAGAATATATATATGTTTATATATATATATTTATCTATATATTTAATTGATGATGATACCGATTTTTCTTCTTTTCCTATCTCACTTCCCCACTCACTTACTGTTCTGTCTAGGATCACCTGCTTATATTAGTTTCTTATTGCTGCTATAACAAATTATCATAAATTTAGTTACTTAAAACAATATAGACTTATTATCTTATAGGTCAGGAAGTCAGAAATCCAAAATTAGTTTTGCTGGACTAAACTCAAGGTGTTGGCAGGTCTGTTCCATCTGGGGGCTCTAGGGGAGATATGTTTCCTTGCCTTTTTTTTTTTAATTAATTAATTAATTTTTATTTTTGGCTGTGTTGGGTCTTTGTTGCTGTGCGCGGGCTTTCTCTAATTGCAGAGATTGGGGGCTACTCTTCGTTGCAGTGAACGGGCTTCTCATTATGGTGGCTTCTTTTGTCACGGAGCACGGGCTCTAGGCACATGGGCTTCAGTAGTTGTGGCACGCAGGCTCTATAGCGCATGCTCAGTAGTTGTGGCACACAGGCTTAGTTGCTCCGCAGCATGTGGGATCTTCCCAGGCCAGGGATCGAACCCATGTTCCCTGCATTGGCAGGCGGATTCTTAACCACTGCACCACCAGGGAAGCCCTCTTTGTCTTTTCTACTGTCTAGAGGTCATCTTCATTCCTTGACTGGTGATATTCTAACTAGCATCACTCTATCCTCTTGATTTCATTGCCATATCTTATTCCATTGACTCCTACTTGTAAGGACTTTTGTGACTGTATTTGGCCCACCCAGATAATCCAGGATAATCTCCTTATCCTGTGATACTTAATTTACTCAAAACTGCCAGTGTCTTTTACCACATAAAGTAACATACTCATATATTCCAAGAACTAAGTCTTAGACATTTTTGAGGAATATTCAGTTTACCACATGTCATGAATAAATTACCTACACCGAGACTTTGTTACAGATTCATCTTGATAACTACCCTTGGTCTAGAACGGTCTATGACGTATTGTTCAGAAATTTATCTAAATTTGCAAGTTTGGGAACAGAAGTTACCTTCACTTTTTACTACAGTCCATGCTAAAAAATCTTTGATTTTGTATGATAGTTTCATAGTAATTCTGGTAATTTTGAGTAGAAAATGGACAGGCAAAACCAGTTTTTCTTGTATTGTTCTAGTATTTAGGGAATGGTGTTAGAGAGATTGTCGTCTTAACATTTGGTCTATCAAAACTTCAGAGGTTGTTTTATCTCATTAAGTTTCCTTAGTTATTAGAATCCAAAGCTAAGATGCAATCACTATAAGAAAATTTTTAAAAGAAAATAATAATGATGATATTAATTGGAATAAAAATAATAACAAAAAAAGCCAATATTTATGGAGTAGTTACTATACGCAACACAAAGTATTGGTGATTTGTATGAATTATATCATTCAATATTCTTAACAATACTTTGAGTTAGATATTATATTACCTTCATTCTACAAATGAGAAAATTGATGTTGAGGAAATTTTCCAAGATCATGTGGCTAGGAAAAGAATATATACCTCAATATCTAGACCCTCCTGGGTAGGCTGTCTGCTAGCATATGTTGTGACTTTGTTAAAAAAAAATACAAAAGTAGAAAAAAATTAGAATTAGGAAAAAAAAAAAAGGATCACACAATCTGGCAGACTAATTGGAAAATATGGCCCTGCTTGCTGGGAAAATTAATTAGTTAAAATGTCATTTTTTCCTCCAAAATGACAGTACATTCTGGGCTGGATTTTAGCCCCCTTGGCCAGAGGCCCTTGTTGTGGACACAATCTGCACAACTATTCACAGGAAAAAATCTCTTAAAGTAATTAAGGGGTCTCTTCAACTTAATGTAACCAATGTCTCAGTTTTGCCTATTGTGTGTACTGTTCAAATTAAGACACACACTGGCAGATGGGCTGCCAGAAATATATTTGCCTGAGAGACTAACTTCCTGGGAAAAAAAAAAAAAATCATCCAAAGGGAAGAGAGACTGAGTTATAAAAAGTGTACCCCAGTCACTGGTAACAAATATTTAGTGATCTGGGAAAAGGGAAATTTATGCCCTTATTCCCTAAGTTATCTATATTTTCATTTATTGAGTAACAATTGCAAGCCAATAATATTTAATCTTAGCTCTATCATTTAATAATTGTTTGATCTTTTATAGTTCCTTAACCTTTCTCAGCCTCAGGTTGCTCACCTATGAAATTACAATAATAATGCTACCTAACTCATAGTATTTTTATGATGATTAATTTACTATACTTGAAGCATAATAATCACCATACTAAAATTTTTTAATGAATAAACAAAAAGTAAATGTACCAGGTAATATATTAGGCACTCTACATACGTATACATTTTCTTTTTGCTTTGTCAGGTAGAGAAAGAACACATCTCATAAAATGATTATAATTAATGTGAAAAGTGATAGATTATTGGTACAATGTGGTACAATAGCATTGGTACAATGTGGTACAATCAAGTAAAATGATGCCTTATCTAAGACATGAAGGAAAATGTGTCAATTCAATAAAAATGTAGATGGAGAGTACTAGGGGAGTTCAAATGTTGAGGGAAGTGTATTCCATAAGAGGCAAGATTATGTGCTAAGGACCAGAGTTGAGAGTGAGGAAATCTATTACATCCAGGGAACTGCAAGTAGTTCAGTGTGAGAGAAACACTGTAGGGAGGAGTATAGGTAATTAAGAAAAATGATGCTTGAAACTGAAGCAGAGAACAGATTCTAATCTAAATGGTCCTTTACACTGCACCAAGTGGGGAATATGGAGTCACTAAAAGAATTTAATCGGAGAATATAATGATAAGATTTGGATGTTTAAGATAGCTCTTTATAGAATTGTAAAATGAATTATAGTGAGAAAAACCTAAAAATTATCCAGTCAGGAGATGCTAGTCACAGAGAAAGATAGTGGTAATGAAGATTGGGAAATAAAAGAGTAGTGTCACAAGGTAATTAAACATGTAGAATTGACAGTTCTCACTGATTGAACGTTAGAGCCAGTGATTCACTATATGGTACATTATGATAGGAAACATGGAAGAAGGAGCAGAAGTTTGCAAGAGAAGATGAATAATTAGTGTAACATATTTTTAGATAACCTTGGTGCATTTATGTGGAAAGTGTGGTTTCAGACCTCAGGAGAGAGGTCTGGGCTGGAGATACAAATTCAGAAGTTGTTGGCATCTGCTAACAATTGAAGGTATAGGGGTGGACAAGATGTCTAGGGAGAAAGTGAGGAGTGATAATGTGAGAGGGTCTAGGAAAGGTTTTTGAAGGGCTCAAGTATAGGAAGTTTTTCCTGAACAGGATGAAAGTGCAGTAGAAGGAAACTCAAGAGAACCTGTGGTTTAGAAGTCATGGGAAAAAGTGTTCCAAGTAAATGTGAGGAAGTTCAGTGCAAGTAGTGGGAATAGAGGTTTAAGGATGAGGAAATGGAGTCAACAATTATTGATATTTCTCTAAAAAAATTTGATATCAGAGTATAGGAAAACGCTAATGCTGAAGATAAAGTTGGCTTAAGGTCACAGTTGAGTTATTTTTAAGATCATGAACACTTGAGCTGTGAATAGTTATGAGAATGAGCACAAAGGGAGAAATAGAAGCTACAGAATGGGACAGGTACAAAATTTAGTACAAAGTGTAATACAGTCACAGTGGGAGATAAGATAAATGGAATTGTGAGCAAAGATAGAGGGATAGATCTTACTACTCCATTTATTATGTCATTAGATATGTAAGGATTATTGCATCAGGGTCTGTTCTAGGCATTTCAGATATAAAAGTTAAAAAACAGAAGGAGTTTTATTCTATTGATGGAAATGGTAAAGAAACAAATAAAATCAGTAATAGCATAATAAACTAGTAATAGCATAATAAACCAGTGTGTTATATGCAGCAAAATGATATGGAGAAAAAAGGGGATCAAGAGAGCTGAGTGTGGGTTTGTGCTTTAAAATTAGGTCATTGTGCAACAGATGAAAGGATAGAAAGGAGGAATCAAGATAGCAGAGTAGGAAGACTGAGCTCATCTCCTCTCATGAGCACACCAAAACTGCAGCTACACAGAGAACAACCCTCTCTGAGAATGACCTGAAGACTAGTAGAACAGTTGTTCTACAGTTAAGGATATAAAACAAAGCCATGCTAAGACAGGTAGGAGGGGAAGAGGAGTGATCTAGTCAGGACACACCCCTGTTGGGTGACCTAAAAGAGGAAGGGGATATCACAGACTTGGAGATCCTCCCTAAGAAGCAAGGGTCCAAGCCCCACATTGGGCAACCCAGCCCTGGGCCCTGGCCCCAAGAAGATGAACCTCCTTACTGATTTGCAAACCAGTGGGGCTTATGACCAAGAGAGCTGGAGGGCTGTAGGAAACCTAAGGCTCTGCTCTTAAAAGGCACAAATTTACTCACCTGAGTCCCAGTACAAGAGGCAGCAGTTTGAAAAGCACCTGGTGCTCTAGCTGCCCTTTATAGAGTAAAGGTGGTGGATCACCACTTAAAAAGCTAGTATGAGGGCTTCCCTGGTGGCGCAGTGGTTGAGAGTCCACCTGCCGATGTAGGGGACGTTGGTTCGTGCCCCGGTCCGGGAGGATCCTGCATGCCACAGAGCTGTGGCCGCTGGGCCTGCGCGTCCGGAGCCTGTGCTCCGCAGGGGGAGATGCCACAACAGTGAAAGGCCCGCGTACTGCAAAAAAAAAAAAAAAAGCTAGTACGAGGTAAAAGAAAAAAGTTGTAAAATAAATTATAAGTACAGTAAGTTGTTAGGGATACAAAAAAGATGTAAAATATAATGTCAAAACACAAAACTTGGGGGTATGGGTAAGAAATATAGAGTTTTTAGAATGTGTTTGAACTTAAATGACTATCAGTTCAGAACATGGATATAGATATAAATCCAGCTATAGATATAGATATACCTTATGGTAACATCAAACCAAAAATCTACATTAGATACACAGAAAAGCAAAGAGAAAGGAATCGAAACATAACACTAAAAAAAATCATCAAACCACAAGGGAAGAGATCAAGAGAAGCAGAAAAGAACAAAGAAGAACTGGAAAAGCAGCCAGTAAACAAGTAACAAGATGGAATAGGTACATACCTATCAAAAATCACTTTAAATGTAAAGGGACTAAATGCCCCAATCAAAAAAATAAAAAATAGTGTGGCTGAATGGATTAAAAAAAATAAGACTCAGCTATATTCTGCCTATAGGAAACTTACTTTGGAGCTAAGGATGCATACAGGCTGAAAGTGAAGGAATGAAATAAGATATTTTATACAAGTGTAAACCAAAAGAAAGCTGGGTAGCAATACTCATATCAGACAAAATAGACTTTAAAACAGATTATAACAAAACACAAAGAAAGGCAATACATAATGATAAGGGGTCAATCCAAGAAGAGGATATAACATTCGTAAATATATGCACCTACCATAGGAGCACCTAAATATATAAAGCAAGTATTAACAGACATAAAGGGAGTAATTGAGCATAATACAGTAATAATAGGTGACTTTGATATCCCAGTAACATCAATGGTTAGGTCATCCAGACAGAAAATCAATAAGGAAACACTGGCCTTAAATGACACATTAGACCAGATTGACTTAATAGATATCTATAGCACATTCCATCTCAAAACAGCAGAATATACATTTTTTTCAAGTGCACAAGAGTACCAAGACCATCCAATGGGGAAAAATATTCTTTTCAACAAATGGTGCTGGGACACTGGATAGACATGTAAAAGAATGACATTGGTCCCTTACCTTACACCACATACAAAAAAATAGCTCGAAAGGAATCAAATACCCAAATGTAATAGCAAAGACTGTAAGCTTTTTTAGAAATAAATAGGGGTAAAACTCATGACATTGAATTTGGCAAAAGTATCCTAGCTATGACACTGAAAGAATTAGCAACAGATGAAAAAATAGATAAATTGAACTTAATAAAAATTTCAGTTTTGAGCTTCAAATGACACCATCAAGAAAGTGAAAAGACAACCCACAGAATAGGAGAGAATATTTGTCAATTGTATATATGATAAGGTATTTGTATCTAGAATATATAAAGAACTCCTATAGCACAATAATCAAAAGATAAATAACCCAATTAAAAAATGGGCAGGGGATCTGAGTAGGCATTTTTACATGAAAAATATACAAATGGTCAGTGTGCTTGGGAAGAGATATTCATGATCGTTGGTCAGCAGGAAATGCAAATAAAAATCACATTGTAGTGCCACTTCACACCCACTAGGATGGTTAGAATCAAAAAGTCACAAACAAGAATATTGGCAAAGATATGGAAAAATCAGAACCCTTGTGTTCTGCTGGTAGGAATGTAAAATGGTATAACTGCTTTGGAAAACAGTCTGGCAGTTTCTCAAATTATTAACCCTAGATATAACCATATGACTCAACAATTCTACTGCTAGGTATATGCCCAGGAAAAATGAAACCATGTTTCCAAACAAAAGCTTGTATGTGAATGTTTATGGTTGTAGTATTTACAATAGGCAAGGGTGAAGACAACCAAAGTGTCCATTGACAGAAGAATGGATAGAAAAATGTGGTGTGTCCTTATGATAGAGTATTATTTGTACATAAAAAGGAATAAAATACTGATAAATGCTACAACATGAATGAACCTTGAAAACGCTATGCATAGTGAAAGAAGCCAGTCACAGAATACCACATAATATAGGGCTCAATTCATCTGAAATCCACACTAGAGAAATCCACAAATTAGAGGCAAAATGTCTGGACATAAAATTTGAACCTGTAACCTAATCAATTCTGTGATTTTTCTGGTTCCCAGTTGGTGGTGAGGTGGGTTTCCTCTCACCTTAATTCCTTTCTGATTTCTGAGCTTATAAGGGACATTTTTTGTTGCTTGTTTGTTTTATTAACCCTTGCTTTAAAGCTGTGACTCTCTCTGAGATCTTTTTCCACCTGCTTTCAGGTGATCTCTGACAACTTGTTCTTAAATGTTCTTTATTAATCCTTCAGCTTTTCAGATTCCCATTGCAAAAGCTGAACACCAGTAACCTTGATGGAATTACATTAACATCAGCTCTTACAGCAATACATAATTCAAAACTTTTTTTCTTTGTTAAAAAGCATAAGATCTTTAAAATGTAGTTATTATATTATAAAAATAAATAATTCAAATATATTTTAAATAAAATATGTAAAAAGTACTTGATCATTTTTACTTTGAAAACTTCTGGTTTCTTTAAGAAAGTATTCCCACAAATACTGTAGAACCTTATATGTTAAAATCTCCTTTCATGATTTTACATTTTTATTCCATTACTTGACTAAATGAATTGTATTCCTTAGTAGGTAAGTTGATCATAGAGAAGGTGAATGGTTATCAGATGGAGATGGAAAAGAATAAGGGGATGGGTAACAGAACTTGCTGAAAGAATAACTTCTAGCTACCATCTATATTGATGCATATCTATATTGATATATATCAATAGCATAACCATATATGAGATAGCACACTACTAGGCATATGGTGGTCTATATCTTAAAAGAATGTGTGTATTGCCTAAAATAGCTAATATCTTCTAAATATAAATTTTTAATTTTGTAAAATGTAAAGATTTTTTTTATTTTTATTTATTTATTTGTGTGTGTGTGTGTGGTACGCGGGCCTCTCACTGCTGTGGCCTCACCCGCCGCAGAGCACAGGCTCCAGATGCGCAGTCTCCGCAGCCATGGCTCACGGACCCAGCCACTCCGCGGCATATGGGGTCCTCCCGGACCGGGGCACGAACCCGTGTCCCCTGCATCGGCAGGTGGACTCCCAACCACTGCGCCACCAGGGAAGCCCAAATGTAAAGATTTTATACACAGATTTTTTTCCTTTGTAAGTTGGCAAAATGGTCTATTTTCTGTTGTTATAATTTGTCTTTGGTTCATAATAAGTTAAATGCATTCACTTCCTTGTATAATGCAGATAAGTTGTTGACACCTAGAATATTCACAATCCATGTTATTTTAACCTATCTGTGGGACTGGTTAAGTCACTTATATTTCTGTTTTGGCTCATGATGTTGACTCTCCTTCTCAGCCTCCCAGGTAGCTCTATCTCTTCCTCTACTTGCACCTTAAATATCTGTGTTTTCCAACCCTCTTCTCACTTTATGAATTTTTCCCTTTGTGTTTAAATAATTTAGACAGTCTGATGATTCAAAAATTTTATATATCTAGACAAATCTAATGCAAGCCTGTATTGTGTTCAAGCAATAAGAAATTGCCATTTCTATAGACAAAAAATGATAAAATCAGCATATTCGTATGGTTCAATCTAAAGATATGCACCCCTTTCCAAAGACTCTTGGAGAGAATCCTCCTTTGCCCCTTCTAGCTTTTGGTGACTCCAGATATTCTTTGGTTTATAGCAGCATAGCTCTAATCTCTGCCTCCTTCTTCAGTTCGTCTTTCCTTCCTCCCCTGTGTCTTCTCTTCTTGTAAAGACAATTGTTATCTGATTTAAGACCCACCCTGGTGATCTAGGATAATCTCATTTTGACATCCTTAATTTAATTATATCTGCAAAGACACTTTTTCCAAACAAGGTCATATTTACAGATGCCATGTTCCCAAAGCCTAGACAGAGCCAATAACAGAGTAGGCACTGAATAAATATTTGCAGAATATATGTATGATACCTGAGACTCAGAATAGAGGGGAAGTTACCACCAGAGAAAATCCTGATGAGATCTAGAGCATAGATAGTGAAGGTTGCTTTGGAATGAAGGTTTACCTCTTTCTCTAAGATGGAAGAGAATAAAAAAGAACCAGTGGGTATGTGCAGGTATTTGTAGGTATGACACTGGAAAAACAGAAAGCTGAGGGACTTAGTACTTTAAAATTATAAAATTAAATGAAAAATTTTCCCTAATGTATATTAACAGTTCTAAACTCGGAGATTAGTGTAAAGATTTTTGTTTATATTATTCTTTTTTTAAGACCTGGAAATGAGTGTTCCTGCATCCATGACTTTATTCAGTATACTCATGAAGGGTGGGAGGGAGGCTCAAGAGGGAGAGGATATGGGGATATACGTATACATATAGCTGATTTGCTTTGTTGTACAGCAGAAAGTAACACAACATTGTAAAGCAATTATACTCCAGTAAAGATGCAAATAAAAAAAAATACTCATGAAGTGAAATACATATGCTTTCCAATTGTAACCATTTAACATAGGCAAATATTTTTAGGTAACTTACTTTCTTATTTTAGTTATGCCTCCTTTAAATGTGAAAAAGAAAAAAAATCCTTATTTTGCCTGCTATTGCACTGATATGTTGATCACTGTAGAAGCCACAAACTCTGGCTTTAATAACCAACCAAAAACCTGCCTTTCATAGAGATCTTTTCAATGTCTGATTTTTCCTTAGTCCTGTCTTCTATGATTTCTTACATTCAGTACTTACCTATTTTACATCCATTCATCACAGAGTCAATTATATTAACAATTTTTTTGTCTTTTGTTTCTGTATTCTTGATACTCTGGCATTTGGGAACTTTATAGACCCAGGGAGAGATGCCCCTCCTAGGGCTAGGTAATTCCTAAAGATAGTAACAACTTGTCTGTGAGCAAGCTGTTCGTATATAAACCTGTCAATCCTGAGTCCATAGCCCCAACCAACTCCTTATCTAACTTTCATACATGAGTCAATATACTATACCCAGCCCTAAATCATTACAGGGCCAGGTACCAGGCAACTAGAGACCACCCCTCTAGCCCAAAGCCAGAGGAATTATTCAAACTAGCCAACCCCAAACTGTATACTCTGTTCTGCCTTGCATTTCCACAGAAACCCCAGTACTAAAAGTTTTGACCTCATCTTCCCCCTTGCTCCTGCTTCTGCCTCCTGACTAAAGTCAGTGAATCTCTATGTGGCCCTGCATGGTGTAGCATGCCTCCTTTTCTCAGGGAATGTACGTGATAAATAAAAATCTTTCAATGGCATTGGCCTCTCCATGTCATCACTCAGTCACCTCCATAAATTAAAATCCTGTGGGTACATTCTGTAATTTATTTCTTCCTGAAATGAAGTGATGATACCTGTAATGTCAAATAATAATAGGTAGAATTATATAAGACAGTGGAAAAAGAGATAATCTGAGGTTACATGGAGGAATAATAATTAGAATTAGATTAAGGTTGACTAGAATTGGAAATTTTAGCCAAACCATTTAGAATATGTTGTTTTGATCTATGATTTATTTTATGCTATGAGAAATATTTTCAAGCTACTATTTAAATCTACCTTTCATTCCACTCCCCCTCCCCCATTCCACCTCTTTCTCTGTCACTTGACTAGGTGGCTGGCTTGGCTTGCTGTCAGGAGAGAAAATCAGGCAGCAGTGTGAGGCTCTACTGGGACTGTCAGAAAGAGAGATAGTGATGGGGATGTCAGAAATTTTTTTCTCTTCCTTAGAATGATGTAGTTGAGGGCTTTTCTCCTAGAAGATGTATAATACAATCATAAGGAACAATACTGCATGGAATATTCTTCAAATTTGTTTAGTAAGAACTGGTACAGCAGTACACTTCTGAGTTGTTTAAAAATAGCTTTTTGAAGGAAGCAAAGACAAAGCCGGTAAGAAATGGTTTGGGAGGCCAGTATTTCATGAGTATTGCCTCGACATTCCTTGTGTCTTACAGTAATGACAAGAAATGCAAATGCGGTTACCGCAGTATATAAATAAATATGCTACATTTAAAATTTTATTTCTCTTCATCTATGTCTTGATTTGTTTCCTCTAAATTTCCTCTTTAATCCTTTATATTGCTCTTGCAAACGTTTATTTTTGATCATTGAAATGTATGCTAGTTTTTTTTTTGTTATATACGTTGATTTAAACTATAATAGGTTTAAGAAGCTTTTGAAATTCTCTCATATGGTATTTATGTTGATCTTGAAAACGAAGACTCTTTTATTACTCTGCAATTGAAGGTAAGGAATGAAATCATTCTGTATCAGTTTTCAATATAAATACCAAAAGTGGAGATCTGAAAAATGAAGTAGAAAAGTCGATAGGCAATGAATAATTACATAAATAGCAAGAGTAATAGACTAAGATATTGATTGATGTTATTTCCACAGGTATGTCATTTAGATGATTATATGGAGTTGTCACAGCTCAAATAAAAATATGCCTAAAGCAACTGTTTTCTGTAGGTGAAGTTTCAGTGTCAACTAGAGCTGAATGTCTGATGTTGTGACATTACTTCAGGCAATCTTTCATTAAGGACTGTAATAACATGGCAGCTTTGTGCAATCTTGAATCCCCTTAGGAAAATCAGATGTCAGATGGTATGCATACAAGTAGGAAGTCAGATTATTCTCATGTCCAAGCTCACCAGTACTAGAAAAGGTTGTGCTAAAAAATTCAGCACAAAAATTGTAAAATGAATAAGGGGCATCATAGGAGAATGTAATTTGACAGTCAGTTTTCTTAGTGAATGATCCCACATCTTACTATGTTACATTGTGAGAGCCAAACAATGTGTTAAGAACTATCTAATTCTACAAGGTAACTATTAAATGACCTAAAGAAAAAGAAAATGCTCATCTGGCAGTATGCTTTAGGAAAAAGTCATCGGTGCATCACTGGACATATGAATGTAAATGTCTGAAGGTTGACCCTAAAATGATTCACTCATTTAAATAAAAATAAGCAAAGAAAAACTGTGCTCAATAGTAGGAAATAAGTAGCAAGTAGTGACCAAAATCCCAAGGAGAGGAAACAAACACAAAACAAACCTATATTTTTCAAGAACACAGCCAGGCATTTAAATTTGCTTAGCCAAGCCACTTGAGACTTAATTCTTTCTGTCATTTCATTTTTCTCATTTATTCTACCTGCCCTTGGGCTTTTTTCCCTCATGTATTCTACAAAATATAGAAAGAAATAAAAGATTCGTTTCCCCAAACATAAAGAAAACTCTACATGTACACATTTACTGCTATTTTCTAAGGTTCTGCCTTTTCCTCAGTTTTGCACATAATGCAGACATACTGTGTGCTTAGAACGCATTCTTTTCATTTTATTTTTCCTCCAGTACCTGCACTCCAGTGTCTACTTGTAACCACTTTCAGCTTATGTTAATACAGAAAATGCTGCAGTGTTGCCCTAACAATGCAGGCTATTGGTGTAATATCCTCTCTCCACAATTCACTACACATGCCTGTGGAGAGGTTTCAAGGTTTCAGGCTCTAGCTCATGATTGTCTGTAATTGTCATTCAGGAAATTGATCTGTAATATCACCACCAATCCTAATGATGACAATAATAATCTATATGTGTTTGAGGATATCGAGCTAAACCACATCTTCCTTTGCTCTGTAGTCTGCTTCCCCTTGGTGTTACAGCAGTATTTGTCTTGGTACCTATTTCCTTTTACCAAACATCCCCATGATTATAGGTAATATTTACTTTGTTGGTGTTAGTAATTAGAGTTAGCTGCTTTTGAAAGCTTTACAAAACAGCAATTTCTATATGTATTTGAATAATATCTCATCCTGCCTAAAGTTATTTTAGAATGCTACTCAATGAGAGAGCTTCCTGAATACAGTGGTGAAAAGCTCAGAAGCCTAAGTTGTATTTTGTACTAAGGATTTAGTGTTTTTAATGACAACAAGCAAAAATTTCCCCAAAATTCTCTTGGATGAAAGCATCTGAGAAGTTGAAATTGCTCAAGGAGCACTTTCTGCATGCTGGAATCGGATTTGGAGGTTCTAAAAGCTAAAGAAATCCTAAAATCTCTTCTGAAATTTTTATATCTTCTCTCTCAGATAAATTCGTTTCTAAGCTCTCAGTGATTTTTATTGCTTAGATGTGTTTTTACTTTCATAGATAAAAGTTGGAGTATTGTATGCATCTACATTAATTAACTCCAAGAATAGAAATTTGTAAAACTGTTGCATTCTGTATAAAATAGCTAATTGCCCATATTCATTGAGTAATTGTCCATATGAATTTTCTAGTGGCAGTTCTTTCCAAGATAACAAGAAATCAATGTTCATTTATTAATCTGTAAAATAGACTATAGCTTAATGGTAAAAAAAAAAAAAAAACGAAGAAAGGACTTAAATGATGAATTTTCGTGCTGCAGCTAGGATAATTTGATACACATGTACACACAAACACATACACATATTAGGCTGAATAATGGCCCCAAAAGTCCATGTCCTAATCTCCATAACCTGTGAACACATATTAGCTTACATGGCAAAAGGATTTTGCATGTATAACTAAATTAAGGATTTTGATTATCCTGGATTATTTGGATGGACACATTGTAATCAAGAGTCTTTATAAAGGGAGCCATGAGTGTCAGAGAAGGAGGTATGATGATGGAAGCAGAGTCAGAGAGAGTTTGAAGATGCTATGCTGCTGGCTTCAAATATGGTAGAGGGAGCACATGGCAAGGAATTTAGGCAACCTCTAGAAGCTAGAAGTATTAATATAAGGAAATGGATTCTCTCCTAGAGCCTTGAGAGTGATTGCATCCTTGCAGAGTCATTTAGATTGTGTTGTTTTAAGCCACTAAGATGCCTTAAAGATAATAAATTTGTGGGGTTTTTGTTTTTGTTTTGTTTTGGTTTTTTTGCAGTACGCGGGCCTCTCACTGTTGTGGCCTCTCCAGTTGCGGAGCACAGGCTCCGGACGCGCAGGCTCAGCGGCCATGGCTCACGGGCCCAACTGCTCCACGGCATGTGGGATCTTCCCAGACCGGGGCACGAACCCGTGTCCCCTGCATCGGCAGGCGGACTCTCAACCACTGTGCCACCAGGGAAGCTGCCCAATACTGCATTTTTAAGGAGATCTTCCCTGACCATATTATTAAATGTAGAAACCAACCTTTTCCCCTTCCAGCATTTTCTTTATTTGTTCTTCTCCTTAGCATTTATTATCTTCTAATATGTAATTTACTAATATATTATGTCTGCCTCTACTAGAATTTAAGCTCCATGGAGGTAGGAAATTTGATCCATTTTGTTAATTGACATATTTTCAATAACTAGGATATTAGTTGAATGAATGAGTACACAATAGATGATTTTGTGACTCTCTTAATTATATTTTTCTTGCATTGCTTGAATACTATTGGTCTGAATACTTAAGTCTTTCTTCAGGTCATAGAAACTTTCTTCTATTATTTCACTGTTTTTTATTTTTATTTTTAAAATACATCTAGAGACTTCAGAGTGACTCTTCCATCTGAAATACTTTTTTTCATATAGTTGGTATGAATTTCTTCTGTTTTCTGTAAATAGTTCAGTATTAGGATTTGGAATGTAATCTAAGATTTTTGGATTTTATTCTGAGACTTCATTTCAATCAAAGAAAGAGAAATGATGTTTACATTTACTGGATTATACTTTGTTAATCCAGGTACCCATTAACCTGCAGATGATCAAAGAATGAGTCAGAGCTGAAGTCAGTCAGTACCTGATTTTAACATTTTTGTTATTTGTTTGTATGAATCCAACCAATTAAGTGAAACAGTGGTCCAATTCTTCTCCTGGCTCACTTTTCCAAGCTCAGAATGAGTATAGCAATGTTCCAGTTCTATTCTTGTATAGCTGTCCAAGTGAACTATAAACTTGGAGTAAATTTTCCGTGGCTTCGCCCCTCTGTGTAGTTTTTGGGGTCTCAAGAGGTTCTTAAAGTTCATACTAGAGTCCATGTGTGCTCTAAAAGTACTTTATGACCTGTTTACTTGGTTTCTAAAGAGGGCTTTTTCTCATATTTTGGACCAATCTTTGTCTCAAATACAGCTTTTGGGATTGAGTTTTCAATATAATTTTGTTAAATGGTAAATATCTCAAATTTTGTAGCATATGGTTTTTCAACATTTCCTGGTTAGTATGGAAATTTTTCCTGTTTATTTTTGAGACTCTCATCATAATTACAATAGACATCCTGTAGCTGTGTGTGCTCATGTCAGAGCTAATGAGAAGCAAATGGGAATTTCATTTAATCAAGTATGCAAGTGTATGAAATTTTCTAGTTTGGCTTAAGTGCTTTAAAGACACAATCCCAGCCTGCAAAATTATATCAAACTATAGATATGTCTACACAAAATGGTCTTGAGAATAGTTAGTTTTTGTGGAATTAACTCTATAATAGATCTTCAGACTTGTTTTTATTGACTTGTAAAAACCATGCTATTTTCTCTCTCTTTTTTCTTTTTCAATCCAGTGTACTTAACCGCTTTCCCCATTTCTTAAAATATTTTAAATTTCTCCCATAATTCTTAAAAATAACCACCTAATAGTTGCCATATTTACTTTCATTTGTAAACATAAGATCTATATATTTATATAGGTTTTCCCAAGTTTGTAAAATATGATTTTCTAAATTCTGACTCTGACTAGTATTTCCTTCGATCTCTATTAGAGACTCAATCATAACAATTTTTTCACCAGAAATATTAAATGTTGAACCAGACAACTGAGTGTAAGTCCATATGTTATCTACGTGATTTGATACAAGTCACTTAATCTCTGAACTTCAGTTTTCTTATGTATAAGATGTTCGGATTCAACTAGATAATATCAAAGCTTCATTCAAACACTAAAAACTCTCACCCACCAATTATTTTCTTGTTGGATGGAATTAAGTTAAAAATAAAAGCCATTTTACACTGTGACTCATGGGAATGTAAGGTTTTTTTTACAAATTAATCTTGACAACATTAATGCAATGAGAAGGAAAAGGAAGAGAGGTTTTTAGGTGAGTGTGGATTTTTTAAATAAGACTTATAGAAGGGGAGATTCATAAACACAGAGAAATAAAAAAAATCCAAGGTTTTATATGAGCTCCAGAGAATAATGGTAAGAAGGAGACATAGAATTGACTGGGGTTTGCAACAAATGCCAACAAAAACAGAGAGTTGTTTTGTTGTGTTGGTTTCCTTTTATTTGATGATTGGAGAAAGAAGGTTCTCTGCCTAGATATTGTTTTGTTAAGAGATGACTGACAGAGCAGAGTTTTAGGGTCTTTCATCTCCATTAAGAAAATTGATCTTCAAGCTGGAGACTTAAGTCTTAAAGGAAATTAAACTTCAAAATATTCAGCTACACACACACATGTGCCCACACACATGCATACAGAGCTGAAACAACTGTAAGAAAAATCAAGTGCTGTAATACATTGGCTGCCACTATGCCCTAAACTTCCAATCTTGCTGCTGAGATAAAAACAACAAAAATAAACAAGACAAAGCAAAAAGCTTCCACCTGCTAATTCAGCCTTTAGAGCAAGCTCTGAAATTAGTCCATTTACTAGGCTTTTATTTGCCCTAGGCTACCAGCTTGGTGGTTCAATAGAAAGGCAGCCTTATGATTGATTTCATTCTGATCTTGAATCTTGATTCTCAAAATCATGTGTTGTGAATAGGCTGCTATGCTAAAATGGTCTGTCAAGTCAGCAAGCACCTACTTGATGTGAATAAAAGCCATGAAACAAAAAATCATATATGCTTGCCTTAAAAAACAAAACTAAACTATCTCACCTCTAGAAACTACTGCTCTTTCCTCACTGTTAATTTGTAAGAAAGGAGTAGATAAAAAAGAATATCAAAATAATATTTGGGGAGACATTTGGCATCCTTGAAGTATCTTTCTGGAGTGGGGAATGACTATTGTATAGTCACATTGTGACTTTAAGTAAAGTGTTTTGCCCAGCTTAAAGCTGAGTTCATTAATACTAGTCACATGCACCCCCTTTAATGCTTATTTATTAGTTTCTGTTCTCAGTGACATATTTAAATAAATATTGGAGAACCCCAGTTAGATTTTTCTCTATTCATGCCAAATATTCTCAATCATTAATAGTAAAACACAGACAAATTCTTTCCCAGTCATTCTCAATCGATATTATTAGCATCCATCTACCTGTGGACTTTTGGAAAAATATATAGGTCACTACTTCTTTTTTATTTCTTTCCCCCCTTTTTTTTTTCTTTTTGTGTATTTAGTGACATTTATTGGATGGGATTCAGGGAAGCTAAATATTTTATTAAATGTACAAAAAATATAAGGAAAAATTGCCTTCTCAATTTTAATTTCCCAATTTCTCTTAATTTCCTTAATTCAGATGGAAGCCCCATAAGACTAAAATCCACCTAAAGCATATTAAGTGTTGAATTATATGCTGAATTAAAATGAAAAAATATGGTACCCTAAGTAACATCTTCCCAAAGTTTTGAAATTTAGAAACTTAGTGGATAACTAAGGGAACATGAAATATAGGCATGACTGTATTTTGATACAGAAATTGTGAAATGCGCTCAGGTTCTTTTTAAACTGCCTTTTCAGATGTTATAATGTGTTCAAAAGCTCTTGAATCTGACTAGGTTGGGCAAATCTTTTGTTCTTAGATACTTTTTCTTTAAAGAACTTAAAAGCTAGAAAAAGTTTCGGTCATGCCCTCTAAATTGAGGGGTTGGACCTACAGGATCTAAAGTCTCTGCTGACTAAGATCCTCTGCTCTTAACATAGCAGTGGTCAGTAGTGGACTTATGAAAGATGGAGGGGCTTCCCTGGTGGCGCAGTGGTTGAGAGTCCACCTGCCAATGCAGGGGACACAGGTTCGTGCCCCGGTCCGGGAGGATCCTACGTGCCGCGGAGCAGCTAGGCCCGTGAGCCATGGCCGCTGAGCCTGCGCGTCCGGAGCCTGTGCTCTGCAATGGGAGAGGCCACGGCAGTGAGAGGCCCGCGTACCGAAAAAAAAATAAATAAAAGATGGGAGAGGAGGATGATAAATGTACTTCTAAGGAAGGAAAAGGAAAGCTTAGGGAAATGTAAAAAGACATAAAGAATATTTTATCCTTTGTTTGGTATTAAGGCCCTAATGGCGTTTTGCTTGACTTCCTTGTAACTATTTATATTATAATTAGATTGTGTTCACTGAGAACAGTGTCTCTGAATGTTAGTATTTTCTTCCCTATGGTCAGGGCATTTAATAAATGTTGGTCAAAATAAACCGAGCTCTGTTTATAGGGTTAATTCTGTAAGTTTTTACTTTGAGAAGAAGATCTTTAGAAAAATTTCTTAAAATACCATTAACCACTTGGCATTATTTCTTCACAAAGAGAATATCTTTCTAGTGTATTAACAAGTTTTATTTTTCAGTTGAAATGGCATACCTTTTTCTCAGAAATGTTTTTTAAAAAGTTGAACCCATAGTAGAGATATTATATATATTCTTTATCAACAGCTACTTTCACTTCCAGGTACTCTAGTGTTATAGCTTCAATGCTCATTCAAAAAAATTCTTCTGGCAATGTATGAGTTAGAGAAAAAACTGAAGATTACCTAGTGTGGTGGACAAAATGATCCCCCCAAAATGTCCATGCCTTAATTCATGTAACCTGTGAATATATTACATTACATGACAAAAGGGACTTTGTAGATGTAATTTAGGTTACAGACCTTAAAATAGGGAGAGTAGCTTGAATTATCCAGGTGGCTCCAAGCTAATTACATGGGCCTTTAAAATCAGAGAACTTTCTCTAGCTGAAGGGAATCTCCTTGAAAAAGATAAGACCTGCCTTTGTTGGTTCTGAGATGTGGGGTCCTGTTTGCAAGTACCAGAGAGAGGCCTCTAGGAATTGAGTGAGCCCCCAGTTGACAGCCAAGAAGAAAATGGTGATCACTATTCTATAACCGACCGGATTCAGCCAGCAACCTGAATGAGCTTGGGCATGGGAAGGGATACATTTTAAAATCAGACTGTATTCACCTTCATCTTCTTTAAGTATAATTAATGGACTCTTCCTGATATCCTCCAAAATGCCTGCAGATAGTAGGTGTTAACTACATATTGCTGAATAGAACCAAATGATTGTGCCTTCATTGAAATAACACTGATTATAATATCTGACATTTGATATATAGTAGAAATGTTATATTAGCATCCTCCTTCTATGTAAATATCCCAAGTGCAATTAATGCCATTCATTGGTATACTGGTGCTGTTTTTATAGGAATGTAGTTCCAGAAACTCATTGCTCAGTTTGCCCTTTAATGTCAGGTAAATCACAGTATTACTGAGAAAATAGCTTAGATCAAAGTAAGCCAAAACAGTCAAGTCAATTAATTCATGAACTTCAATAGCCAGTGAGTGGTGAGTCTCTAATTTATTTTAAAATGTGACAGTTGAAGCAAAAGGACGCTGGTTTAGAAAGTTGTACGTGTGAAGCATTAGCTGAAAGAAGAACAGATTTTGACTGAAGCACCAATTTTGGAATACTTTAAAACTCCATTCAGCAGTATTAGAAAGATAAATGAACAAAGAAAAATAAATGAAAGGGAAATATAAATTAGGAAAATATCTGATAAAGTAAAAGAATTAAACTTCACTGTTGTAATATTTTCAGATTCTCTTTTAAGTGTATTAGAGTAGACAAGAAGTTGTATTATTCATCAAAAGTGAAAGGGATTGAATTAAAATTAATAAGCCATAATGCTTCATATTGGGTTCACGCTTTAGAAGTTTAATGCAATAGCAGTTGAATGGACATTTTCTATAAATAAAGGAAGAAAGTTATTATTCAAGCCCATATGTTAAGGGCTGCTTCAATGCTACCAATTCTCAACTCTTTATTAAATAAAGAAAGTTTAAGACAAAGTTTATGTTACCTTACTAACTTCTCATGTAACAGTAATGTGATCTACTCATCTGAAATACAAATGCAAATACTGCGTGGTTGTATTTAGAAGTTGGATCTTTAAAATAAGGATACATAATGTCATACATTAATGTTTTCATCTAAAAATAAACTGTCTAATATCAAAATACCTTTAGTATTTATAGTGATAAGTATCCCCTGTGTTTTATTGCAGGTAAATTATCAAAATATTGAATCTACAGGATCAGATGGGGGAAGGGAAGGTTTTATGTAACTTAATATTTTGGTCCATGTTAGTGGAATAAGAGACTTTCAGGATATGTTGTTTACATATGACTGATAATGAGAAGAAGGAAAGGAAGGGTAACATGGTCAAAAGTTCTCAGCAGGTCAGTATAAAGAGATCTTGGTAAAGTTCTAGACTGAGAATTCTGTGATTGGCAATGTTAAAAACACATTAGAAAAGTGTGTCAGGGCTGGTTAATATAGGGAAGCATGACAACTTCCCTGAGTCTGTTTCCTTATTTCTAAAATGATGGTAGTAGAACTGTCTTCCATGAGGTTTCTGTGACGATCCAAAGACATAATATGTACAGTCCTAGTACATAATAAGCACACAATAAAGGTTAGTTTTATTACTGTTATTATCATTATTGTTGTTATCATTATCAAAATGTCATGCAAGAGATTTGGATTTGACAAAAATTCTCCCCAGAATGAAGATGTTTATTCTGGTATCATCTCAAATGGAGTAGAAATCTGCAAAGTAGGAGCACACCATGATATCAACAATTAATGTAACAAAGAGGCAAAGAAAATGTAGAGTTTCATATTTAACCTAACTATTCATGTTTTCTACACCCTTCCCAATTTTCTCTACAAATTTCAGGAAGGACTTTTGGTTGTAGGTGCTGGACGACTCAAGAAAAAAAAGATAATATGAGGATATTAAACAAGATATTTGTGAAGATGACACACAATGGCATTTGATTCATATAATTCCTTTTAAATACCCCTACCATGTCTGTTTTTCCTCAAGTATGGAACAGAATGCTTTTCATGTCATTGGAATTCATGATTGAATGGAATTGAATATATGCAGCTAGCAAAAGCAAAACCATTTGAGTAGTTAAAATCTAACTCTTGTATCCTTCCAGGTTCAAGTCTTAAAATTAAAAAAATTCAGTATTCTTAAATGTCTCCTTGGTTTCACAAATATAACAAGTACCTACATGGATCTTGGATAGAGGCAGTGGTGGTGTTTCAGGAAAGCTTCATATATTAAATGATTTAAAAATTTTTTAAGCTTTTAGAAAACTGTTTAAACAGTCTGCATACAATTTACTGAGGGAAGGCATTAAGTTGAACTTGGACCATCCTTAATTTAAACTTGAAAATCAACTCTCCAGTTCTGTTTCTTTTCTTCTTTTGCCTAAAGGAAAAACTGACTTTTAGAAACAAGCTGGGACAGAGATTATTCCCATGTACGTTTGTGTGTTACCGGTAAATCTCCCTTTTGATGGCCCTTTTAATAGGAAAGTCTCCTTTAAGTCTAATTGTTCACATCCAGAATCAAGGGGTTTTTACCTCTCTTCAGATGTTAATATAACTTGCAGTTATTAAACAATAGCTTCAAGGCTCTTAGCCTTTTCCTTTCCTCTATTTTATTGGCCAATTCAATAGTGACTTTTTTCCAGAACATAAATTGGTTTTAAACTGGTTATACAAGGAATTCTTTACTTTCTCCCCCTCACTCCCACTCTCCTTCCCCTCTTTCCTCTTCCACAAGGTTATTTCTGAATTTCTTTCTATTTCTTCTATTTTTTGTCTTCTATGTAATTTCAATAAATGTGAAGATAGTGAACTGAATCATTCTTCCATAATAAAACAGACACACACACACAAACACACACCAATAAAGGTAAAAACAAAACAAAATAAAACAAAGCATAAAATCTATAATTACAAATACAGAAAGAGGGACATCTTTATACCATATACTTTGAAAAGTTGTAGCAATGTAAGACACAGAGGTCCTCCTTCCTGTTCATGCCTACATACACACACACACACACACACACACGCACACACACGCACACAAATAGACACACACATGCATGATAAGGAAGAATAAACCAAATCTTGAGTGTTATCATTAATAACTCAAAATTTTATAAAAGTGATATGAGGGGGTTATAAAGTAGAGCAACAACAACAAAAAAAAAACAGTAAAATCTCTTGGGATGTGAAGTTTCACATTACAGGTCATAAAGTCTACAACCTTATTGGACCTTTAAAGGGCAAGTAGTTTCTGACCTTGCCATTTTCCCAGGAGCAGTACTCAGTAAGGGAAAAAAGTCAAATCCCTCAAGAAATAGGGATACTTATGATTAAGTGGAGCGGACCCTGGGTCAGAGCGTTGAACAGTATATCCTGAAATCAACCAAGCTTAAAACCGCTTCCACCCATGTCTCAAAAGAAGTGTAATATAGTCTCAGTATATATAAGCTTTCTCCCACCTGCTCCTCTGATGTATGGACAAATGAACTTTAATCAAAAGTTGTCCTAAAACTGTAGCTTGAGAAGATAAACCATAGGAAAGATTTTTCTGGAGAATTAGCTCACTCTATATCGGGATTTTAAAACTCTTGTGCTTCAGTTTCTTCATTTTAAAATGGAATAACCTTTATTTCATTGTATTGTTGTGAAAAGTACCCATCAGAATACTTAAGGCTGAGTGATACTTGGTAACTGGTAATTCCACTTTGTGGTAGAGGACGTTTGCTTTTTATCTCAACTTTTGATGTAGTATCTTCAAGATCGAAAAGCTACATGAATGTCACATGTCAGAAAGGAAAAATAGATTGATTAGACCCAATATCCAATATAAAAAATAATGTTCAGCTAATATTTCCTTTGATATTTATTTTCAGTGAAGGTATTTTTTGCATTAAATCAAGGTTCAATAAATAGATTTTGGATATTTATTTTTCAATTCTATCTCTATGATTGTGTGCAGTTTATGAATTTAACACTTCTAATGTGGTAGGTAGTTACAGTTGAGTAAAACTAAGATTCAGTTGCGTCCTAGTTTGTTAGGTGAGTTATCACAATAAGCAGCTCTAGATATCCATATAATAGGCTTGAGAAGTGACCTTTTAGAGGATTGTATATTCTGGCAAACAGGGCAAATACAGAGAACTAGAGAGGCATTGTGATGTTGCTTTCCAAATCTGTGTGTGTGTGTGTGTGTGTGTGTGTGTCTGTGTATATATGTAAATATATATGCATATATATTTGCTGCCAAAATCATATATATTTCTCTATACCTATGTCTATATCTATATATATCTATATGTATTCCTTTAGAAAAAGCGTCTTAAGGGCAGAGCTAAAGACTGGTTCCACTATTTCCCATGGAGGAGTTAGTCCCCTGTAGCTATATAAGCTCTGTTCTCAGATGGCCTCATGGATAAAGAGACATCAGTCAGGTAGACTTAAGCAAAATAATGTATAGGGACTATTCATGCACAGTCAAAACTTGGAACCCCTAGAAATAAAGAGACTTGAGAGAAAAAAATCCACAAATCTCTGTTATGTATGTGTGTACAAACATCTAGGAAAATTTTAGTTATTTCTTTTTAGTATGACTTGGACATTTTCCTGTCAATCCTTTAAAACAACAATAGGAATGCTAGCGACTCTGTATACCTTCATTTTGAGAAGATAAGTGACACTTTGTTAAGAAATATGGTCAATCTTCCTCTACAAGTTTGCTTTAATGTATATTCACTGGGCAACTCCTCATTAGTGAACCTCCAATGGTTGTGTTTGATTGTTTTGCTTTGTTTTCTGTCTCAGCTTGTATGTTGCATGATCTTTGATAGCCCAAGTTGAGTAGTACTGTTCAAGTACCCACAGTTAATGAATTTTTTAAATAGAAGATTAATTAAATGCTTAATATCTACTAGAAACTGTGCTAGACAGTGGGGATTTAATAATAAAGAAGGCTGACACTATTCCTTTGCTTCATTCTTTGGTTGGGAAGAAAGACACTGTAATAATTTCAAATATGATGAATTTTACAAATAGGGATGTGCTTCGTTCTATAGGGGCACTTAAAAGGAGAAATTAAACTAGCCTGGAGTTTCAGGGAAGTCCTTCTTGTATAAGTGAAAATAAAGGAAAGACCTTTAAATTGGAAAAGAGTAGGCTAGATAAAAAGTGGTATTCTAAGCGAAAGGAAGAAGTGTGTGATAGCTGCTGGCAAGAGGAGAAGGCATATTCAAGGCACTAGAAACCAGTAAAGTTAGAACACACAGGCAAGTAGGAGATATGGGAAGATGAAGCTAATGAAGAAGGCATGGGATAAACTGTGGAGGGGCTTTTAAGACAAAAGAGCCTTAGATTTTATCATAACTTCAGTAGAAAGCCATTGAAGACGTTTAAGCAAGGGGGTGAATCACGTACATTGGCTTTTTTGAAGAAGAACTAACAGATACGAATTAAGTAATTTCAATTCAGTGATGCCATTGTACTTAAACCAGTAGCTGTGATCAATTTTAATATTTGAAACTTCATTGATTATGTAGTAGGTACAAAGGAACTTCAGTGTGCTAACTAATGGAATCTCATTATGTAACAAAAAAATATAGCTATCTCCAGGAATTTTTCAGATTTTAAAACACTCTCATTTTGGATATTCAGTAAATTTTAAATATTCTCTCTTGCCTCTGTCACATTGAACTCTTTTCCACGAGACAGTTTATTTATTGTTAGCTTCAATAAGCTACTAAAAGGGCAAAGATGGGGAGTATGGTCAGACCTACTTTCTTTCTTGATTCTCATCTCCACTTTTTTTTTCCCATGTACCTGGTGTCTGCAGAAGCAGGGAATTGAGGGGAAATGACAGAGAAA
The DNA here is from genome assembly GCF_949774975.1 of Lagenorhynchus albirostris. Lineage (NCBI taxonomy): Eukaryota > Metazoa > Chordata > Mammalia > Artiodactyla > Delphinidae > Lagenorhynchus > Lagenorhynchus albirostris. The sequence continues at coordinate 139,236,878 of NC_083098.1, read as the reverse complement.
ATATTCGCCTAGATAAGAAAAACACACATTGATTGCAAATTTTTGGGCCCCTTCCTTGTTGGGGATAGGTATATTCTTCTTCAAACTGCCTTGCCATTGGCTTTCAGAGTGCTGTTGGTATCCAAAGGCTTTCTCCCATGTGGTGCATTTGTTGTTTTTTAAGCTGTCTCCCAATACTGCCCCACCCCCACCACAGAGTTCTCTAATTTTGTTGTGCCTATCAAGGTGGAGATGCTTTTCTGACCCCCTTCTCATAACTTTTCTTCTATTTCATACCTACCTGCTGCAGGTGCACAGTGCTCATTCACCCCCTCTGCCCCTCAGAAAAACGCATGTACCCTTGCCACACCAAGAAGTAGGAATCATAGCTGCTGTATTCTCAGCGTTACTGTGTCTCTTCTTCTTTTACATGCTCATATTGTAAGACACCCATCAGCAGTGTGAAGGCTTATCAAAATTGAGTGGAGTTTTCTCAACTTAGGAGTCAAAGAGAATGGAGAGGTTTGATTCAAGCCTTTGATTTGACCCACCCTTTATAGGAAAGGAGGAAGAAAAGTATTAATGCTTCATAAAATATTCTTCTCAAGATGACAATTTCCTTCTCTTCCTTCCTGCAAAAGCCAAAAAATCGGTTTAGTAGGAAAGTTGATATGGATTATATGGGTCTGGCACCAGAAATAGGACCATAAGGAGCATGGTGTCTTTCTTTGCAACTATGAGTTATTTTTACTTTGTAGCTAGACCTCCTGCATGTTCTCTGACAGGAATAGTAGCAGGAGTGTCTCAGTCATATTCCCACACATATCCTTCTGCCTAGAGTGAGAAGAATGGGTGAAAAGGTGGAAAGAGAAAATGCAATGAAAACAGTAGGGAGACTATGGCAATAATCCAGGGGCAAAACACGGGTGGCTTCAAAGAGAATCAAATATTGAAATTAGAGAGAAGTAGAACGATTCAATAATAGAGAGAGAGAGAGGGAGAGAAAGAGAGAATGGTGATTTATTTCATCTAACAATGAGAGAGAAGGACTGAAACTCTCAAAGAGTATCGTGTGATAAACTGGGTGAGTGAATGAACAGATGCTTAGATTGTGAAATATTTAAAAATGTGAAGTCATCACAACTTGAGGTTTGATTGGAAGTAGATGTTAAGAGAAAGAAATATGGACATGGTGAATATGAACTACCCTTTAAGAAGTTTACATGAGGAGGGTTGGAATTTTATGATGAATGAGGTATGAGTGTAGATTTGGAGTGACTTGAGAAGAGAGTGGAGAGAGAATTAGTCTGTGATAAGAAGAGCAAGACAGTAAGGAATAGTCAATGATCAGTTTATGGGAATAGGTGACGAGATGGGTCTTGAACAGGTTTTGGTCTTAATACCAATACCAGATTAATACAAAATAGTTGATAATAGGTGTGTATTTCGATAAATTTGTAAGCCTAGAGATGCAAAAGAAGAAAGCAAGAATATGAAGGTTCTAATCTTGACCTATTTATCACTCTACAGTAGGAAGCAATAACTTAGCAGCAGTTACTTGTCTTACAGATCAGTAGTAAACATGTGTTTGTTCACTTCTTTATTTATTGGACAGTGTTTGTGGCAATGTAATATGTTAGAGATTGTGTCAGGAAGAAGGATAAACTTAACAGGACAGAACAGGCCTTTGGTATCAAGCAAGCTAAAATCCACTGTAGTATTTGCAAAGACATGCTCTGTGAGCAGCCATAGTCTAGCATTTAGGAACACAGGGCTTGGAATAGAACACCTGGCTTTGAACCCTAGCTTTACTACCTATAAAATTTGTTGCCTTGAGAATTTACATACTTTCTCTCTCTGCCTTAGGGTTTTTTTTTTTTTTAATCTAAAAAAAGTGTCTTTTAAAATGTTTAAAACTGAGTTTTAATGATTAATTGACATTACTCACATTAAGAAGACCCCTTTTTAGACTACAAAGCTACAGTAATCAACACAGTATGGTACTGGCACAAAAACAGAAATATAGATCCATGGAACAGGATAGCAAGCCCAGAGATAAACCCACACACATATGGTCAACCAATCTATGACAAAGGAGGCAAGAATACACAATGGAGAAAAGACAGCCTCTTCAATAAGTGGTGCTGGGAAAACTGGACAGCTAATGAATAAAAGAATGAAATTAGAACACTCCCTAACACCATACACAAAAACAAACTCAAAATGGATTAAAGACCTAAATGTAAGGCCAGACACTATAAAACTCGTAGAGGAAAACATAGGCAGAGCACTCTATGGCATAAATCACAGCAAGATCCTTTTTGACCCACCTTCTAGAGAAATGGAAATAAAAGCAAAAATAAACAAATGGTACTTAATGAAACTTAAAAGCTTTTGTACAGCAAAGGAAACCATAAACAAGACAAAAAGACAACCCTCAGAATGGGAGAAAGTATTTGCAAATGCAAAAACAGACAAAGGATTAATCTCCAAAATTTACAAGCAGCTCAATATCAAAAAACAAACAACCCAATCCAAAAATGGGCAGAAGACCTAAACAGACATTTCTCCAACAAAGATATACAGATTGCCAACAAGCACATGAAAGAATGCTCAACATCATTAATCATTAGAGAAATGCAAATCAAAACTACAATGAGGTATCATCTCACACCAGTCAGAGTGGCCATCATCAAAAAATTCAGAAGCAATAAACACTGGAGAGGGTGTGGAGAAAAGGGAACCCTCTTGCACTATTTGTGGGAATGTAAATTGATACAGCCACTATGGAGAACAGTATGGAGGTCCCTTAAAAAACTAAAAATAGGACTACCCTATGACCCAGCAATCCCACTACTAGGCATATACCCTGAGAAAACCATAATTCAAGAAGAGTCATGTACCACAATATTCATTGCAGCTCTGTTTACAATAGCCAGGACATGGAGGCAACCTAAGTGTCCATCAACAGATGAATGGATAAAGAAGATGTGGCACATATATACAATGGAATATTACTCAGCCATAAAAAGGAACAAAATTGAGTTATTTGTAGTGAGGTGGATGGACCTAGAGTCTGTCATACAGAGTGAAGTAAGTCAGAAAGAGAAAGACAAATACTGTATGCTAACACATATATATGGAATTTAAGAAAAAAAAATGTCATGAAGAACCTAGGGGCAGAACGGGAATAAAGACACAGACCTACTAGAGAATGGACTTGAGGACACGGGGAGGGGGAAGGGTAAGCTGGGACAAAGTGAGAGAGTAACATGGACATATATACACTACCAAATATAAAATAGTGAGAAGCAGCCACATAGCACAGGGAGTTCAGCTCGGTGCTTTGTGACCACCTAGAGGGGTGGGATAGGGAGGGTGGGAGGGAGGGAGGTACAAGAGGGAAGAGATATGGAGATATATGTGTATGTATAGCTGATTCACTTTGTTATACAGCAGAAACACACCATTGTAAAGCAATTATACTCCAATAATGATGTTAAAAAGAAGACCACTTTTTATTATTATTACTAGTGTAAACTTCTGAGGATGAGAATAATAAATTTTTTTATGGATTTCTATGTTTCTCCTCCCTAGAATACAGTGTGGCGCACAGTAATTGTTAGAAACATTAGTTCATTAATACATATTAATTGTTGATAAATTAAAGTCAACAATCTTTAAGGTTATAAAACTTTGAGTTAAACAAGATTCAATTGGTGTCATAATTACCATATTTCACAGAGCCTCTAAAATGCCAATGTGTATTACATAATTCAGAGGTATTTCTCACACTTACTTGATCACACAGCCTGTGTCTTGCAGTGTATATCTCGACACTATTGTTCTGATAAAGGATGACTTCGGGAATCACTGGTCAACTTGTGATAAATAAAATGTTTAGTGAAAAAAATATCTTGCCATTTTTTGTTTAGAACTACAAAAGAAATCCAGAAAAGAAAAGAAAGTAAAGATATATTTTAAAATAATCATTATACTTAATATGTATATATGTACTATGGAAGCTTTTCCTATAAAATTTCATAAAGAATACGTTTGATATTATATACTATAGGAATATATTTTTATTGTGGACAATTTACTTAAGAAAAAAAGATATTTATTAAGCCATCAGAAGTCAGAATACTCTAAAAAGTTTATATTAATATAAGGAAAAGAAACATCCTTAATATTCTACTTTAATCAAAAGAAACCTAAATATGTTATTCAGTGATTTATTTTAAAATGTGAAGTAAATGTGGTTAAATGAGTTTAATATTTTGAAGATCTAAATTCTTGGCTCCAGGAGACTGAGAAGAATAAAAGTCTGAGAAATGTCCTAAGAGCTAAATACATTTTAAAATAAGAATGGAGAGGGAGGTTAGGTTGGAGTAAAAGGCAGAGAGAGAAAGAAAGAGACAATTTAAATGTTGACAGGTTTTATATACCCTGAATATAGGAACTATATTAGGCTCTCAGAGCTATTAGAAAAATTGGATCGGACATAGACTTTGGAAAATTATATGTGTATGTAAGTGCAGCAGTTTTCCCCTTATAATTCTACAAAGAAGAAAAGTGGTTGGGGGAGGGGATGGCAGAGATTATAGTTTAATTTAGAAAGCATTTGTGGGAGGAATTTTTAGGAGACTTAAAACCAGTTATCTTATTTTCTGAGAAAGAAACTCCGATATTAGACGTTAAGTATTCTAGTTTTGTAAGAAAAGCTTTATGGGTTCAGTAATTAGCTTTCTCTCCTAAGACAGAGTTTTACTCCATAACTTGGTAATTTGACTTAATAATGAATGAATATTGAAGGCTATCAGATTCATTCTTTTGGGAAGACATATTTTTCCATACACAAATAAATAATTTTCTGAATTTGAAACATCTCATGCAGCACAGACAGCATTTTATCATCCACCCAATTAGTATATTGAATGGAGAACAAGCTTATATAAACTGCATACTTATTAAAAACTCAGGAAAGGACCAAATCAAGGATATGCTCACTCTTCTATTTTCCCCATGAACGCTCATGACATCTGGGCAGATCCACTGCAGGGGGCCATAGTATCTTTCCTCTTCTGGATGATTCTCTCCTGTCGCAGGAAGAAAACCCTACAAAAGAAAGAAAAGAAGTATCTTTTTGACATCTATTTAAAATAAATGAGTATTTGCTGGAAAAATCAGAAATGATTAGATTCTCTCCATTTTTACCAAATTTGGAATAAATGCAATTAAGTGTGGCTAGAAATCATATGCTGCTTTAATTAACAAATCAATAAACCTAGTAAATATGCTAATAAAAATTACTTCTATTAATGATAATAGTAGTAAAGCAATAACTAAGAATTTACTAGACACTAACTGCGTTATTTACATCTCTTAAATTACCTCTTTTAATTCTCACAATGATCATATAACAGATGTTGTATCAATGCTCACTATGCAATAAGAAAACAGATTTAAAGAGGTGAAGTAACATATTCACGATCATACAGAACATACTCAAGGTCACACAGCTGGTAAGAACAGCTGTGAGAAGTCACACTGACCCAAAGATTGTGTTCTTAAACTTGATACTATAAAAAGCACATAATCCCATTTTAACCAGAAAAAAAACATGCCTCGTAGCTCATACATCTAGTAAGCAGTTGTTTGATTTTGTTGTTTTGTTGTTTGATCCTAAGAAACAAAGATAATTATTTAGCTAAATTAAAAAATCTATTCCTAAATAAAACAAATGTTCTAACTCAATCTTCTAGCATGCTCAAGATCTAGTCTTCTTACTTGTAAGACCTGAGGCCAGTGATCTGAATCATTTTCAATCTCTTCTTTCCTGAGATGTTGCTTTCTCTCTGTTAGCTCTTCTCTCTGATACCTTTGAGAAGTCTCACCCATGGTTGCCATCTGTCTTCTGTACTCCACAATTTCACCAATTCAGCCAAGAAGAGATCAGCTGCTACATGAGACCCATGAGTTGAATGGGCTGAGAAAAAGACCCTTTTAAATATGTCCTCTTTCCCTTTAGTCCCTGAATGAGATCATCTTTCCCAAATCCTATCCGAGGTTCCCAGAACAATAGAGGAAATTACAAAAAATTATTTTTTAAAATGTACCATATAAAGTTACGTGTACTTTAACCTTGGACACCCCATCACTCTATTGAAGAATGGTCTTTTCTATGATTATTTTATTGCATAGGACCAGAAATGTATCCAAAGGAATTTTTCTTATCCCAGGTAGGAACAGAGGCTGAGTACTTTACTTATAATCCCTTATGTTATCCTTGCAATGCAAGCATCCTTTCTTATGGATGAGGAAATTAAGGTTCAACATATTTAAATAATATATATACCCCTAGAAAATAAACCCCATGAAAAGTTTGTCTGTATACTTGTTCTGTCAATGTTGAGTCCTTAGTGCCTAAAACAATATTTGGTACATACACATGTTTAATAAATAGTAAGTGAATGAACAAATAAACAACTGGCCTAGCCATTTGAAAATATATCTTTGACTCCAAGTCATCTGTTTTTATCATCTAAGATGAAAATAGTTTTCTTTCTTTTGTTATGTGCATTTTAAAAATTGATTTTAGTTATATATGATTGCTGAATGTCTTGAAGAACATTTTAAGTTGTTCTGAATGTTTCAGAAACTGTGGTCTCCAACTGAGGGAGATAGCTTTAGGTACTTAGTTCCCTATACTCAGGTCTTCAGGAAATGTACCATGTAGCCTCATTTACCTGGACAAATCTAAAGAGATCTGAAACAAAGTTAGCAGTTTATATCCTGGCTCGAGGTGTTTGAGATTCTTCGGCATTACAATTCTGTCTAACAGAGCAAATTATCATGGTTGCTGGCTGAGACACAGGCAATGGAGAGGATCAGAAACTCTGAGCATTGCTCTTAGCCAAAGGAGCTGCTTCACCTGAAGTCATGTCCCTTCCTGAGACAACCAGCATCCACAGTCATTGTGGTGACACAAAGGCCAAACCACTTGCCTCATTTGGGGATAACTTCGAAGGGCTATGCCACCCACAGGGCGTCCATTTAGCTGCTCCCTCTGCCTATCCTGCTCCTTCCGTTCCTTACGGCTGTTCCCAAGAGCATTGCCATCTATCTTTCTTGCATACAAGCTCCATCTCAACATCTTACTGTGGAACCCAACCCACTAAATCAAAACCTTTGGAGACAGTGGCCTAAGAATACATGCTTTCATAAAATACATATTTTCATTATAATGTACCGAGTTTGAAGTAGCCACTAACCTGAGCAGTCTTTCATTTTACATGCAGATTTACCAGCTAGAAAAAGGACATGATAAACAAAGAGATATCCAAGTGGTGTACATGGCAAGAGTGATGAAATTTTAAGATGAACTATGCTAAAAATAAAGCTATATAATAAAGGGCAGGAGAAAATCGGGAATTGCTATAAACTTTATTTTCCAGTTTTTCATATGCCAGCTTTAAACAGAAGCTATAGTTTTAAGTTGGTTGTTGCTACTATGCAGAATAAAGATAGAAAATAGATTTTTAACCATGTGTTAATTCTAATCAGTTGGTAAAGGCCAGATTAGAAGAGAGCCTGGTTCTAATTCTGTGGTTACTGGGGAAAAGTGCATGGCTCATTAGTGAATTCTCTCTTGAATGGAAGGAAAAAGCAGATATTGGAGAACAGCAGAATTTTTCATCTAGAAAGCAGTGATAAAAAAAAATGTTAATGATTCTCCATTATCCTCTTGGTTTTCATTAATAAATCCAAACTTTAGAGTGTACCATAAACCTTTAACTTCAGCAGAATATAGTCATTGTGTAGATTACTGGGTACTTACCATGGCAGAGTGGACAAGCCTTCACTCATTGCTGTGTCTCTTACTTAGGATAATTGGCAGTATCTTCCTGGCATCTAAACACATACATGTTTACACCAGGGTAGCAGTAAAGCTATCATTAAAGAGGAGGACACATAAGTTTCATATCATAAAGCACTAAAATGAACTAAGAAGACTAGATTCACTTAATATCACAGACTCAGTGATATCATAATGAAGAAATCCTTTTGTTTACTAATTATAATTTCTAAAAGTTGTTTTTTAGACCCAGAGTCTTTACTTTCAAAATGAGGTCTAAAAGTCCAAACGACACAACCAAATTACGTTGCAAACCAAATAGAGACACATATCTCGTTTATTTTTCACTGTTGAAATTCAATGAGTCTCTCTCTAAAACTAGTATAAATACTTAGGTAAGGGAAGTTTAAATCACACAGTAGAAAAATATGTTCCTTTTTATTGTGGTTTTATTTTTGAATGTATAATATGAATACACATCTGCAGGTATTTGTTCCCTTAGCTGGCATGGAAACCAGATGCATTAAAGAAAGTTCAGATAATACACACAGAAGATAGCTACTTATGGTTTCTGATCTCAGTAGTTGTATTTGGCTTATGTTATTTTTCCTTTTTGATCATATGTTGTATGCTTTAATAGATGAAGTAGGTTATAGTTGTAGTCTCTAGCAACTTGTGTAAACTGCTGAGCATATGTATAGAGATGCCCGATTCAATGAATTAACAATCTTGATCACATGCTCAAGCATGAGTAAAGTCTTCCTCTTGTTTCAAAAGTTCAGACAAGCAGAGGAAAAATGGTGACAGAAATAATCAAAAACAGAGATCAAAGGTAACACATTTTGTAAGCGTCGATGGTGCTAAAACCTTTCCAGAGCTCTTACATGACTGCAGAATGGCAGATGGCATGTTTTGCAGAATGGGCAGTGGGATAAAAATATAGCTCAACCTCAGACAAGAAAGTATTTCAGTTTATATGTGTTTCTGGAAAATTGCCTGCAACACCATACCAACCATCTCTATAGCATACAATCCCACAGAAAGTATTCATTAGGTCAAGGAATCTTTAAACTTTATTCTCAAGCTTAGTTCAGTAGTTTTTGTTCACGTATTTAGATTAAGATGTCAATTAGGCTATTTAATTTCAGAGCCCTACCACTAGATTATGCACTGAAGGAATTTACAAGAATCAGCTTGCCAGAAAATAAGTAAATAAGTTATTTTATGAAGAACCCAATCTTTTCTGTCTACTTAACTCAACCATCTTTAAAATGCTAGGCTCAATGTAAATAACTGCTTTTTTTCTGTTTTTCATTTAAGGATTTTCTATATGTATCTCCTAAAAGCCGTATGCCACTATCCCATGGGGCCCTAAATGCTAAATGCTTATTTTATCCTTTGTGGCTTTCTCTGCCATGTTTGATGGTCTAGTTCTTAATAGAATTTCTTGTTTAGGCTTCTGCCTCTAAACTGAAGAAGTGAGTGAAAAGCATTTTTAAAAATAACCAAGAATGACATAAAAAGCAAAGAGAATAGGAAAAATATGAGTACTTGCTGTGGAGAAGTTACGCTGGGTAATTTAGTAATTATCTTTAATTAAAGAGCAAATTTGTGGAGAGTAATGAGATGGGAATAGTATCTCATTCAAATCTCTCTTCAAGGAATATCTTGTTTCTATAGCTTTTAGGAGTACTGTCAGCAAAAAGCCATCAACTGTCAGCCCCTTCCTGAACTACCTTGGCTGCAAACAGTAGCATCACCCAAAGTCACACGGTATGTGGGAGAGCCCATACTTAACTGATGAATAAGGTGGTCTCTGAAGTCCTGGCCATTTCTACCCAACATGACACAAGGTAGGCGGTGGTACCTTGGAGCTCTCTGTGGAGTCAGCTGAGGCAAATGTCAGGACTGCATTGCCACTCAGTTTCTTCTCTCCAACCTTCGCCCCTCCCCTATCTCCCCTTCCCCTGGTGTTGATCTTAAGGTAACTACTTAGTAAATACCATGAACACTAAACTCCCCTTTTAGAGTCTGCTTCCTAGAAAAGCAACTTGCAAAGAGGGTTGTCCAATATTTCTTCTAATATTATAATAGATGGAAAAAATAACCTAAAGGAGGTTTATATTGTAATTATTTGTTATTTTAAGGATTTTTAGTAGAAAAATAACTCTGTTATCCATTCATATTTACAAATTTTTAAACCCCAGATCTGATAAGATTATCCCACTCTGTAAAGACTTTTAAGGCTGCCTCTCTAATTTCTTACGGCAGTATTTTGTTATATGCTTCCCTGCTCATTAGTCCTATGAGTTGTGTCAGGAAAAAAGGATCTATAGTCAGGTGCCATTTGTGGACCTGAAATTCCTCTCTTTTCTCTTGGTGATTCTTTAAGTTCCTTACCTACTTCTCCTCTTCATTCTATCTCCCCCAAAGAACAGTAAACTTCTTTTTCTACCAAAATATATTTTCCCCTGCTTACTGCTGTCCATCTTTCACAGATCACATTTTCATTATGTATTAAAACAATAGGCTTAACAGACTTTTTCCATGTGCAAGTAGTCACATGACACAAAAAGACCTTCTCAGGAGGTGAGAGAGAGAGAGAGAGAGAGAGAGAGAGTGTGTGTGTGTGTGTGTGTGTGTGTGTGTCTGTGTGCACGCACACATGTGTAGGGGATAGGGAATGGTAAATACTAATATTATTGAGTTATACTCCATCATATATATTAGATCCCAGCATCTTTTATCCCAGTTACAGCTATTATAATATTACAGAGCTACTGTTTGGACAACAATTTTCCGGGGGAGGTGGGGTGGAACAGGAGGTAGATGTAAGAGCTAAACTCCAAACACCTAAGCATGTCATTCAAATGTAATCACCGTCTGACTTTAAACTATTATTTAAGTCTGTATATTTCAAACTACCTTTGAACCATATGTATCCTGCTTCACATTTCTGTAATTTTACACAAACTTTTCCCTTATTCACACGATCTTGGTTCATTTGGTGTGCTCCTCTTCATCCTTCAAGTCTCAGGACAGGAGTCATTTCCTCAAAGAAGTCTACTTTGGTCCTGCAGGAAAATTAGACAGTTCCTCCTCTGTTCTCCCACAGCATATTTTATATGTTTGTCTCAATACTATTATCATTTAGTTATATGTTTTTGTTTTTTGGCATACCTTCCTTTACTGTAAGTTTCTTCAGAGAAATAGTTCAGTTACTTGTTATCTCTGCATCATTACAGTCTAGAAGTGCCCATGATACAAAAATTACTTAATGCAATGTTTTCTGGCAGTTCAAAAGGTCATAAATTCATTCATTCATTTAAAAAGAGTGGACTTGGGGCTTCCCTGGTGGCGCAGTGGTTGAGAGTCCGCCTGCCGATGCAGGGGACATGGGTTCGTGGCCCGGTCCGGTAGGATCCCACATGGCACGGAGCAGCTGAGCCTGTGAGCCATGGCCACTGAGCCTGCGCGTCCGGAGCCTGTGCTCCGCAACGGGAGAGACCACAACAGTGAGAGGCCCGCATACCACACACACACAAAAAACACACAAAAAAAGAGTGGACTTAAAATTAGAAGTGTCTATTGTTAGTTAAATTTGATAACACTGCCTGAATCAGAAGTTACAAAATAGAGTCCCTGTCCTCAAGCAATTTATTGCTGTGAATTAAGAATAAGAAAAGTATGGGGAATTCCCTGGCGGTCCAGTGGTTAGGACTCCATGCTCTCACTGCAAAGAGCCTGGGTTCAATCCCTGGTTGGGGAATTAAGATCCCATAAGCCTCAATGTGGCAAAAAAAAAAGAAAAAAAAAAGTGTAATAAACCCTACACAAAACAGATAAACAACTACAAGCTAGGTCAGAGAAAAATAATACTACGGAATAAGCTCAAGTACTTACATTAATCTAATACTCAATATTCAGTGTTAAAGCTGGACAAAGCTCATACTGCTCAACAAAGTCCTGATTCACAGAAAAGTTAAAATTACAAGAGCAAAGTGCCTAATGGTCTCAGTAATGGCAGGGAATAAACAGAAGAAAGATTAGCCTTGATATTTGTTGAGTATATACTTGGTAAAATATAACTTCCAACTAAGTAAATAATTGTCTTCAGTCTTGGATACTTTTATTAATTTTACAAAAATTCTGAGGAATGAAATATCTGATTTATGGTAACTACTTGTGTTATTTGTTCTTATTATCAAATGAATTTCAATTTGGGTGTAGCAGATGATGCTTTTAGTAAACATGGACCACCTGAAATAGGATTTCATTAATATAATCATCTTTACAAAAATTCTATGTACATATGAATGCCAAATCTCAGATACACCAGGGAATTCAAGATAAACCTTTATATTTAATTAAATATTCATATTTTTCTGTTTTTCCACGTTTTACCTAATTTGTAAACAGATGTTAAAACATATGCTGATATTAATCCATAGTTTACATAAAAATGAAATCTAGATTATGTATTTCATCTCAAATATTATTCTTTGTTTTTCTCTGTCATTCATTGATCATTTCAGTGGCTTTAAAATTTCTATATTAATGTACTAACATTTTATTTCTGTATCATTATTTGAGGTTCAATTCAAGGGCATTTTTTTATATCAGTGGGTTGAAATATGATTCTGATGATTATATCAAGACTATAGAATAGTTTTTGTTTGGCTTATCAACAAGCTTTATACTTCTTGATATTAGTTTAAATCTAAAAAGTTGATACTTTGAAATCACTTTTGCTAAACTTCCTGAAGTCATAGATGATAGTGCACTGTAACAAAGTGCAAAGACACAAAAAACATGTATAATTTTTATTTATTTTCTGAAGCTGTTTTTTGTGTAAAGTAGGCACACACAAAAAAAGCATATTGGCATTATATTTTGGATAGGTGCCAAACTCCATCTGGGGTCCATCTGTTGTGTCAGACTGGCATGGCATATATTATTTGGGTACTTTTGAACACATCATTTTTGGGTTTTTTTAATCTTTATAATGACTGACAAAATCTAGAGTGAAAAGAAAGAAAAAGATTAAAAAGACAGAAGGAAAGAAAGATGACATCATTACTAATATTTTACTAGAAAATGTGGACTTAAAAAGGCTTTCATTGCTTTGACATTCCATCACTATGAAGTATCACAACATATTTCTTGCACCGTTTTAAACATAAGATATCCAGTTTCATTTTAAGGCAGATGTCTTCAATTTATAATGTCTTACTCATTTCACTGAGGTTTATCTTTTCGTCAAGAGACAAGCTCATAACCTGGATCTGTACAAAGGCAAGTGTGTCCAAGCATCCGGTATTATTTGCCCCAAGACATCTATTCCACACTTCATTTTGATGTTACACACAATAAGCACTAAAAAAAGAAGAAAACAATATGTAATAATCAAATGCTGCTCCATTCAGGAATGTCCCAGCAGATGTCAGTTATAGAACAGTTAGGGAAGTTCAATATGAAAACATATTGAGGACATTGAAAAGAGAGAAGGAAATAGTGATGGAGCAAACATATTAAGTTCAGCTGGAAATGGAATTTGAAAAAGAGCTAAGGGATCCCAAACCAACCTGATATCAATCTGGTGATGTTTCCCTCAGGGCCCTTGTCTGCCTTCTTAAACTGCTCTCTACTCAGGCTCTTTTAGGATTCTGTCAGTCTTAAGAAATAAGACATTCTCAAATTTTTGTTTCTTTTCTCCCTCAACCTCTGCTATTCATCAGCTCTTAATTACAACGTAGAAGCATATGAGAGATGGAATAACATCTGCAACATAACATGTCAGGAAGAAGAAAGAGATTATCTCTGGAATTCTTTTTCTTTTGTTCATATGATACACAATATTTCAATTTCTCTCTACTCTCTTCAAATGTATTTGTCTTCACATATTCACATTTACCTAGTTTTTTCCTGCCTCAGTTAGATAAATATACCTTATTCTATTCGAGCCTTCTCCTTCTGTGTTATCACTTAGAAATCCTTGCTTTTTCATTTAACATTCTTCATTTCAACTTCTCCCTTTCCAGTTGTTCCTTCCTTTTACTTATGTAAACATGTCCAAGACCTTTTGTGAAATTTCATGACTGTCTTATCTATTCCTTTCCCTTAAAAGCTAAGCTTTTTCAGCAAGTAGTATGCTTTGCTATTTTGTCCCTCATAACATTTCCCTCTCTGTACATCCACTGCAACTTGGCTTCTGTCCTCATCACTCTGCTGCAACTGTTCTTGCCAAGGTTGCCAAAAAACTTGGAATACTGCCAATCCCTTTGAGCACCTTTTCTTCCTTTATTTTATTTATCTCTCTGTGGTATTTGACAATGTTAATTATTCTATTCCTTCTGATAATTTTCCTTCCTTAGTCTTCCATAATATTTCAAAATTTGAGTCAACTTCTTTCATGTCTGGCTGTTCTTTGTTTCTTTTATAGTAGGACCTTTCTCTGTCTACCATTTAAATGGATTTCTGTTCATAGTCCTTCTTCATACATTTTACTCTTACCCAAGGAAATTTCAAATTCATATGGCTTCAAATATTTCTGCATTTTTTTTTAAACATCTTTATTGGAGTATAATTGCTTTACAATGGTATGTTAGTTTCAGCTCCACAACAAAATGAATCAGTTATATATATACATATGTTCCCATATCTCTTCCCGCTTGCGTCACCCTCCCTCCCACCCTCCCTATCCCACCCCTCCAGGCGGTCACAAAGCACCGAGCTGATCTCCCTGTGCTATGCGGCTGCTTCCCACTAGCTATCTACCTTACGTTTGGTAGTGTATACATGTCCATGCCTCTTTATCACTTTGTCACCGTTTACCCTTCCCCCTCCCCATAGCCTCAAGTCCATTCTCTAGTAAGTCTGTGTCTTTATTCCTGTTTCACCCCTAGGTTTTTCATGACATTTTTTTTTCTTAAATTCCATATATATGTGTTAGCATACGGTATTTGTCTCTCTCTTTCTGACTTACTTCACTCTGTATGACAGACTCTAGGTCTATCCACCTCATTACAAATAGCTCAATTTCGTCTCTTTTTATGGCTGAGTAATATTCCATTGTATATATGTGCCACATCTTCTTTATCCATTCATCCGATGATGGACACTTAGGTTGTTTCCATCTCTGGGCTATTGTAAATAGAGCTGCAATGAACATTTTGGTACATGACTCTTCTTGAATTATGGTTTTCTCAGGGTATATGCCCAGTAGTGGGATTGCTGGGTCATATGGTAGTTCTATTTGTAGCTTTTTAAGGAACCTCCATACTGTTCTCCACAGTGGCTGTATCAATTTACATTCCCACAAATAGTGTAAGAGGGTTCCCTTTTCTCCACACCCTCTCCAGCATTTATTGTTTCTAGATTTTTTGATGATGGCCATTCTGACTGGTGTGAGATGATATCTCATTGTAGTTTTGATTTGCATTTCTCTAATGATTAGTGATGTTGAGCATTCTTTCATGTGTTTGTTGGCACTCTGTATATCTTCTTTGGAGAAATGTCTATTTAGGTCTTCTGCCCATTTTTGGATTGGGTTGTTTGTTCTTTTGTTATTAAGCTGCATGAGCTGCTGATAAATTTTGGAGATTAATCCTTTGTCAGTTGCTTCATTTGCAAATATTTTCTCCCATTCTGAGGGTTGTCTTTTGGTCTTCTTTATGGTTTCCTTTGCTGCGCAAAAGCTTTTAAGTTTCATTAGGTCCCATTTGTTTACTTTTGTTTTTATTTCCATTTCTCTAGGAGGTGGGTCAAAAAGGACCTTGCTGTGATTTATGTCATAGAGTGTTCTGCCTATGTTTTCCTCTAAGAGTTTGATAGTTTCTGGCCTTACATTTAGGTCTTTAATCCATTTTGAGCTTATTTTTGTGTATGGTGTTAGGGAGTGATCTAATCTCATACTTTTACATGTAGCTGTCCAGTTTTCCCAGCACCACTTATTGAAGAGGCTGTCCTTTCTCCACTGTACATTTCTGCCTCCTTTGTCAAAGATAAGGTGACCATATGTGCGTGGGTTTATCTCTAGGCTTTCTATCCTGTTCCATTGATCTATATTTCTGTTTTTGTGCCAGTACCATACTGTCTTGATTACTGTAGCTTTGTAGTATAGTCTGAAGTCAGGAAGCCTGATTCCTCCAGCTCCATTTTTCGTTCTCAAGATTGCTTTGGCTATTCGGGGATATTTCTGCATTTTGATGATAAAAAATATCTACTTGTAGAAAAGATTTACTTCTTGTGATCAGACACAAAGCCACGTATTTTTGCATTTTTGGGTGTGTGCGTTCATCATCTTCCTCACATACCTAAACTTCTACCAGTATTCATTTAGGTAATGGTACCACCATCCCCTGAGTTAGAAACATAGGAATCATCCTAACTTCCTACACTTTCTTTCTTCCTAAGTTCAACTGGTCACTACCTCTTGGATATTTTGTTACATAAATATTTTTCATCTTCTCTATAGTTTATAAAACAATCTTGGTAGTCTCTGCGTATATTCTAAGTACGAAGGTACTAAGCAAATATTCTCTTTGCCTTTCTTACTGCTCTTATCTGAGTTCAGGTCCCCATAATTTGCCACACTAAGCTATTATAATAGCCCTCCAAATTGTCTCATTGTCTCCAATTTTCATTAATTCCACTCTTTCTTCCTCTTAAACTGAACAGTCATCTTTTTTCCTATCCAAGTGATAAGTCTAAAGCAACAGCCTGAATATGACACCCCTCTAGTAAGTATCCATCAACAGCTTCAATTAGGCCAAAGAATAGAGTCTGGTTTTCGCAGCCTGGCAATTGGGAGTCTCTATCCCTCTCCCTTGCCAACTCAAGCCTAACTTACTATAGCTCCTCATCTGGTAAATTACCTATAGACTAACCTGAAGTGATTACAGTTGCCTTATACTGGGCGTTATTTCTCCCTCAATATTTTCACACATTGTTTTTCTGTTTGTTTGCTTGCCTACAGGGTTTTTCCTTTCCCTGTCAGGTGTGAAGACACATCTCACCTGTCTCTTTCATTGGCATTCATAAGTCCCTTAAGTCAGAAGAGGTGACTGTTCTGTGGCTTGTACTTCCCTATTTTGAGAGTTTTCCAATATTTTAGAAGACAATAAAAGAAAAAAAATGAAACACTGGCTGACTTCATATTGTGGAAATATGTATATTTCTCTTTATTTCTATATTTTCAAGTTTTTATAGTGATCATATATTACCTTCATAATATAATAAAATTATGTTATATAAGACATTAGAGCATTTACAGATCATTTATTAGAAACAAAAACATTCCTCACTAGAAAGTAAACTCCTTGTACACACACATTTTTCACTTTTCCTTTTCTTTCTTTTTTTAAAAATTTATTTTAAAACTTATCCCCATTTCAACTGGGAGGTTACTGATTAAATTATTATTACACATTAATAACATAGTATGTCAAAATAATGAAACAATAAATTTAATTCAGCAAATGCGATTTTAAAAGAAAATGAAAATATAAGCACGGCTATCCTGACATGAAGCTCTAAAGGACAAATGGCATTTTAAGATTTTTCTCTTTACATTTTAGAAATGCATCTTTTGTTATAGCATACAACATTTTGTTGGTATTAAGTGTGCCCTGTACTTAATTCAGCTTCTAAATTTGGGATTTGTTTGATACAAATCACATTTGCTTGCTTGTGTCTTTTAAAGGTCATATATTTCTTTATATATATACTATTACATGGCCTATTCCTCTTTGTTTTGTCATAATCCACTTTTCTAACCTCCCTTTCTGAGTGCATCTCATATCGATGCCGTGGTTCCTGGTCCCATATTGTTGCCTTACACTAAGGATTATTTAATTTGGTTCTCCTCTGACATCTTCTATAGTCTCTCTGATACTAGAATTTTGTACTCTAAAATCTCCTTTTGGTACATGAATGGTCATTGTTTCATCAAATATCTCATAATCCAGCACAATCTATTTCCATTATTAGCTCATAGCTATTAGAATGTTATGTTGAGATATTCCATAATATCTTATGTATTTTAAGAATGGTTTTATGGATAGTTTCCATACATTATTTTACCATAATGTTGCCTGTATAATAGTAGGAATATCTTTCCAAACAAGGAGAAGAATTTGTGATAGCTTTAATTAGTGCTGAATGCATCACAAGTAGATCTTTTGATTGTCCTTCAAATTACACTGCATAAATATCAGATCATTCTTCCTTGTGTTCTGCTGATACAATGTGGAGGAGGGGTATATTAACAAAAGACAGGAGAAACAATAGGTGTAATCATGATATGCTCTTTGCCCAAGTTTGCAGTTATCGTTTGTTTCAGAGAATGATGACACTATCTGTCAACTGCAAAAAAGAATTCTTAGGAACCTAAGTATCATAGAATAACAACAGACTCTAATAAAATAATGCAATGTCTAATGGTTCATTGACAAGTGAAAAATGACCAGAACTGTTAGTAATACATTTAATTTTCAGCTGAGTGATGTTATTTTTTCATGTTAGAGAAAAGAAAAGAAAATGTTATCCTCTTTGCTATCCAAATATTTCATCCACAGTTTTGGCTTCCCTAAAAGAGAATTGCTTCATTTTTTATAGTGTTAAAAGAAACTAAAGAAAATGAATTTATTTCAATTCATAGTATTTTTTTTTAAAAGCATATATTTTAAGGGGCTTGGGTATGAAGTATTTTACGCTGAGCTAATTGTATTTGACCAGTAAATTAAAATACAGTGTGGGATCACTTAAGTTCTATAAAGTACTTATTGTAAAACTAGGTCCATTTAATAATTATGATTATCTGGGGTAATTTCCTGGCTGTCCAGTGGTTAAGACTTTGCTTTCCAGTGCAGGGGGTGTGAGTTTGATCCCTGGTCAGGGAGCTAAGATCCCACATGCCTTGGGGCCAAAAAAACACACACAAAAAAACCCATAAAAACTAAAAACAAAAGCAACATTGTAACAAATTCAATAAAGATGTTAAAAATGGTTCACATCAAAAAAAGAATTAAAAGAAAATAAATATGATTATCTGTAAATACATTTTTTAAAACCTTTAGTAAAATAATTTAAAATTGTTCTTCGTAGAATCAATACATGAAATTTTACAAATTGAGCACATAAAAAGTTTCAATATGGAAAACACATGATTACAGTAAAACTATGAAGAATAAATTGGAAAAAATAAGATACAAATTAGAAAAAAAATTCATTCTAAACATTAAGAAAAAAAGAAGCAATCCGTTAATAAAAGTGAGACATGGATAAATCTGGTAACTTTTGTAATGTCAATGGAGACGATCAATAAACCTCTGAAAAGTCCCTCAACCACACTCATAAATAAATCAATGAAATTTAAAATAGGAATTCATTTTTCACCTAAAAATGAACCCATATAGAAATGTTGATAATGCTTCTCATATAAGGTGGCAAACTTGCAGGAGTATCATTTGACAATGTTAAGATGAGAAATGCTACATCTGCTAGTAAATGTGCATTGTTTATAGTATCAGCACCTTGGAAATAAGAAAAGTACTTCTCAATACTTATTTATAATCTTTATATCTATTATTAATTACATCAGACTATTCTATATGCTTTTGCAATAGTAATTCATTTAACTCTCATAACAACATTGTGAGGCACTTGCTATTATTAGCCCCATTTTGCACTGTGGTCACAGAGCTATTGAGTGCAGTAATGACCTAGTGGGTAAAGTCTTAAGATTCAAACCCCAGAAGTTTGACTCTAGAGCCTGTGTGCTAAACCACTACACTAATCTGCTTCTCTGAAGAGGTGGTGAGTTACATGAATATTGATTCATCCATGCAATAACGTTACAGTATTACGTAGGTGGAAGACGTGAGGTAGATCTCAGTATGTTGATAGGAAATATCAGTAGTTCCAAAACTCATTATCACGTGTAAAAACAAGGTGCAGGTATGTGTGTATAACATGAGCAAGTTGGTTAATGTTAAATTGGAGAGGGGGGGGCTTCCCTGGTGGCGCAGTGGTTGAGAATCTGCCTGCTAATGCAGGAGACACGGGTTCGAGCCTTGGTCTGGGAGGATCCCACATGCCATGGAGCAGCTAGGCCCATGAGCCACAACTACTGAGCCTGTGCATCTGGAGCCTGTGTTCCGCAGCAAGAGAGGCCGCGGTAGTGAGAGGCCCACACACCGCGATGAAGAGTGGCCCCCGCTTGCCACAACTAGAGAAAGCCCTCGCACAGAAACGAAGACCCAGCACAGCCCAAAATAAATAAATAAATAAATAAATAAATTTAAATTGGAGAGAGGGAGAGGTGTGAGTGGCAGGGAGGGTGGGGAGGAAAGAGAGGAGCAGGCTCAAATTCTAGTTTAGAACTTTATTACTCTCTGGTCTTGGACAAGTCACTTGTCTTACTTGGGCTTCAGTTTTCTCATACATAGATTGGGGGTAACAATAGAACCAATCTCATGGGTTTCTTATAGGATTAAATTAAATAATGTATGTAAAATACTTAAGACAGCATACAGAATATAGTTTAAATTCTGGAATTCTCAGTGTTTTTTGTTTGTTTTCAATAGCACAGGGATTATCCAATTGTGAATTTTGTTTTTTGCTCTCATAGTAGAAGGAACCTACTTCATAACTTATTTATAATTGAATATTAAATATTGACTTATTTATTCAAGAAAAATGAGAATATATTGCAACATTAATTTATGCTGGAATACTTATATAGTATTATTTTATTTATCTGACCTTCCTAGGGAATTTTTCAAAGTTAAAATCTGTTATATATAGAAAATATGCTTTTTCCTTTTAAACCTGGAAGAGTTGTTAGGTTTACCCTAAGCTGGAATTTTTTAAAATGTGGGGTTAGTCCTAGTAGTGTATTTAAAACTATATTAAGATCAGTCTAATACAGTATCTTACTCTTAAGAGAAGTATTGATCAGCTTGTCCCACAATGGATAGCCTGAATCAGAATTCGTTCAACAATTGGCAAGCCCTGAGTATAACTGCCCCCTTCAGATGCAGCAGATGCTCTCTTTTCTTCCATGGTTCCCACCATTTCTAGTTTTATTTTTGCTGTCACTGATCTTAACAGTCAGCTCTCATTTGTCATTATAAACCAGGACTCTAAAGCCACTAATATCAGGCCTGTTGTGGAATATGGAGTTTGTGAACACTGAACAAGGATGTAATCATTAGATGATCTCAACGATCATCTAACTTTTGTTACTTTGTCTTACTTTTTTTGGTCCTCAATAAATGATACAAACTTCAGTTGATGTACATCCCAGGAATAAAGAAAGGAATTTTTCATATGACTTAAGGGGGGAAAAGTATCAAAAGAGTTAAGTGAATATTCTAGAAGAAAAAATTCAAAAGATAGCACACAAGACTTTAATTTAGTGAATCATTGAGTATAGTACTTTGAATTTTGGAGAAATATCCTCAACTAACTGACTCTAATTGGGTGTATTGTTTTGTCTGAAATACAGACAAAACACCATACCCCCACTTTCCATCTAGGAAGCATCTCCCACTATGATCTTTATTTTTGCTGTCAAAATAGGCATACAAACTATATATAATAAGGCATTTGGAAAAAGGTTAGAAGAAAATAGTTTCTTCATAGCTGAAATAATGTTCTGTGTTTTATCTTTTGCTAGCTGATGTTAGCAAATATGCAGATCAGTTTTGGTCTCATTTACTTGTTCCCGTTCCTTCCCCAGAACAACACAACATGCAAATACTTTGCTAATTATTTTGAGACCTTTGTTAGTATAAAATGATCATGAAAACCGAAGGGCATAATTCAGTTTTTGGTAAAAATACCAAGGTATTTTTTACATCAAGATGGAAGTTTTTATCAAATATACTTGAAAATATACTTCAGAAGTTAAAAGAAAATATACTCAAGAATGCAAATCTGAAAAAAAATGGGAAAAGAATTCTGCTGTTAAATTGGAATTTCTGGAACTACCTCCAAGAATAGTTGTGGCACCATTTAGCCTGAACCACAAAGCTCTGATAAATGTTGATGGAAGTGATCGTCCTCTTTATTTCAGGTTAATCAGTGAGCAACACAATTCACTTAGTCAGCACTGAGGGTTGACATGCCAGTGATGGAATATAGTGCTCTATGCAAATACTCGTCCATTACTCAATCATAGTTTGTAGAAGGTGACAGTAAAGATCGATGTGCATCCATTGTGCACCTTTTTAGTTTAATAGCAGGCTTGGAGCTGAAGGACAGATCCTGCTATTTATATAAGTTCAATTTGGAACTTCCTTCTCTCTCTTTCTTAATTCTCTTTCTTTTTTTCTCCACCCTCATCCGTAAGGAAACTCATGAACAGGATCAAAAACGGCCGGCAGAATATTTATGATGATTATTTAAAATAAAAATGCAGTCAGCATAGAACATTTAGAAATATAGGAATGATTTAACAGTTATTAATTTCCTACTAGGTACTAAGCACAATGCTAGCACTTCACATCCATTTAATTCTCTAGCAACTATTATGAGGTAAGTGAAGGAATTAAGACCCTGAGGTTAAGAATCAGATTCCTGAGTTCAATCTCTTTTACACCACTTGTTTATTCTGTGACTTTCAGTAAGGAATTTAGCTGCTCTGTGTCCCAGATTTTTCATCTGTTACAAATGGCAAAATAGTGCCTGGATCTCCTACTGTGTGAAAATGTAATAAGAAAAATTTATAAAACTATTATCCTAACTCAGAAAACAGGAGGAATATACCACGTAGTAATTATTGTTATTACTGTCCATATTCTACAGTTAAGGAAATGTAACTTAAGAGATGTCAGGCAATTTGCCAAAGGAATAAAGCAAATAATTTAGACTGGATTTCAAGCTACTGTGGTTTTTCAAAGTCTACATTTTTTCTCTCCAGAATTTTCATGATAATCTCTTTAGAAAGAGATGATAAAGAGAAAACCATTGTATTTTAAGGTAGAGGTAATAAATTATATCGAACTCCAAGGATAGAGCTTCCATCTCCTTATTCTCTTCTCATTTCATTCACAAAAGTCTGAACTTTTTAAGACACTATTTGTTAAAAATATGGTGCAGTGCAACACTTTATGTGGAGTAGTAAATTGCCATTTGTACACTTTACCCCCAAGGGTTTTCATCATTAAAGACCCTTTTGGAGAGATTTATATCTCTGTATTACATATTTGCTCCCAGCTAAAAAATAGCCTACAAGTTCTCAGCTCAATAATTATTTGATTTTTCTTTCTAACATTTTTCCTTGAATGAAAACATTTATTATAGTTAATATGTAGGAAATTCTATAGTGTAGTCCTTTCTGTAATTCTTAATTTCCATCTCCTTCAGGCACTGCTGGTTTTTCAGGATATTTTTCTAGAATTTTATTTCTTTTAGTGATACCTTCAAGGCAACATTACTGTAAAACAATAATGTATATGTATGGTCACTTAGTTGGAACTCTACTTTTCTAACAGTGATATTTTGTTTCTTCCTTTGTTGTCTATATTGTGCCACCTGGGGGCTTAACATTTATACTGTAGTATAAGAAACAGACATTAAACAATAGTCTGTAGAAATGCAGTCCATAATTTAAGTAACTTGCTTGACAATAGCTTATGTGGAAGAATAGTGGAAATATTTTCACCATGGAAATTGGCAAACACTACAAATCAGGGCTTATCTTTCGGAGATCCAGGTGTTAAAATATTTGCTAGCACGCCGATTTCTACAAATAAACAAAACTCGTGCTTGCCTTGGGCAGCAAGGGAAAGGAGTAAGCAATTTCTTTAATGATCCTTTAGCAGTGATACTACCCACTCCTCCCTACACAACTGAGCTGTCTACACATGTCCCCTTTCCTCAACTTTCCCTCCCTCTTTCTGGGTAAGAATTACTGCTAATGGACCAGTAGCAAACCAATATATATTACTCCTTGAGAGGGTTATTGTAATTAAACTAGGCAAAATTCATAGTTTTTCAAAAAGAGTGCAAGCGGTAATGCCATTGGAAAGAATTCAGAGGAATGTCATTCGGAGCATGTGGAATTTTGGCGTCGTTCATTAGTATCCGCATAGGTTTAAAGATCAAATTTTCTTCTCATTTCACTAGAAACTGTAAAAATATGTATATAGATTTTGTTTACTTAATAAAACTTAATATTTGGATAAAAGTAAATGTGTTGGCTTAACTTATTCAAATAACTTTTCTGAATTTTTTTTTTTTTTCATTTTTGCGGTACGCGGGCCTCTCACTGTTGTGGCCTCTCCCGTTGCGGAGCACAGGATCCGTACGCACAGGCTCAGCGGCCATGGCTCACGGGCCCAGCCGCTCCGCGGCATGTGGGGTCTTCCCAGACCGGGGCAAGAACCCGTGTCCCCTGCATCGGCAGGCAGACTCTCAACCACTGCGCCACCAGGGAAGCCCCTGAATGTATTTTTAAATATCAATGGTGACATTCAAATTTTTGAATAGCACAATAAATACGTGAAGTTGATAAACATATAAATAAATATATATCTCCTCCAAACCTTTATCTTTTAACTTTCAAGGAAAGGATGGCAAAAAAAATTTGTAAAAACGAACACAGAATATTAAATTTATATTACAAATTTCTTATAATGCCAGTAAAATAACTAATAATTGTATTGCTCTTTCTTAGAATCTAGAGACTAAACTAGAAGCAAAATCTCCAAAATGTAGGACAAATATATTGTTTTCTCCTTAACTCACGTTGGATAAATATTGAACCATATATTTTAGTACTTAAGCAATATATAGTTTCATTTATTCAATAAATATTTATTAAGAACATACAATGTGTTATATATTTACTAGGCTCTGGAGCTACAAGAGTGAAAAACACAAACTCCCTACCCTCAATCATTTACATTCTATTGATTATATATTTTAATTCTATCACTTCATAAGTGAGAAAAATTGACTCATAGAGTAAAGCCTTAGCCTCTCATCTCCCCCCATACTTGAAGAATATTTAAATTTTCCTTCAGTTTTCTTCTTTTAAAAATTTAATAAAGAATACTTTTCATCATGCTTGATTCTTATATTTCAAAATGTGAATCATCTTTGAGATTCCCATTTAAGTTTTCTAACTTTGTTGGAGTCTAAGGGTTGATGATTATGGTGTAATCTCACAAAATTTGAGGATAATAATTATTCATGTTAACATTTTTTACCTCCTCTAGACTTATCTTTGGATGACACAAATTTGTATCACTCTTCCTAGGAACGTTCTTTAGAAACAAAAACAAAGCAAAAACTAACTAAACAAACAGAAATTTCAAGCCTGTTCATATTGAAGAAAATCATTAATATCCAGAATGTGTGAAATATCTTTACTACATGAACAATAAGCTAACACATTTATGGTTTCTAGATGAAAAGCCCCCAAACTATCAGAATTTTCTAGGTCCTAAGAACCACCTAAAATCTACCGAATCAGATTCTTGTGAGTTGTGTCCACAAAGTTGCATTTAAAAAATATCACACCATGGGGAAACATCAATCTAGAACTTAACTGTTAATCCACACATTAAAAAACATGAAATTACCCAAGCCTTCCTGAACTCAAAATTAATTATTTCTATTATTTCCTATTTCTTGACCAGACTATGTAGTTTTGATTTTGGTGGTCTCATTATCTGTGTGTTAATTCTGATTTTCATAAGCCACTGTGTATAGTACTAAATGTTCAAAACTGCTTTTATTTTTCCTTTGGTCTCCTTAATTAAAATATCCTCCCCTTAATGTGTTCTTTCTAAGCAAAAAACAAATTCATTTAGAAAAAATAAAATAGATGCTAATTAAGACTTTGCTCTGATGGGAATTTTTTTTACATGTTAATTTTATGTTTGGTCAATTCACAGTAATAATTGAAGAAATCCACTTTGGAGCAAAATGTAAATTTTTTTAATTTTTAGGCTTTACATAAATGGTTTGTCCATATTGTCTATTTTGGTGTATCTGACTAGGGATATAGTGCAAGGATTTATATTGTCACTGCACTTTCTATGTACGTTGCAAATGATGCTCCAGATTCATGATCATTGCTACAAACATGAGTAATTACATGCGATCTATTCTTTTTTATCTGAAAGTACTATTTATGAATCTATGCCCTTTCCTTGCCTATTCATCTCATACAGAAATTATAACTACTTAGTTATTCATCCACTCTACTTTTTCTATTCTAAATTCCCTGATTCCTAGTTACTTTGTACTAAAATTCTTAATCATGCTATGGAAGTTCATGACCTATGTTTAGTTAGGAATCTGTCATATGTTTCTAAAATACATTTTAACATAATATATTATAAATAAGATGTTTCTCATACTGCATAGACTTAATGTTCATTACTTTTTGAAAGTATATTTGTGTTACTAATGTATTTGGTAGCAGGACTTGAAAAAATTAAAGCCCAGCTAAAGATGTTTTTCCAAAGGTTTTATTTTTTCTATTTGTACAGTTAGATGGTATATGGGCTACAGTTTAGGCTGCAAGCTAATGGAGATGCCACATTGCTTTGGGTAATGGTGAAGGGGTTCCATTATAGCACCTAGCGTTTACTGGGTGAAAGTTTAGCTTAGATCAGTATATATGCATATAAGGATCTTAAGCATGGTAAATGAAACAGGAAATCTTATGCCTAAGTACTTTATGTTGTTATTTTCAGACTGTATCTGCATAAGTAAAGAGGTGTTTATTTTATTTGCCAGTGTTTCAAATATAATAGCTGGTTTTAAAAAGCTCCAGGTAAGGAAACTGAGTCCTGGAGATGTTAAAAGTAATTTGCTTAAAGGAACACAGGGCCAAGGGGCAAAGCTGGGATTGGAAACCCAAATGCATATTCTTCCTTGTGGGCAATGTATCATATTTAATAAATACTAAGTACTGACTCAAATTTGTATACGTGGATAACAAATTAATATTTAGTATATTCTATCCTTGACTTATTTTAAAGAAAAGTTACATGTAGCTTTTGGCTGAATAAAACAAAAAATATGAAAGTATATATTTCAAAATATATATATACTTTGACATCTGAACCTTGAAAAAAAGCTCTGTTTGCAGTTACTTCTGATATCAAAATTTTGTATGCATTAAATATTATTTTTAATTTAAAAGTTATTTTCTAAATTTGACCTTTAGGTCTAATGTTTAAAAGTAAATGTTTTAATGTCATTCAGTGAGGAACACTAAGAAACATTAAGAAAAAAAAACTTTTGTAGGACTCAGAACATTTGGTTTGATGAGGGTCCCTTCCGAATGATCAATTATTCAGTTATAAAGATTAGGGTTATAATTTTACATGCACCGTTTAATGGTTCAGTTTTCTGGGACTTACATGTAGGAAAAATAGAGCATTCTTTATCAGAAACGTTTAAGGCAAATTTAGTTTTAAATTTTCTTTTTTCAGTAATATGCAAAGGATAATGAAAACGGAAGGATGACACGTGATTATGTAATTCTAGTAAGTATTTTTGCTATTGCTCCTCATATATGTGCAAAAACTGTTCACATCAAATAAACCAGGGCAAATATAATTTGTCATAACTATTGCCAAACAAATGCTAAAAAAGAAGTTTCTTGAAAACAGGGATTTCTTTCTCAATGCTAGCAGCTGAGTAGCACACAAAATAAGGTGCACATTGTTGTGTCAGCCAGAGAACTGGGAACAATCTTCATTGGAATGTTGTCCTAAATACTTAGAAGAAACAGAGTTTAAAGTCTTCAAAGGGTTTGAGAGCATATGTAAAGCATTGTGAATTTTTAGATATTGTGTGTGTGTGCAGGCGCATAAACTGGTGGCTGTGTTTTGATAAATGTTGCATGATTAGTAGAATTACTGAGTAAGTGGATGACAGGATATATTTTGCTTGACACAAAGATTTTATTTAGCACTTGCCATATTGAGCTAAAGACAACATAGTTGAACGAGTCTTTGAAAGATTTTCTTTGCAGTTATTCACATTCTATTTTTTGCTGAATTTGGGCAAGTTATCGAAGCATAGCACCAACTGATGTATCATTCAGTTTTCAACTTGAAGTGTTAGCTAAAGGCACTTCAAACTTTATTTCCCTTGGTAAGCCATCCAGAACTACTAATGTTAAAATACTCTCAATTTTTAATGAAAGTGAGAATCTGATATTCTAATGTATTTAGAAAACTCTAACACCAGTGTTCTTAGATAAACTTTTTTATTTTTATTATATGTAGATCACACTTAAGTACAGATCTATAACACTTTAGTTCAACACATTTCTGAAAGAATTAAGAATTGAACTGCACTAAAATATTTTGTATAAATAACATAAACCAAAATAATCTTACATGACTAGCAAAATCATCATCAAGCATAGTGTGTATAGTTTAATTTGGATTACTTGAGCAAATATTAGCTGTATAAAATAATGATAAAGGTGGTCAAAAAGTACAAACTTCCAGTTACAAGATAAATAATACTAGGGATGTAATGTACAACATGCTTAATATAATTAACACAGCTGTACGTTATATATGAAAGTTATTGAGAGTAATCCTAAGTGTTCTCATCACAAAAATGTATTTTTTTCTTTATTTTGTATCTATATGAAATTATGGATCTTCATTAAACTTATTGTGGTAATCATTTCATGATGAATATAAATCAAATCATGTATACCTTAAACTTATATAATGCTGTGTATCAATTATATGTCAATAAAACTGAAAGAAGACATAAATTTTAAATTTTTTAAATTAAATGAGAGCTTTAAAATTTTTAGATAAAAAAAGATTTAATATTTAAGTTGTCAAATATAATTTCCTTAAAATAGCATCCAAAATCATTAAAAAAAAAAACAAACCCTCAATTTGAATTAAAGTAGCACAACTAAGAACAGACTAGTGTTTATGGTAGAAAGGAAGAAATTTCTAATATTATCCTTATCAATATTATGTTTTTTGGTTTTGTTTTTGCGGTACGCAGGCCTCTCACTGTTGTGGCCTCTCCCGTTGTGGAGCACAGGCTCAGCGGCCATGGCTCACGGGCCCAGCCGCTCCGCAGCAAGTGGGATCATCCCGGACCGGGGCATGAACCCGTGTCCCCTGCATCGGCAGGAGGACTCTCAACCACTGCGCCACCAGGGAAGCCCCCTTATCAATATTATGTATACAAGCCTAGCTAATACAAAATCAGGGAAAGATAAGTGCAAACAAATTAAAGAGAATTAGGAAACAACAAATAACTCTCCATTCATTTTTTCCGGAAACTATTTATTTTGTATATGGTAAGTACCAACTATTGCTGTTTGGACTCTGAGAAATAAAATTAATTATCACAGAAAGATACTGTCAAGAGCAGAGCTGAGCTGGAGAGAGGGAAGCCACTGGGTTGGAGTAGCTGATTAAAGCAACAAGTCAAAATGGAAGGAACGGTCAAGCCTTTAATCACCATGGTAGTATAAGAGGCTTGACTGAAAACAGCTCCTCTCCCACCATTCCATTTTTCTCCATGGAATAGTGCAAGGCTAGTGCCAAGGATCTGGGTAGAAGTGGAGAATCCCTGATGAAGGAGCTCTGGAAAAAAAAAGCCTCCTCCCATTTTATGGACTTCAGCTCAGGGAGCAGGAGGGAGGGGAAGGGCTAAGAGGGGAAAATTATTGAGTACTGAGTTAGAGTAGAAGATAATGTCTTTAAGACTCACCACCTTTCCCCCATGAGAAGGTGTCAACAGAGATGCCTGAGAAAGACTTTGGCCAAATGCCTTCAACAAGGAGACCTCCAAAAGGGAGGACATGAGTTCTTGACTGCAACTGCCTTCTGAGAGTACACTTCACTGGTTGCGCACCAAGTCTGATGTGGGGAAGGCAGTTTTCCCCCGTGAGGCCTGCCAGGTAAAACCTTTGTAATTGCCCATAGTGGAGCCTGAAAAAAAATCACACATAGGATTTTGACCTGGAGCCAACTCCTTCTTATTCACAAGAATCAAAATAATAATTTTTAAAATATAAATATTTTTAATTCTTCATATTGATTTCACTTATTTAAAAAAATATTTAATAAATAATATTTTATCAAAATATATTGGTACAGATAAGTATACTGTTGCAGATGAGATTAAAGGAAAATGAATGTGAGCTAGTATAACTTAGAAATATTTTGTAAATATTTATAAATTGAGCTTAACAGAAAGAAATGGTATAAAATTACATGTGAATGTCGATGTACTAATGAAGTCAAAAGACTATAACTGCCTTTTAAGTTATTCAACTGAAAAATTATTGTTTTCCTCAATGAAATTTCAGAGTCAAGAATAACATGCAACAATTAGCATAAACTAAATTCCACTTAGTGTTCAGTAATTTCACACTATTGCTGCTTGATTCATTTAATAAGTAAAAATGGAAATAGAAGTGCCTACTTCTTCGGTAATTGCGAATATCATAAAAATTAGTAAAGTTTGGTTGGGAGGCCAGAAAGGAGTGTGGGAAATAGCATGTGATTCTTACAAGATAATGAAAAGGCCATAAAGACAGTAGAGAAATGCACACTTGGAGATTACATTGATTTCAGGGAGAGAGACATTAAATGACAGAATGAAAAATCTGAATTATATGTACAAATAAAATCCTCATACCAAAAATTCACACTTTTTAAATGTGCAATTCATGGTTTTTAGTATATACAGAGTTTTGCAACCATCACCATTGCTTAATTTTAGAAAATCATCATCACCATGATGGAGATATTTTAGGGAAATTAATCTGACAGCAGAATACTTGGATAGAAAAAGTTATAGAGGTATACTAAAAGTGACAGAAACCTAATTCAAATGAGCCTTGACATAAATGCCCGTGAAATGCCAGGAAACATTGCATATTTATGGAAAGGTCAGGGATTCATCTGGGTTTCAGCAACAATTGGTCTCTAGGACTTATACAGCACTAAGAATTTCTTTTAGTTCCTCACCCCTACTTCTCTGTTGACTTAGTCAGATTCCTCCTCTCTCATCGTTTTGCTGTGGTTTCCCTCATTTGTCAGGTTTGGGCTACAAATAGGACACACTTTGTATACCTTAAACTCCAGTAGAGAGATAGAGAGACAGAGACCTATCTTTTTCTTTGCTGTATTAAAAAAAAAAAAAGGTGGGAAGATGCACTGTGGGTATAATGTGCTAGCAGTGGTAGGACCTGTCCACTGCAGATGAAAGTAGGGGGTGGATAGGGAGTGACATCATGTAAGAAAATGGGAGAACTCACAAAACCCTCATGATGAAGTGAGAGAAGGAGCAGCTTTGAGATCAAACAGTAGGTAATGGATAGTCCAGATGAATTAATAAGCTGCATTCATGTCATGAACTAATGACACGGTGAAATGTGTACATGAATACACAAAATACAATAGTTATTGTTAGCTGTTATAACTTTTCGTTTGTGTGTCTGTTTTTTAACTTGTGGAGGAAATGTGTTAGCAAGTAAATTTCTACAGTATTAAAAGAAGCATTGATCACTGAGTTTGTTATTTTGACTAATTCCTAGAATTTGGGGGGAAAAATAAGTGCCAATAGTTTGGAAAGCATGAAGTTGAGATTTGAGTTTTAAAAGCATGAGTTTAGCATATAGTTACTAATGACCACTAACTATAATAATGGTAGACAAAAAAGAAACAAAATTACAGCCATAAAGTTGTATAATAACAACTATATTCAATTCAATAGCATTAAGTAGGTATATCAAATAATGTGAAAATGAACAAGTTAAGCAATGAGTTGCTGTATTGGGGGCTTTTGGCTCAACATTTAGAAACGACTATGAACAATTAGTAACATCTAATTTGCTAGTCGTAGAAAAGTTAAGAAATTGGCTAAAATCTTCCCATGAACATGTTGAAAATATATTATCCCAGGATGTTCAATGAATTTTTTAAAACTTAGCTTTACTTTTAACATATAAAATGTGATCACAGTACAAATCTATTTTTTTTAATCTAAGTTATTTAATAATCTACGGAGGCTGCAGGGAGAATGAGATGTGTTGTTACTTGCACAGAATAAAGGTCGACTGCCAAGTATGTTTGACATTAATTGCAACTGCTACCTAATTCTGTAACAAAAATAAGAAAATAGGAAGACCTATTTTTTTTTACATCTTTATTGGAGTATAATTGCTTTACAATGATGTGTTAGTTTCTGCTTTATAACAAAGTAAATCAGTTATGCATATACATATGTTCCCATATCTCTTCCCTCTTGTGCCTCCCACCCTCCCTATCCCACCCCTCCACGTGGTCACAAAGCACCAAGCTGATCTCCCTGTGCTATGCGGCTGCTTCCCACTAGCTATCTACCTTATATTTGGTAGTGTATATATGTCCATGCCTCTCTCTCGCTTTGTCACCGCTTACCCTTCCCCCTCCCCATATCCTCAAGTCCATTCTCTAGTAGGTCTGTGTCTTTATTCCTGTCTTACCCCTAGGTTCTTCATGACATTTTTTTTTCTTAAATTCCATATATATGTGTTAGCATACAGTATTTGTCTTTCTCTTTCTGACTTACTTCACTCTGTATGACAGACTCTAGGTCTATCCACCTCATTACAAATAGCTCAATTTCGTTTCTTTTATGGCTGAGTAATATTCGATTGTATATATGTGCCACATCTTCTTTATCCATTCATCCGATGATGGACACTTAGGTTGTTTCCATCTCCGGGCTATTGTAAATAGAGCTGCAATGAACATTTTGGTACATGACTCTTTTTGAATTATGGTTTTCTCAGGGTATATGCCCAGTAGTGGGATTGCTGGGTCATATGGTAGTTCTATTTGTAGTTTTTTAAGGAACCTCCGTACTGGTCTCCATAGTGGCTGTACCAATTCACATTCCCACCAGCAGTGCAAGAGTGTTCCCTTTTCTCCACACCCTCTCCAGCATTTATTGTTTCTAGATTTTTTGATGATGGCCATTCTGACTGGTGTGAGATGATATCTCATTGTAGGGAAGACCTATTTTGGTAGTGCATTTTCTGAACATTATGTCTTATACAAAGTAACAACTCAAAAAATATTCCTAAATTGATCTTAATAGAATGAATTGATATAAAACTACATATGAATGTCAATGCACTGAAGGAGACAAAAGATATGACTGCTTTTTATAATTACTCTACAAAAACAGATTGCCTCTCTGAATGAAATTTCAAAGCCAAAAGTAACATGTGACGATTATCATATATACTAAATTCCACTTGGTGTTCAACAGTTTCACATCATTGCTATTTGATTCATTTAATAAATAAAAATGAAAATAGAAATGCCTGCTGCTTTGATCATTCTTTGCAAAATATTTAGCGTATTTTCTCAGGTCCTTGATTTACTCTGAGCATTTATAAAAAATGATTTCTGCATTCAATTGCTTTGGAAAATATGCTGTTATAATTTAGTCTTGTTAAATTAGTGTTTCCAAGTGTTGCTATTTATCTCAAATTTGCTTGTTTCCTTAGCACTTCTTCATTTAAACAAAAAAACAGCTTCTTTTATTCACTTATTTAAATTTTTATCTATGTAGTGCCAAAACATAAAACTTTAACACTTTTGAATTGATGTAGGCTGCTTCCAAGTGAAAAATATGCACGTAAAGGGCAAAGCAATTTATTCCTCATCGCCAAAGTTTAAGTTGAAGAGAGGTGGGAAATACTACTATTTTGTTCAAATCTGAATAAGCAATCTGACCACATAACAACAAGCAGCCATCGCTGCTCTACACAGCGAACAGGCCAGCTCTTGTTCAGGACACACACTTTGGAAATCTTTAAAATACGGATATCTTGGTGAAGAGGTATTCAAAAAAGTTCCCATTTTTAAAAGCTGTCCTTGCTTTAGGAACACATCAGAATTGTGCAAAGGTGACTTTTTCTATTGTTGATCTTATTTCCAGCTGAAGCATTGCTAAAGGGAATAAAAGATATACCAGGAAGCAAGCTACTTGCCCTACAACATTAGTATAGTCTTTTTACAAGACAAATATCTTGACCTGTAAGTTTCTGTGAGGTGTTAGGTTACGGAGGGGAGAAATATCTTCCCCACTAGTTCAAATATGATATAAAGGAATCCTGAGTATGTGTATAAAATGTTATTATTTTCTCAGATTACAAGAAAACAATAAATAATGTCATGAATTAGGAGTGATGATGACACTCATCATCATATAAAGTGATTAGGCTATATCATCTTCCAGATTTGTTTGTTTTAATTTTTTACCGTTTTGATGTGATTACTTTCAGCCAATACTAGGCAATCCCATAGTCAATTCAGGATTATGCAATTATATATACTGTACTCCCAAAGCTATTTCAGAGTTAATAATAAGCCAGAATTACATGTTCTATATGCACCAAAATTCCTTCAGAAGTCCTGACTGAAAAAAGGCTTTAATCAGCTTAGTTGACTTCAATGTTTTTTAAATAGGCAAAAGGCCAAGAGAGTCTTATGAAACTGCTATGTATTCATATCAAAATGTTTCAGAAATGCACTGCTCTTACATATATAAAAGGCACTTTGGTTGCACTTTGGAATCAAGGCGTTAAAATGTACAGCTTGTATGACTTTAGTTTAAAGGGCTGTCAACTGTCCAGGCAGCTGCAGTACAAAGCTAGGCAAGTCTTTAATCTTCAAAGAAAAAAAAGTAAAGAGAATAAATTCAGCTATTAGCTTGAAGGTAAAAACAAATGAAAAGAGAAGGTGAAAGCAAACAGCATTAGAGTTACTTAGTTTTCTTATTAGAAGTGTGAAATTATATTATCAGTGTATGGTAAATTAT
This sequence comes from Lagenorhynchus albirostris, assembly GCF_949774975.1. Lineage (NCBI taxonomy): Eukaryota > Metazoa > Chordata > Mammalia > Artiodactyla > Delphinidae > Lagenorhynchus > Lagenorhynchus albirostris. Next base: position 139,202,200 of record NC_083098.1, on the reverse strand, counting down.
GCATGTGTGTGTGTGTGTGTATATGTATATATAATACCATTTTCTAAGGATGAATTCCATAATAAAGTAAGTTATTATTAACACAGAACTGACTTATAATTCTGAACATTTAACTAAAATATCTATTTTGAGCATATTTAGATTACGTCAAGGTTGATTATTTGATTTTTACTTGTGAAGAGAAATAATTTTTCACTTTTATAATTGACAGAGCTCTTACATAGTTTTGATACAGACGGTAAACTATTAATAGTTATATCAAACTTTAATTTTGAAATCCTTGTGATAGAGAGTCCCGGTTTCTTTTTAAAGATCTTTATAAAGATCTTTAGGTCTTTACTACACTATCAGATTATCCTACTTTTTAAAATTTACTTATTTCTAGCTAATTCTTTCTTTAGATTCTAAGCACATGCTTTAGATTACCTTAGTAGCTTATTCATTAAAAACTTTGTGCTGTACAGTACATCCCTGTTGCTACTGGGAACACACAGTACAGCACAGGGAACTCTACTTAATATTCTGTAATAATCTCTATGGGAAAAGAATCTGAAAAACAATGGATATATGTACAGGTATAACTGGATCACTTTGCTGTATACCTGAAACAAACACAACATTGTAAAAAAACTATACTCCAATATAAATAAAAATTAAATAAAAAACTTTGTGCGGAAGATGTTCCAAGATAAGCTAGTTTCCTTATAAATACTGTCTATTATGTTGGTAATCTTTTTTCCCAGTTTCTTCTTCAAATTTAATATTTCTACATTTCATCATAATGTATGAGTACCTTTGTTTGCAGTTTTAATTTAAAAATTGATTTTATTAAAGAAATACATATGCATAGAACTTAATAAATAATTTCATGAGGTTACTTCATCCCCTATACAAATTTTTATTCCTAGACACAAGTTATTCCAACATATTTAAATAACATGTTTAATAACTTTTTTGCTGTTCACTGAAGAGTTAGATGGTTGGATGGTTGGATGGATGGGTAGATGGATGGATGGTTGAAGAGAGAGACAGACAGATTGATTTTTGACCAAAGTAAAGTTTAGTTCTCTTAATTTTATCCCTAGAAGACTCAAATATGCACTCCAAATTTTTTTCTTCACATTCATCAAGTACAGTTAAATTACATTTTTTTACCTTGATCTCCATGATAGTTACAGCAGGTATTTACATTTACAAACTTTTATTGCGCTGTATACATAAAATATGTGCAATTTGCTATAGGCTAGTTATAAATCAATGACAGAGAAATCAGTTTATGAGTAAATCAAATGGCTTGCTTTTAGTGAACCTATATGTATCCCCAAATAATCAACTTTTACTCTCTTAAGTGTAAAGCTAACCTTATATTAAATAATTTTAGAACATTTAGTAATAGTCTTCAGTTTCCAAATTTAATTTCTCCAATTTCCAAGATAAAAATGTATTGCACAGTTTTTCGTGTTCTTTTAATGACTTACAGGCTACTCTCCTATAGAGCAAATAAATATTACTTCCTTATTAAAAATTCTTTCAATACTCTTCATTCTTATAAAGTTCAAACAACTTAACATGGTACTCAATATCATGGTCTTTCTGCAACTGCAAGCCATCCTTTTTGTTTTCTGTTCCACTGGTCATACAAAGAGATAAATATACAGTCATAGGACATTACAGAACAAATGTGGGAAAGGGTCCAATCTACAAATGTCGCTACATCCAGCCCAATAGGTGAGAATCTTTTACTTATTTTTTAAGCAATTATTTCACAATTACAAAAACAATAAAAAAAATACACTAAAATTCAAACAAAAAAGTAATATATAGCAATAATTGAAATAATAATTTTATTTGCCATGTAAATATACTCCCTAGAGTAATTATTGTTAGCAGTTTGGCATATGTATTGTATACCTTTCAGACTGTTTACTATGCATTCACAAGATAGATGTACACACATACACATATTTCGTTTTGCAACCTTAGCTTTCAACAACAGAAAAAGCCATTCATACATTTCTAGGTCGCTGCTACCCATCAACCTTCTTCTGATTAATGGCTCCAGTGTCTCATACTATGACCAGAGCATGCTTTATTTAATAATTTCTCTATTTATGAATATTTATTGTTTTTAGCATCAAACGGTCTTAGGAATTTTTTCTTCAGTACTAACTGCTAAAAGTTCTGTGGTCAAATTCTTAACCATTTCCCAAATATTTGTGCAGGTTTCCCTAATTCTTATTTGTATTTTTAATTTCTCTTCTGAATTTCTGTATTAAAATACCTCTTTCTTCCGTTCAATTATATATTTATGTTTATATACAATATTAGTAGTGAGTTCTTTGTCAGCAACTGAGTTTCTAAAACACTATTAAACTCCTAGGAAATGTATGTTGATGTCAAATATAAATGAATAAATAAATTTCTCATCATAAAGTTACCTTTATTCAACTGTCAGATAAAATGTTTTATTCATTTTCTCCTAGTTGAGACTGTCAGAATTAACCACTGTTTTATTATTTTTACTTTTCCCTTTACGCATGTCCCGGTAATTTTTCTCCTCTGTTTTCCTGTGATTCATGTATTCGTTCCGAACCGGTCAGGCCAGATACCAGACAAAGCAGGCTGAGTCAGGTTGGAAAACTCTCTGCCTTCAAAGTCTTAAGTGTGAGAGATAAGAGGCAATCACACAGCTGTGTATGTACAACTTTTCATATATTTTATTCAGAAAATCTAGAGCACTGTAGTAATATATAATGAGGAGACCTAATTTAATTTATCACACAGTTACCATATCACGCAGAACCTTGCATGTTACATTTTTTGGTCTTTCTCTTTATAACACTGAGATCAATTTAAGGTTTTTACAGTAAGGTGACATGCTCAGATTTTCACTTTGAAAGATAACTCTAGCTGTAATATATATAGTAAAAAGGATAAAAATGAATGTAGGGTTGTAGGAGGATGTTGCATCAGTACAGGAAAGATGGTATGGTAGCTGGGTTACAAATAATGAGGATGGAAATGGAGAGAAGTTCATGCATTTGGAGTGAAACTGGCAAGACTTCATGTAGGATTGAATATGAGGCTCTAAAGGAAAATGAATTGGCAAGGATTGGCTCCACCTTTTGCATTTTGGCTTCAATATCTGAACAGATGAGAGAATAAACATTGGTTGAGTGGAAAAGATAATGAGCCCAGATATGTAGGTGAGTTTTGGGCTCCTGTCACACATCCAAGTTTGTAGATGCTGCATAAGCTAGTTGGATATGCTGGTGTGGAATTTAGCAGGTTCTCATATACTTGAGAGGTGTTTGAAGACTAGAAAACTCCAACTTCAAGAAGTAACAAAAATCAGAGTAATGAAAAACGATTAATGGAACATAATTTGGTATGTGGGCAAAATGAGTTTTATAATTTTAAAACTATAGTTTTTTTTTTCTAAAACTTACCACAGATAAGTAATTATTAACTAAATCCACATAGAACATGCAGAGAAAGTTAAAATACTGTTTTAACATGTCTGAATTTTTGACAAAGACAATTCAGATTTAAAGCTTTGAAGTTTATTGTTATTTGATCTGTTTTCAGAATAAGCTTTAGCCCATCTTATGTAGTCACTTCCTTATTACTTTGCATCCCATAAATATAATGGATTTGTGAATACAAAATGGCTTTAATCCATGGTACAATACGTTGGTGGAAAAGAAGAGAGGATTATATGACAGAACTTGATTTAGAAATTTGTGGATGACTCCATTTCTATGTTAACTTTTATTTGAGAACTAAATCCAGATAAGGTCAGTCTCTATTTATTATATTTCATGTAGAATAGTATTTCAAAGATACATTTCTCAAAGCATAGCTTTGATGCTTACTCTGAATCAGCAGAAAGGCACTTTATTCAAAGTCTAAAGTATGCTTTCACTTTTGTTATTTCTGACTGCTGTCTCATGCTATCATACCCCTGCAGGGAAGCATCATAAACCTATGACTTGTCCAGTAGGTAATAATGCAAAAATATACATGATAAAAACTGCCAAATAGATCCCCAAAAAGTCAAAAAATAGACACCAGCCTTTTACATTGTACGTTTTTCTACACACATACAGTTTCCATTCAAATTGTTGATCAAGTTACAATAATTTGTTCAAATTTAACCTCAAAGTTCCACATGAGTCTACCTAATATTTAATATCAGAAGGAGGTAGTTTGTTCATTTAAGGTTTTATTCACTTAGATTTCTTCAAGTGAATTTTAATGTAAATTGTATTTCGCCTACAGGAATAGATTTCCCATCTTATTAAGTGATTCCATTTTAAATTTCAAATAGGAAAAAATACAATTAACCCTTATTCAAAGTAATAGGATTTATATTTAAAAACATGAGTCTCCTCTTGAGAAGAAAGCTTTATGCTTTTCCTTAAAAATTATATATATGAGGTCTCCAAGAGAAGAGACATCAGCTAACATCCTTAATGTTCTGATGTACAAGTTGTAGATATGATCAAAGTCTCAGTTATTTGAATTTAAAAATACACACTGTGAGATTCATAACAGAAAATCTAGAGCTGAATATGTTAATAGGCAATAATAATAAAAGTGAGAATGTATTCTTGGAATAAAAGGGATAAAGAGTCAATCATTTTTGTTTTAAGTCTCTCTGGCTGTCTAAAAATGACAGAGAATTCACTTTTCTTGAAGAGGACTGTGAACATGAAGGGTTAGAATTATGGGAAAATGAAAAGCAAGAGCAGGCAGTGAGCAAAGCTTTACTGATTTGCATTCTACTTAGAATTTTCAGAGCTCATTCTACATAGAATTATTCCTGCTATCTTTGCAGTCTTTTTCTCTGTGTTACTAAATTCTTCTAAATATCTGTCCAACTCCTCTTTTAATGCCTGCAAAATGCACCCTCAGTGGACGTTTTAAACTGACCTCTGTTATGTTTGTGACAGAAAATACAAACATAGATGATTTGAACAACTCAAGAAGAAAATAATGTCTAACACTCTACAGTGTTAATGAAAATAGCCAGAATGCAGCTCATAATATATTCATCCATTCATTCACTTAACATTGAAGCCAAGCTCCACATCCCAGTCTCCATTCTAGACTCTTCGGATATATTGGGGAGCTTAAATTGTAGCATGATGTAGAAAATAATCTTTATGATATTTCCTGGATATATAAGAGGCAAATATCATAATAATCCCTATAGTGACTAATGTAGCTTGCCTTCAGTAGGTAAGCTTTGGTAGGAGCATTTTCTCTATTCAGGTACCATTCTGAGTTCTTCAATGTCAGGTGACTGCTGTCACAAAGAAAGGAAGAATATACACATTTGCAGACATATGTAGTGAATCTGTGTATACTGTCTCAAAATCTGTGCAGAAGTACCAGATTACATCCAGTAATGATTATTTGAAATACTAATTGAAACCATTTTATAAGTCCTTGCTTTAGATACATTTGGGCTTTTTTTTTAAGGTTGTCATCTCTTTTCACAGTCTAAGACAGTGTTTTGTATGAGAACATTGAGGACAGATTGCATGGTGCAGGGGGTGGGAGGAAGAAATATTTGGTTGTATATATTCTTAGGTTGTTCCTGAGGCTTGTGAAAAGCAACAGGAGAGAGGAATCATGAGGACAAAAATCTTAAAAAAAAAAAAAACTATTTACAGTGTCAATAAAATACAGCATGATGCTCTGTGCTTTTGTTATGCTGTAGAGAAAAATGTTTATGAAGACATAAATTATGTGAACTGCTGAGTTTTTCTGACAATTTTTATTTCTTTTACCTTGCAAGTATAAACAAGATAAAAGAAATATTACTCTTGTTATTACTGTAGCATTGGCAGGGATGGATCTTATGAATATTATTGCAACTCAAATTCTTGTGGTTGGCCAGTGGAAGAAAACTGATCAAGTTCAGCTCTTCAGGTTATACAAACCAAAGAAGTAAGAGTTACTTTCCCTTCACATCATCCTTCTACTTAATTAAAAACACACTAAAGTAACCTCATTTATCTGGTGATGATAAGCAAATTAACTCGCACAATAATAAACATTTTACTGAATGCTTTTCAAGTGTCTGCATCATTTGGTAGTGATCAAGACTGAAATTCACAAGACAATAGACAGTTATTTGAGTAAGATATTGTATTAGATGATGTTGGTACCCTACCCAGATCTCCATCCTCCAGCATCTGTAAGTGCTAACGCTAATGCTCATAGCTGCCCCCTTTCCTAAATAATTGCTTCTGCCAGCAGAAGCCACCTTTGTTGGGAGGTTACACACTCACCCATCTGCTCTGAAGGCAGTCTCTCTATCCAACAAATGGATGGTATAAGGGTATCTTTGCTTCAGAAGGGCAAAACTCTGCAGTAGGGTTTATATTTCAGAGGTCCCTTCCTTCCCTGTAGACCAAGCAAAGGCTAGATTTGATTCAACTTGATATCCTTGGTTGACCCCTCACCCTTATTCTTTACCCACTTCAGATTTTTTCAGGAAAAGCACTCCCTTAATATGTCACTGGTACCCAAATCTCCTTCTCAGATTCCGCTTCTAGGGAACTGAACTAAGACAGATATTATGAGCTTTTGAAGTACTGCACACTTGTACCTTCAAATAAATTACATAAACTGTGGGCATGGAACACTTTCTTAGGCTTTCTCTTATCTTCTTTCTTTCTTGGTGTGATGACGTGAAGATTACTCAGGAATCACCACACTCATAAAGCACGTGTTCTATGATGTGGTCAGCAATTTTTTTTTTTTTCCTGTAAAGAACCAGATGGTAAATATTTGGGGGCCTTACTGGTCATAATGTCTTAGTCATAGCTACTCAACCCTACTTTTGTAGTGTGGAAAGACCATAGATAATCATAAGCAAATGAATGTGGCTCTGTTCAAATAAAACTCTACTGACAAAACAGAAGACACCTGGATTTGACCCCAGCTTGCTGACCCATGTTCTATGATATCAACCCAGTTTACTCAATCTGAATCATCAAGGTTTATGCCTTGGTACGTTTAATGAAGGATCAAAAGTAATTCTGTTAAAATCCACATTTTTTGCTATTATGTTTTATTTCCTCTCATTAGCTTTATATTTTGAGCACATTTTTGTCTCTTTTGTATTCTTAAATTATAGTTTACTATTATGCTGGTTGTTAATGTTTTTGATACTATTTTTCTTTAATTATTCTTTTATTTTTTTCTGCTCTATCATTAATCTCTGCTCTTTGCTCAAGTTTTCATTCTTCTCAGCTCTTGGTTGTTCTTGCTTTGAGAAAAAGATAAAATCCCCCAGGAAATATGATGGTGTAGGTAGGTTAAGAACTAGCTGGAAGACTATTCTCCCAGGAAAAAGAACAAACTCTGCCATGTTTTGTTTATGGTATACAGTATTCCACCTGCCCCCTTCCTGTGTTTTATGGATCAAATTTATTAATTCTTTAAGGCAGCTTCTAGGCTTATAATACAATGACATGTAACCTCTGATTGTGTTATATTAATACAGTAGTTTAGTACAGAGTAGGTATCAATAAATGTTGGATTAACAAATTCATCATTAGATCACTCAACCTATATGGTTTCCTATTCTGGGGCTGTTGATTTATGGGGCCTGTCTTCCAGACCATTCTTTCTATCAATAGGATGTAAGGTTAATATTTAAAAACAATTTTTTAAACTCTTCATTTATACTCAGAAGTCAGTCATCAATATCCTTATCCAAAAATATGCTATATAAATGTACTTTATTCCAGTTTCCAAGAGCTCTTAATTGGATGAACCATTATTTCCATTACTGCTACAGAGGCTTGTTCTTGGCAGATTAATTTGTAAATAAACAGGTTCTATTGAGAGTTCATTATTTTTCATTTCACAAATACCATTGGTCTTTTATTGGTAGTGATGGTGCACTATACATTTTCATATTCTTTGTAGCTAGACATATGCTATTATATTGATTGTTGTTTGGAATTCTGAGATTATGAGAAAGCTGATAGTCTTTTTGTCCTCCTCCTCTTCATTTTCCTTCTCCTTCCTTTTGTAAGATGAAAGTTGCAGAAGATATCCAAGATGATGATGTAAAACTAAGGGAAATAGTTAAGTGAAAAAAACAAAATTTCTAATTCAACTTCAAAAGCATGCCTGTGTAATTGTCACTTGAAACCATTTAGCACAATTGCACCATTTGACATCCTTAATACCTTCTTTCCACCAAATCATTTTTAAGCTTCTTGATGGATGTTAAATTATTAAATAAAATTATTTTATATGTCTTTCTAGTAGCTTAATAATTTCTTCTCAAATTAAGGTCAAACTAAATACACCACTGTATTAATGTTTGCCTCATAATTCATATATTTTAAATATATGGAATATGTCTAAGCTAATGTAAGAATCAAAGAAATCTGAAATAAAATGGTATAAAATCTTGCAAGTCAGTCTAATAACTGCATGCTTTTATGATACAGTGTTTCATATAGTGAGCTATTTTTATGTTGTTCACTCACTAATTTATTTCCACAACCAAATACATATTGACGACTATTTAGATGTTACTTATTTCAGATGCCAACATTTTGAGAAGGAGGTAGGAAATACAAAGATAAATAAAACATAAGTTCTTCTCTAGAGGAATTTAACATCAGAGGGAAAAACAAAGATGAAAAAGAAAAACTCCAAACTAAGGCAGAAATGAGTGACTGAAAATATTTACAAATAAAAGGCTATGAAGGTTAAGGTATTGAGGAGAATGCACAAAGTTGAGAAATCAAGAAATCTAGGGGCTTCCCTGGTGGCGCAGTGGTTGAGAGTCTGCCTGCCAATGCAGGGGACATGGGTTCGTGCCCCGGTCCAGGAAGATCCCACATGCTGCGGAGCAGCTAGGCCCGTGAGCCATGGCCACTGAGCCTGCGCGTCTGGAGCCTGTGCTCCGCAACAGGAGAGGCCACAACAGCGAGAGGCCCGAGTAACCCAAAAAAAAAAAAAAAAAAGAAATCTGAAGAAAGCAATGTTTAAACTTCATCTAGAAAATGAGTAAGATTTCTCCAAGTATTGTTATTAAGGAGGGCATACAAGGTAAAAGGGTGACCCTAAATTAAAGCACAGAAGCAATTCAGCCTGAAACCTATTAAGAAACAATGTTAACATAGTTTGGTATAAAATATACATGGACAAGGATAGCAGTTCCAGGATGGTGGCATAAGAAATTCCACAGACCCTCTCCCCCGAGTTACAACCCTAACTGGTGAAAATATGGAAAAAAATATTTACAATCTCTTGAAATTGTTCTAAGGGCATACTACACATGGAGAAACATTTATTTAAGAAAACCTACTACATCTCCATGAGAACAGTGAGAGTCTTGTGTCATTTGAGCCATGACCTGCCCAGCAGAGCCTGACAGAACCTTTATTCCAGGCATGTGCAGCCAAGAAGAGTGACTACCTCTCCCAGCTCCTAATCTAGGGCTGTGGTTTCTCCTTGGGAGGGGTAAGCCACCACCATTCCACATTCTACTCCCCCACCCTCCATCCTGCTCGATGTTACAGAAGCTCAATTCCAGACAAGAGCAGCAGAGACGTCCAGGGCTCTCTTCTTCTACCCATCCCTCCCTTGAAAGATGAAAGCTCTACTCTAGAGGCGGTAGACCAAGAGCTCTGGTCCCTGATCACTCTCACCCCCAGCTCTTTTGTAGGGAGGAGGTTCCACTCTGGGACAGGAACAGGGGCTATCTTCCCCTCCCAATTAAAAAAAGAAAATCCAATTAAAAAAATAAAGGATCTGAGTAGACTTTTCTCTAAGATGATTTACAAATGGTCAATAGACACAAAGATACTCAGTATCATTAGCAATTAAGTTATTAGGGATCTACAAATTATAGGCTTGCCACGTGAATCCTAGGTACTACAAAGTTGGAAAATTACAATGTGATTAAAATGCAAAAGGACATAAATATCATCCGAAACTTTCAAGAAAGATTCATAACAAAATATATTTATCTATCTTTCTTAGAGCATGTAAGTAATTAGAGAACCCTGAAGACAAATGTCGCATGAGGGAAAGCTTTATAGTTATGTTTATTGGAGACTTACAAGGTGACTAAGAGCCAGGCAGGTATAGAGAGGGTCCTGGTATATTTAAAACCCAGGTAGCAGGCTTAGAAAATTGTGAAAAAAAATTTGGTATGTAGAAGGCCCAAAGGAATACTGGTGAAACTTAGAATTCATATGAGTCATGACAAAAATTAATACTGGTTAGATAGATGATAGACAGCCAGATCATGAATGTCCTGTAATGTCCATAATGCCTTGTCACTTTCTTGGCCTTCGCTTAGTACAAGTAATTATTCAGTAGCTGGATAACTACTTGCTGTGCCTTACATATAGTTTGTCTGCTTGTGTACCCTGTACAATTGGTACAGTGTCACATGCATGGTGAGCACTTAGTCAACATGTGCTGAATTAATGAAATAATGGCTCTCGATATGTTTTCCCCACATATAGGACCTACATAATTTATATTTTGTGGAGGGGGTCACAGAATAGAGACATTAAAGACTGACTTTTGCTCTATATCATCTCTCAAGACTTTGCTGAAAGTATCTTTATGTCCATGATTATACAACTATGTGATGTGACTCTCTAAATAAGATGGGTCAAATTACCCTATAACTAGGCCTCATGTGAATACATAATAATATATAATATGAATATGATGGAATGTATATTCTTTAATTCAGTGACTAAGTGAATGCAAGCATTAAATAGATATTTATTCTCCTTATATCTAAATCAGAATTATAATGATCACAGCAGTATTTTCATATGGGCTTGAAAAACAAGTTTATTTTCCAGAATTTTTTCAATAGCACAAAATATTATGTGTGGTCACACTGTATTAGTCTATAAAATCATTTTTTTAAAATCCTGTATTGTATCAGCCAAAAATGAAATTTAAATGTGCTATCCAGCTAGATGCAGCTGTTCCCTGGCCCATGTTCTGTATACAATGGTTTGTCTGATTTGAATCAATAACTTCTGCTGAAGATAAAACTGGATTAGGTGGTCATACAATGTTGAGGACCCTGGAGGGAAAATACTTAGCAAAACAGCAGTTGTTTCACCTGCATAGCCTGGGAAGCCTGTAAAGCCTCTTCAAGCATCTGTGAAGGCTAATTTGAGCAATCGATCTATCTTTCTCTCTGTGTGTTTCTATGACATCTATTAGCGTAGTTTTTATGTGTTTCCATGACATTCATTAACACTGTGTGGAGATGCACAGGCAAAAGCCTTTTAGAATAGAAGAAAAGTAAGTCTCTCTTTCCCTATCCATTGGTAATGTATTAGTTGAATGAAAGTGTTGATCAAGGTGGGTGGAAAGAAGGGGAATTGGATGAAGCTGGTGAAAATGTACAAACTTCCAGTTATAAATAAGTACTAGGAATGCAATGTACAACATGATTAATATAATTAACACGGCTCTATGTTATATATGAAAGTTAAAAGAGTAAATCCTAAGAGTTCTCATCATGAGGAAGAAACTTTTTTTCTTTTATATCTATATGAGATTATGGATGTCACCAAACTTACTGTGGTAATCATTTCATGATGTATCTAAGTCAAATCATTATGTAGTACACCTTAAATTTATACGGTGCTGTATGTCAATTATATCTCAATAAAACTGGAAGAAAAAAGGTGTTGATCAAAGTTTAGTATATGCTGTTTGATTGAATTCCTTATGAAAAAAATACTCTTGGTAGGCCTAATAATTTGATAATGGAATTAATTAAATTAAGTTGGATTTTGTAAGAGAGTTTTGTAAGCTTGGCTAACCATTTCAAAAGTGACTCATACCATGCTTATAATAACTATAGGGTCATAAGATTATGGTATTCTCTAGTTAGAATGTATGACCATCTTGAGCGAGATTAAGTTTGATAGATCTTCAAAGTAATTGACAACAAACACTTTCCTATTTACCAAATATTTATCGCATATTTTAGTGTTTTCAAAGTTATATGCTCTTCAGATATTTAGGATTGTTCCAAGAGTAATCTTAACATCCATCAACGTAAGTTACAAAGAACATCAGACAGAAAAAATGTGCATTTTCATTTTGACTCTGCTGCTGATCAGCTTGGTCACATTGAATAAGTCAGCCTGTCTTCTGGGACACAGTTTCTTCCCCATATAGTAGAGAGTTTGGACTGGATAATCTATACACATTTTTCAGATCCAAAAGTTTATTTTGCTATAAGTATTTCTAAACATTAAGTAAGAGTTAAAATACTTTGTGTGAATTTTGACTAAAGATGAAGGGATAGTTACTTTTCCTAGGTAGACAGTCCTCCCCCATTAATTTATAGGTTGTTTTTAAAACTGTGAGTGAACAGTGAGTGATATCTTAAGAGAAAGGCATCAGTTAGATTGGTTCTGGGGAAAAATCCCCTTATAATCTTTATTAGCATATAAGATACATTTCTGTTGTGTTCTCTTTCCTTCATTTATAAATTTTCCTCTTTAAAAGTTTCAAAGATATTTGATGCCTTTTCCATCTTGTAACAGATACACAAAAAGGAAGTCTGATCCTACTCAAGCTCTTTGGACCAATATTCCTCAATTTTTTTACCTACAAGTAACATGTCATTTTAATCCCCAAATGACTAACAACGATAGCATTTTAAAACTTTTTTTTTCTTATTTGAGCCCCAGAGAAGCAGGTTTTCTCTATTCCTTAACAAAGTATATTCAAATTAAAAAAAAAAAAAAGAATATAAATTCTCATGAGGTAGTTATGGTATGATATAAAGAGAAGTCTCTTATTTGGTCTCCATCCTTTGTTATAAATTACCTTTTGGGAATCAAATAGCCTAAAGCATGGTTGTTTTACCAGTTTCAAATTTTCACAGATGAAGGAAGAATTTTCATGTGGTAAATGGGCAAGGAAGTCCCTCAGACTAACTGGACAGGATTGTGCAAAGGCTTCCTGACACAGACATGTAGGAAAAACCAACAAACAAAAACAAAAAAAACAGCCACTGTCTTCAGGGTGTTCACAGAAAACTCTAGCGAGATAGTACTAATATACATTAAACAATCAACGGAATAATGTAAGATTAAGTGCTGAATTGTACGTACAAACTTTAAATATTTCTGGTCTTAGAAAACAGCTCCAAGTTAATTTTTATTTGCATCTATATATTTAGTGTGATATCTGTATTGATTATTTCCATGCTGTCCGATAAGTATCCACCAGCCACATGTAGCTATTTAAAGTTAATTTTAATAAAATTGAGCTTTAAAAAAATCCTTAATCACACAACTACATTTCATTTGCCACATGTGGCTGTATATTGGACAATACACCCACCCCCCAAAAAAACCACAAAAACTTCCATTATTGAAGAAAGTTCTTTGGACTTGCTTAAGTAATTAAAAATAATTTGAGAAACTAATAAAGATAATAATAATTAAATAATTGAGTACTAGATGAGATAATATATGTAAATTGCTTAGTCCAGTGCTTATCATAAAGTAAATGTATAAATATATTCCTATTGTCATAATGTACCAAGTAATATATAGGGTGAGTGATTTATGTTAACTTTATTAGTAATCATTGCGTTATTATGTAGTAGGAAATTTGAAACACATTTTGTAGATATGGAAATTAGGCTTGGAAAGACCACTTAGGTTAAATCCTAGGCACAGACTGGGGTTGGAACCTAGATTTTCCTAAAATAGAAGCTCTTGTCCCTTTCCCTGGGTTATATAGTCTCCCTAGATTAAAAGAATGAGCAACCACCATACATCTGTTTTGAAAATGACAGAGGAATAATATACTATTGAGCATCTCCTATCGGCCAGACTTTTCTTATATTAAATTTAAAAGATCATTAGAATCAAATGAGGTAAATTTGATGTTCTCTAATTTAAAGATTATTGTTTAGACTCGAGACTGTCACTTCATAAAATAACACAACTAATTTTTACAACTGTATCCAACAACACAGTTTGTTCCCTTTTCTCAGCTTTATTCTTTTTTTTATGTCTAATTTGTTTAATTTCTTTAAGGTCTAACATTTTCTCATTGTGTCTAAATATTTCATGTTACGTTTGTGCTAGTACTATGCCCAATAGCAGAAACCAAATACACGTTGTATACACAACAGAAATGAATTCAAATGTATACGTGTGGGTTTATTTATATAGGTATCTATACATACACGTATAAATTTTGTGTGTTTGAATGAAATATCAACTACAGAGATAAATACATCAGTCATTTTTTAAATGGAATGAAGTGCCCAATAGTTTACTGAAGTATTGTTTAGAGTTCCATAAATAAAGACAGGCTATTTGCATTGATGAATATGAAATGTGCTAAGATGAACAAACTCCAGACATAATTATTAAATGAGAGTGACAGGAAATAGATTAAAAACTCCAGAATGTTCTTTGGATGCAAGTTAAAAAGAAAACAGACATATTCAGCTAAACAAAATGCAGATGAATATCTGTTACATTTTTAATTTTTGTAAGTTTATGTCAACATATTTCAACAGTAGACGTCAATATTTTAAATTCACAGACCAGTGTTTGCTAAAAGATACTTTCATGATATTTTTATAACACTCACATCTTTTGCTAGAAAATATAATGAAACGTAGTATTAGTGAAAGGGAGTTATAAAAATGTTACTTGTTTTATATTAAGTAATTATATATTTAGAATGCTTCCAAAGATGAACATTTGACCACTAATATTGACCATAATGGTCATGCCAGAAAGCTGGTGTTTGAGGGGTGGCAGTTTTACCTATATCATTGGCCAGCCCTATATTTTTCTCCTGTATCAACCACAAGGGCTAGTCTCAAAGAACAGTCTTCTGGTAGGCAAGTCCCCCACGTTTCTCTCTCCTTTTAGCAACCAGTTTGGAAAAAGAAGCATGTGCTTTTAGCTGCTCCATTCATGCAAACCTTGCACCAATTGTGTGGGAAGATCCTAACCTTCCCACCTTGCTCTGCTTTTAGCCTGTTTAACAATTCCTTCCCCAGTAATAAAACCTTTGGACAAGTTTTTCCTTGCTTTGCATTTTTGCCCTACATCTCTTACAGAGTTTGTAGCCTTGTGAGGAAGAAAATTGTAAGTTAATTTATTGTGTGCCAGTTCCTGTGTCTAGCAGATAAATTTCACATTAAAGCGATTTTCTAGTAAAAAAGGATATCTCTGGGGACACATTTCAAATAGACCTTTCTTGCAGCCTTCAAAATTATGAACAGAAATAGAAAGCTAAAGAAATTAATTAGCAAACTTAAATCCTGATGTATACAGACAAAGCTACTGCTAAAACAGGAAAGTAACAGTTTACTCCTCATTGCCATTCCTAGTGGAAGACAAAATTTCTATTGTATCTAAGTAATTATTGACACAAAGGATTCTTTCAGTGTGCCTATAAAATATTTGCTATTTGTAGTTATTTCTCGGTTAAAAAAGCTTAAGAATTTTATAGGTACTCTGTTCATTGGCCAAAGTTTTATATCAGGACTGGAGAATGTATCATCTCCAGATTATTATTTCTCTTTCTTACATATCTTTAAAATGGATAGGGAAGCTAGCCCTGCTTCTGTCAAGACTTCTGCTGCATTAAAGAAACAAACAAAACATTAAATGGCATTTACTAAGCATTTTAAACAACTAGTTTTATACAGTCAGCTTGCTGCTTTGAAATACTTTATTTAAATGGTTTCAACAAGTTCACAACTATTTCCAATGGGAAGGAGAGGAAATAAGAGATAAATGGAAACAATAGAGGAAGGAGAGACCTCCATATCTTTCAAATACACTGATGCAGGCTGTGGATTTTGATGAATAGGTTTGCTCTCTTAGTTTCAGTCCTGAAATTTTGCCCTCAGGAAAATTTTACTCCCTGCAATACCGGCCTTTCTTACATTTCCTGAAGTATCTAGATTTGTGAAAATTTACAACTATGAGAATAAATACTTACAAATACCACATACAGATACTCATATTAAATAAGCCAAAAAAGAGTTATTGTAGTTAAAGCACAGATACAAATAAAACAAAGTAGAATGAAATGTTTCATGCATCCCCCACTTAGAGAGCAACACACTATTATATACAAACTTTTGTGCCTCATTAGTCTAGTTTCATTTTATTGTTATTTTTTCATGAAATATTCTAGTTACATGTTCACCATAAGTTTTGTGTGTTCTCCTTCCCAAATTCAATTTTTCTCAGTCAGCCATCTGAATATCTTGGAAAGCCATGTTAAAGTTTGAGTTATGTTTGGCAGTGTCTTTTATCAAGCACTTGCTTTGCCAGACATGCTCTAAACACAGATGACACAAGGATAATTAACTGATAGCGTTCTTGTTTCTTATGGTCTGGCAAGGAAGCAGTCACAGATCATTTCATTTAAGTGTGTTAAGTATAATGAGAATGGTAAATAGATACCCTTGGTCTAGTTTCAGGTGACTGTGGTAGAACAGGACTCAGCCTTGGCTGTGTAGTATCAACTGATTACAAAGATGGCCTCTGACAATTTCTCCCATCCATGTAGGGATATGCCACTCTTTCCATCCAGATGGTGAGTGGGTTTCACATTGCTTTGAATGTGGGCTGGTCCTGAGACTTGCTTTAACCAAGAGAAAGTGGTAGAAGTGCTACTGTGTACTGTTAGGCCTAGGACTTAAAGAGGCCTCACAGTTCTGTTATCTTCTCTTAGAAGGCAGTCATCATAAAGAAGTCTAGATACCTCTGAGAATGATAGTCTTTGGAAACAGAGAGGTCCCAGATGACAATTAACTAGGAAGTGGAGAAAGAGAAACCCAGCCATCCTCAACCATTTCAGCAATAGCAGGTGAAACAATAGCAGTACCGAGGGATGCCATTTGGGTGCTCCAGCTCCAGGCAAGTTGTCCCAGACACCACATGAAACAGAGATGCAGGAGCTGTGCCTATCTGCCCAAGGTGCAGAATCATCATGAGACAATAAATTTTTGTAATTACATAATTTTAAATAATTATGGTGCTTGATTACATACCAAAAGATAAGTAAAAATATGAGTAATGCAAAACTATGAGAATGGTTAGGATACAAGATACAAGAGCATTCCAAACTCTAAAATTTAAAATGCATATGAGTAACATAAGACTATATGTTATATGTTACTAATAATAGAACCAATTATTTGTCCTGAGTTATAATTTTAACTAGGTAACTTGAACTTATTGGTAGAGTATTCATAAATAGGTAAAAGTGTGTCTTTCCAGTAAATCTGAAAAGATTTTTTTTTTCTCCATACTTCCTTTCTTGCTATACATTAGTGTAGATGATTTCCCTCCAAGACCCATCTGTCCTGAGACTTTCCAGGTGCTCAGGTGAGGTGGGTTGCAGGAAATGAAGTAACAGGGATTTGCATTCTAAAATGTTATCTTCATAACTAATAAATCTAACCTTTCCAGGCAGATGTACGGAGGTAAAGGTAGTAATTGATCATGTTGGCACTAAGGTGTAGTACATTCTGCAAAGGCCACGTTAATTCAAATTGATGTGATTCAAATTAACCTTAATCAGCTTCTACACAGGCTCTGATTCCATTACAGGATCATTGCAATTAGACTTCTCCTGTCTTTATCTGCCCTATGACCTTATGAAAGGGTTATATTTTTTACTTTGGCTTTTTGGGTGTTAAAAATTTTAATAATAACTATTCATTTACACATATCCCATTACTGGCTTCAAGATCGACTTTTTTGCATATTTACTTTTTGGTTTTGTTTACTCTAAAAATATATATAAATACCTGGATTAGTGTGACCTACCTTAACCTTAGGCATTTTTTTCTTTGCTTGAGTGTTAGGGAGCTTTAAGAGAAGACAAGCAGGAAATAATATGTATGAGCTCCCACTTTTTGTTAATAAACCAAATGTACTATATTTAGGGAACTAGGTAATTAAGAAATGTATAAACTTGAACATAAATCATAAAAGGTGATAAATGCACCCTTTAAAACATAAGTGTGAATGGGTTAAGGGGAATATGGTCTTTGCGAAGTATCGCTATTTCTATTTTAATTATTTAAAGTAGACCAATTTTTATATTTTTCTTTCTATTTCATCCTTGTAAGAATGATCTTGGAATAATTTTGGAAGTCAGTACTTTCCTTAAGGATTCTAAAGTCTTCTTTCATATGACATATCTCAGAGATTTTGCTTTCAGTTTTATTCTAAAGCAAAAAGAGAGGAAATAAACTTCAGTTTTATCCCCTTCCATGATCAGACCTTTGATCACATATTCAGTGAATACTGCTGAGAGGGGTGAGGCCATAAAATGAGGCTGGCTGCATTTAAATATAACTCCACCCTAAGCAGTGTTACCCTCAGCGAGTTACTGACCTCTCTATTCTCCATCTATAAATAGATATAACATTACCCACACTTAGCAGTGTTGTAAGAACGTAATAAGCATATGCATGTATATTTCCATTTCCTATATGAGCAGTGGCTTGCCACAATTTATGAAGCAACTGATAACCAAGTTAATTAGAGCCTGGTACTTCATTCAAATAATTAACTGTGTATCTGATATCCTTCAAATTAAAACTGAAAATGACAGTAAGCAACAAAGGAGACTTTTATGTGTGTGAATTCTCTTCTATGAAAAGTCTAAGATAGGTAATTTAAAACACATTTAGCTATAATTTGACAAATGCCCTTCATTATATAGAATGTAGTTTCATAAAACAGAGGCCATTTGGAACTTATGGAACTGTTGTAAGTAGTGCAGTGATGCAACTAGGTGTGTGAGATTTAGAGAGATCAACCTCCTCCAGTGTGGAGAAATCATGGGAGGCATCTGGGGAGGGAGGGGGGCAAAATAGGGAGCAGGGAGGTCATTTGTGGTTCCTGCAGTCATCCAACGGAAAGATGCTTTTCCTCTATGGAGGGTGGTGACAGAGCAGAAGTACAGAAATGGGTAGCTTTTGTCGTTGAGAAACCAACATGAATCTTCTAAATTAAAGCAACCTAGTTTTGCCCAGCCTTAGAAAAACAAGTGTCCAGTTATTGCAAGATTCTAGAAAAGAGCCCTGTATGGATTTCGGAACATGCCAAGTATTAGATTTGCTTATGCTGAATATGCTTTTCTCCACAGGTGAAACACTTGGAAGATGAGCAGTAGAAGTTCAATGAATTTATTTTTTCTAAAAATAAAGTCTTTTAAAAAGATACTGTATGTCCTTTCATGTTTTTAGGTTCATGGAATAGTAGTCTAATCTTGATATTTTCATTCTTAATTTGTTCAGTGAATACTGCAGAGGGAGATGGAAGTGGGATATAGGCAGAAATGTTAACTTTCGAAATATTGTAATTTTAGTGATCAAGTTCTTGAGAGTTTGTAGCTGAACAGATGAAGTCTTTGGAGTTACAGAGTTCAATGACTGAGAAAAGAATCACTGGATATATTGCCCACGTGGACAGTGCAGTTAGCCAGAACGAGTTGAGGACTTGCAATGGAAGTTGAAATACTGTCAATTATATACCGTCTCACTAGTGAAGTAAGGAAAAGTGCCTGAGATGGCCTTAGGGTCTTCACACTGCTGGCCCAAATATCCTCCACTTTGAGAGGTACAGAACTCTCTCTATGTTTAGAGGAGAATCAGATTTAAGTTAAAGTCTGAATTTGAAAGTAACGGACAACAAGAAGAATGAGAACATAGAGGCATGAGTGAACCAGAAAATGGGGGCCGAGAGATAGAGCAGGAAGAATTAAATTAAATGATATTTATGTATTTCCTGGCAGCGTAACAGATATGTGTGTCCCTTCAACATTTATATGCTCCCCAGTTCCACAGCATTTACCTCCTTGCCGACCCTGCATCAGCCAGAGCTGGGCCAGAGCATGTAGCAAGACTCTCACTGTGCGGCGGGAGCCAGCAACTGGAGAACAGAGCATAGTTTCTGAGCATGCTTTCAAAAGTTTGCCTCTACTTAATTCTACCTTAAGTCAGCAACACTTAATTTACTTGAAAATGTTCTGAGGCAGGTCCTCTTCTAATGACTTTGTACTACTCTGATTTTCTCATTGCTTCATGATTTCCTAGCTTTCCATTCATCTAACATGGTAACTTTTATATATTGATAGTATGTGCATAAATAAATGATTAAAGGAGGAGTGCTTGAATGAATAACATGTCAGAATAATTTCCAGAGCACAAGATAAATATTAGGTGACATTAATCTTTTCTCACTTCATTCCTCAGTATGTACACTTCCTTGAAGGTAGTTAATTTACACTCTTTTTTAGAGTATTTGCCTTTTCCACTGTGCCAGTCTTCATCACAGCAAAGAGTTGGAGTTTTAATTAAATGAAAAACAGCATATCAGGTCAAATCTTCTACAATTATTTGCATGTGGCAAACTGCAAAAAAGTGTACATAATACATTCAACAAACAAACATGAACAATAATTATAAAAACAACTGCAGTCAAATCCAATTATATTATAGTCCACCTAAGTTTTGGAGTCAAAACTATAATAGGTATTTATAAATCAACAGAAATATATCTATATTACAATTACATGAAAGTAACAGACAATATGGAGATGAGGAAAAAATGAATATATTTGACATAAATCAAGGGAGATATTACCTATCAAATGTGTATAAAAGAACAGACAAATCCCTTTGGGATCCAGCTTCAGTTTTTTAAACCTTCTCAAAACAATGTTGAGTTCATATTTTCTTAAAGTAAATAGTTTGCAGTTTGTAGCCAAAAATTTTAATGGTATATTGGGGTGAAGAGATGCGTTTGAAAACAAACCAAAAAAACAAACAAATAAATAAAAGCAGCACAATGATGACTGAGATAAATTCTTTAATGAAACTTTAAAAAATGTCTTTAAGAGAATTAGATCATTTTTTAAAGTAGAGTTCCTAGTGATTTCTTATTGTCGAGTATACTCAACTTGATTAGCAAGTAGAAGCATAAACTTTAAAACATGTTTTATGTTTTAAATCATAAATATATATATGATTTAAATATACATGGATATGTCAGCATATTCCAAAAGAATTTTCTGCAATGATGGAAATATTCTATATCTGCATTGTCCAAGACAGTAGTCACTAATCTCATGTAAGTACTGAGTACTTAAAATGTGGTTAGTGTGTCTACGGAACTCAATTTTAATTTTACTAATTGTAATTAATTTAAATTTAAATAATAAAATGAAGGTAGTGGAAAGCACAGATTGTATGTGTGTGCTCTTAGTATTACCTAAAGGCTAAGTACTGGCTCTTTCAGTATTAGGTATGTAATAGAAGGAAATTTTGAGAATCATGGAGCAAATCTCACAAAACCTAAGACTGAAAAATTGAATTATTTAAACCCTCTATTATCAAATTTGTTTAGCTCAGTCTCTCTGGGATTAAGTTTGTCTGTTAAACAAGCAAACAAACAAAAAAGCAGGTTGGGTCAATTTCTGGTGCTGATTTTTTATGTAGAATTCTGAAGCTAATAACAAGAAACACCTAACAGCCCTTAATTTTGAAATTACACATTTTTGTCTAAGCCAAACATGCATACATATGAATAAGAATTCTACATCAAAATTAATTTTCACTTTTCAATTTAATTTTAAAGAAAAGCTTTAGCATTAGCAACATTGGTAGAATTACCAAAATATTTATACTTCTACTTCCAGAGTTAACAAGTAAAGGAAATTTTTGTAGTATTTCAAGGATGGAGCCCTAACTGTGAAAGAGATGTTACCATCTGGATGACATTCAAATAATTAATTTATAACCCTTGTCTCAGTTTGTAAAAATAAGTTGCAAACAGACGTGCTTAACGTTAAGATAGTAATCTAAGGTACAACAAACCTGTATACCTATTCAGATGTTCCTTGAATTCTTTTGTTAGTACTGTCATATTTCTTGATTTAAATTAGCCAGCAACAGTTTCAAATGTAAAACAAAAGCATATCATAATCCACAGCATTAAAGTATGGTTTGACTTGCATTTTTGTACAGTCCTCCAAAGCCATATATCCAAATTCAAATTTAAGAATAAGATGGATGAGAATAAAGTGCTGTTTTTTCCTACAAAGAGTTGATATTTAAGGAGCACAACACAACAGGATATGAATTATGATATAATAATTCATATCCTTTGCATTGTTATATATAAGACTGTACTTAGCTCCATTTAATGCACAAGGTGTGAAGTATTATCCCATAATTCACACCATGAAATGGTTTATTGTGCTTATAAACAAGTCCCTATACAAAAGTTT
This sequence comes from Lagenorhynchus albirostris, assembly GCF_949774975.1. NCBI lineage: Eukaryota > Metazoa > Chordata > Mammalia > Artiodactyla > Delphinidae > Lagenorhynchus > Lagenorhynchus albirostris. The sequence goes on along the minus strand of NC_083098.1, from coordinate 139,179,862 downwards.
TTTATTAAAAAGAGTAAAATGTTCCAATTTAATATGTTTTTAAAAGGAAATGTGGGACTATAGTAAGAATGGGAATTAGAATAACATCAAACATGGTCTTGCATTTTAAGCACATTTTCTTTAACCAAAATCAAAATATATTTCTTTGCATTTCCTGACTGATGTTCAGATCCAGGAGGTGTTTTAGCAGCTAAGTCAGCTTAACTACCCTATAGTTACCAAGATCCCATTTTTACAATTGAATCATCCCATTTTTACAATTCACCTCCCCTGCTAGGACTTTTACCATTACTTCAGAGCCACATAGCCTTCTGAAGTTTCACTTGTACTTTTAAAGCATGCTAGTTTAGTTCTTGTGCACAAAAAAATAACGAAGCCTCCCAGCTTGCTTCTGTCGAGTTCTAGATGGTATAAAGGCACGGAGCTGAAGTAGGCATTTATTTACCTTTGAACTTGGGATTCCTGTAAATGCTCTTGATTGTGGGTGGCTAACTCCACTGGAAAACAAGCTCTCCAACCCCCACCTCCCCACCTCCCCACCTCCATTCCCACTCCTCAAGCTAGCTGTCAAGAAATTTGGCCTGTAATGGGGTTTGCTGAGTTCATATGTAGAACCAGAAGGCCAGATGTCATACCTTTTTTGTTCTACCCCTAAGCCCTCTCCTGCTTCATGGATAATAAAGAGACGAAGGTAACAGGCAAAGATATAAGCAGTGATTGGGAGAATGATTAGTTAAGTTAAATGATATTCCCGACACTTTTGAGGGCCAAGATCAGTCAGATGGCAGACTATTAATTGAAGTTAACAGGAAAATAAGTGAGTGGCAGTAAGTTTTATCGGTTTTTGGCAACTAAAGAATGTCACTCGCCATCAGGCTCTACAGGGCTTAGGTCATTAGCCACTGCAGTTGCTGACCTTTAACACACCCTGAAAGGAATTCAAGGTGGAGATCAGGAATGAGCACTCTGTGCTCCGGGAAAAACTGGCAGAACAGGCCTTCAGATAGTTAGATGATTTTAGGAGAAAATTGTAGAACCCAACTTCTTGCATTTTCTCATACCTAGAAAAACACTTCAATCATTAGCAGAGACATCTGCTCCTTGTGACGAGAGCAACTGTCTACCAAGATGTGTACTTGATTGCATGGACCCCCTTCAAAAAAATCATATATATACTTCCCTACCACCCACCTCTTTGAAGTGTTAATCGAATTGGTTCCCACTGCTCACAGCTTACAAAATCAATGCTCGCAAATGTTGGTAGAAAGGAAAGTTGCCTTTAATCACAATGCCAGCAATCTGGGAAGGGGTGGATTCAGTATCTCCCAAAAACCACCTCCAAAGAATCTGCTCAGCCGTGAAAGCTTTTAAAGGGAAACAGGGAAGTAATCTCAGTTAATCATTGGGATAAGGGGTCAAAGTCCTCTTCATCCCCCACTGTACGCTCGCAGGCTTGTCAACTCGTGATCTTCCCTTAGATGCTGTTTTGTTCATACAGTTTGCTCTCGAGATTACTGAAGGGGATGCTAGGGAAGAGATCTGGCCATCTGTTAATTACTAGTTCTTCATTTCTACTTCTTTGATCTATGGAAAGAACCAACAAGTTAGGTGAAGTATTATGTGATCAATAGATTTGAAAGGTGTGCTAGGGCTAGAGATGAGTAGAGCATGGAGGTGCCTCATTTAAGGTTAGTGACAAGACAAAAGGGGCCTTCTGCAACAACTCTTTCCTGCAAAGAGCTCTCTCCTGCTAAAAGCTGCTTACAAATCCCCACTTGTCAGAACGTCATTCCATTTCTATGGGATCATGGGTGAAGGTCCGTCTTCTGTAACTTTTCATGCTGACATCGGGCACCATATTCTTAGAGTGGAAGCTGTTGACACGGGTCTGTGGCATCTCTTTTCTGACAGTTGTAGTTGCCCATTTACATATACAGGCAGAGCAAGCGATAATTATTTTGATGCTCACAGAGATCTAGATTATCATGAGCAATAGTGTTAATTCCATTCTCTTAAGGCCAGCTCTTAGAACTGTGCCAGCCACAGACCCAGTATTGCTCAAGATGGAGCAGTTTATGTCATGGCTGCAGTCTGGTCATCGTGCAGTTAGCTTTTTCCCTCTGGTGGCAGATAACGGTATCTGTAGAACAACTCAGGAATGTGCATCAGACACTGAGTTTGTGACTCAGGGAGGCCTGGGAGACTTCAGCTTTTCTTCAGGAGACATGGAGGGGACTTTGTACTTGGGGCTATAGGGTTCTGCTCTGCTCAGTTCCAGGAGCAATTCCACAGAGCTATGTGAGAGGCTGTCTCCTAGGCCATGGCCCTCAGTAACTCCCCAAATAAAATTAAACTCACAGCTCTCTTTTTGTGCTTGTGTGTGTGTGTGTGTGTGTGTGTGTGTGTGTGTGTGTGTGTATGTGTTTCATTCAACAATTTGTGGGACACTTTGGAAACAAGTCTAATAATACTCCTTTTGCTTTTGTTTGTCTTTTTGCATTTGGGGGAGTAAAATATACATAATATAAAATTTGCCATTTTACCTATTTTTACCTAAAATAAAATTCAGTGGCATTAAGTACATTTACAGTATTGTACAACCATCAACATCATCCATTTTCAGAAGTTTTTCATCATCTCAAACAGAAACTCTGTATCCATGAAACAGTAACTCCCATTCTCCTTTCCCCAAGCCCTTGGTAGCTTCTATTTTACTTTTTGTTTCTATGAATTATTTTGGTTTTCAACTGAATTGTGAGACTGTATACTTTAGTGTTGGCACTGCAGAAAACTATAGTCTTCCCTGATTGTTGATGCGTAAGCCCCAAACTTTTCTTTAAAGAGCATGACTTAATTTCTTAAAAGTGAGATGCATTTACAAAACATAAACTTAGTGATATATTAATAGCTTCAAGTAATTTGTGCTTTGTTTTTTTATATGAATATTTTTGTATTCTTGATGGGCTGTGTCATAAAAGAGAAGGATGGAGAATACTCTGTTGATTTCCAATATCTGAGGGTTTGCTATACAGACTTTGTTTTCACTGGGACCTGGTCCTGTATTAGAAGAATATGATTTGTATAAGGAATAATTTGTACAAAGGTCAACTCTCCCTTGTTAACTGAAATCATTGTGACTCTTGTGAGAGTTATTTTGCTAATGTCTTTGAAATTTTTTTTTTTTAGAAATATATTTTTATTTTTTTTACAAATTTATTTATTTTCGGCTGCATTGGGTGTTCGTTGCTGCGCGCTGGCTTTCTCTAGTTGCGGCGAGCGGGGGCTACTCTTCGTTGCGGCGCGCGGGCTTCTCATTGCGGTGGCTTCTCCTGTTGCTGAGCACGGGCTCTAGGCACACGGGCTTCAATAGTTGTGACACATGGGCTCAGTAGTTGTGGCGCACAGGCTTAGTTGCTCCGCGGCATGTGGGATCTTCCTGGACCAGGGCTCGAACCCGTGTCCCCTGCATTGGCAGGTGGATTCTTAACCACTGCACCACCAGGGAAATCCCTCTTTGAAATTTTTAAAGGGACATAAACAACTGGATATACTTTCTAATAGCCATATAACTTATAAAACTTGATTTTTAAGGTACTTAAATTGGACTATTCTTATTTTTACGTTAGCGCCACCCTCCTAACCTTTTAAAATAAGATATGTAGTCACTGTTAAATGTTGAGGAATGATCTCAGAACATGAGAAAATAGAATTGCCAGTTTTTATCAGGTTTTAATATTCTAGTATTACTTTAGTTAAGTAAAAAACCACTCTGTTTTGATTCTAAGTTGCCTCATATAAGATATACCATGGTATTGAAAAAATTTAACTGGTACATTACTTCAAACAAAGATTAAGTTTCAGAGATATTAGCCAAAAGCCTAGAGTTACTGCGTATTTTGCAGGTAGGAAAGAAAACTAATAAAACTAATAATTACATTTTTAAGCGTCCTATCAAATAAGATTTCTTATAGCTTGATTAAGTCTATTAATTGGGTGGGAATCTGGCTCAAATTACTTAAAACATCTTTAGCCTGAATGTCTTCTGAGTAAAATGAAAATTCTTAAACATACTCTGAGGAATGTATGAGCTAATTTATGTGAAGGACTTGGAACAGCACATGGCTTTGAACGGTTTCTGGTACATAGGAAGTATATAAATGTTAACTGTCATCATGATCATCATTTTAGGCTAATGTAATATTGTTTGCTTTTACATATTATTAGAAATAATTCATCTCATTTTTCTTTAGCCCATTTTTTAAAATTTAAGACAATAGGATTTTCAACCAAATTTATGAATATTTGTCTTGGGAAACTTGTACTTTACCCTGATAATTAGCTATTGATGGCCTGCATGAAGGGTGATATTAGATTAATTACACACAATCAAGTTTAGGTCTAAAACATTCATATAGAGAATGAGTATTTGTTGATATTAAAAAACAATATTACTAACTCCTATGATAGCTTTTTAAATAATGATATTATTCCATGTAGCAATATGATCCCCTGTGTATCTAGATCCTTCTGAAAACTAACTCATAGATGTCCCACAAGCAACTTAACCTCATCAACTACAAAATTATTACTGTGTATCGCCCCTATCCTACCCCCGTAAAAATGTGCCATTCCTCTTTTATTCTGATTTTGGCTAGAAGTAGATCTAATTAATATCGTATTACCAATCTAGGAAATTCATCACTAATTTCTATTCACTTATGTTGTTTCTCTGTTTCTACCTCTGAAATACCACCCAGAGTCATTCATATGTCAATGTCTGGGCATGCTTTGGTTACACTTTCAATAATTCTTCACTAGACCATGCTTACTTAACTGTTCCCCCGCTTGCTCAATATCTACGTCCACCTGCCATCAGACTGAATCTATTGATATTATGCCTTATTCATCTTTTACCCATAGACTGTAAAGCATAATTTACTTGGAAATGTGCTAAGTGAAAACTAAATGATTATTAATTACACTGTGTTTATTAGCCTCATGATATTTATTCTTTAAAATGAGTGCAATTTTTAATGAGTTTATCTTCTAATTAAAGGAATAGTCAAGTCTAGATTAGAAGACTTCTGAAACCTACATCAGTCTAAATCTAAAACTTAAATTGTTGAGGACTAAAGGCTAGCCTGTGTTTGAGCACATATTCATTACATTTAAAGAAGGGAATCGAGACAACTTTTAACATCTAAACTCCTCCAGGCTACTTTGCATTAAAAACATCAAAATATTTGTTAGAAAAAGCATTTTCAGTAGAGTTTCAAAAGACTCCTTAACCAAAATAAAGTCACTTTAGAGCCATTTTCACCTAAATATTAAAAAGAACAAAATCATGAAAACATAAACGGTTAGTGTCTGTGCTTCCTCAACGGTCCTCATCAGACTCTGAGCAACTCCTTTTGCTGATGTCAACCAAAGGTTTGGACTATAGCGGAAAATGTTCCATTTCTTACTTCAAAATGCAGAATTAATAGATGTGAGCGATAAATAGGTAAGTGCATAGACACTTTGCTAAAATCTATTTATTCTTCTTTACATTTATTTTATAGTAACTCATTCACATTATTATTATTATAAATGCATTAAAAATACCTATCCAATATACAATTTAATACATTTCATATCTAAAGTATATTATAGAGCTTATTATTTTCAAGTGAAAACAAAGAAAAAGAAACTGTAAGATAGCATATTTATGCTATGGATTTTTTTATCTGGATAGTTCATATATAAAGCATTTATTCAAAATACTATCTAAGAAACTTAATTAAGAAAAATACAGTGTAAAATAAGACATTAATTAATAGTAAAATTCAAGCTTGGTTAATACTAAGTATTAAAATGTTAATAGACCATAATTATAAAATACTAGTTAAGTCCTGCATGAATTATTCAATATAATAATTTTACTATATATAAATGAGAATAAATATATCTGGCAATATAGTTTTTAAAAGTGGTTTCAATATATTATAGGCAGGCATTATAATCTCCATTTAACCAGAACACATTTTCTAATATTTTGTACAAAACATTATTCTTGCTTATACAAGACTGCAAAAGAGAAAAGCGTTGTTTTTAAGTACATTGTTTTAATTGGGGAAAGAAACTCTACTGAATCCCTTTATTACATTTAAATTAATATTTTTGAAAAAAAAAAGTACAAGGACTTATTTCCTGCCAGTTCTTTGTGCCTTAAACAAGTTGAGAGTCAGAAAATTCCTGGTTTTAAATGGACATTTGATATAAAGTTTCAAAGTATTCATTATTAATGTAAAACAATAGAATTTGATAACCTATTAGATGTTTTTATAAAAATAATCTATATTGTGTCTTGAACTTCATTTATAGCTGGGCACTCACTAGGGTCCATTTCAGTGTTTCTGTCTGAGGCATAACATTGTAACTTGGAACAATAATGTTTTGTCTTTTTTAAAAAATAATTTCTACATAGATAGGTACTCTGGGAGCTTTCAAAGAAGTATATATTGCTATCCTCAACAAGCTTTAATAAAGGTCAAAGATAAAGACCCAGCAAACATTTCTGTTTGTACATAGTTTTCAAATAATTAAAAAGGAAAACTCTTATATACTTCTACTGAAACATATTACTGAAAATAAGAAATCAGCTTTATGCACACACTCCTGAAATAACTAGCCTCAAATGGTCATCTTTTCAGGTCACTAACTTCTTGAGTTATTTCCTGCTGCTCAGTTGTGTTAAGTAGTAATAATTTGTCTTTTCACAGACTTTGTCTTACTTCTTAAGGCATAATGATTTATAAGTAAAAATTGTGTGTATGAAAGAATGCTATAATACTTTGCTAAACAAACTAAATACAATTGGGACAATAATTACCATTCATTTATTTTTAAGTGTGGTTAGTCCTGGGGGGTAATGGAATATGAAATTTCATTTGATTTAGGCCTACCACGTGAAACTTTGACAATGCATGGAAAATGTACTGTAATGTAAGAGATAAGATTATGTAAGAGTTATACTGAATGAATAAAAATTCTGACCCCAGCTGGTATTCTTGGGAAATAACCTCCCTAAGACTTACTTTCCCCATCTGTGAAATGGAGATATACATAATGCATAGATTGTCTTGAGGACTGCATGAGATAATTTGTATGAACTACTTGGCATAATACCTGGCACAGATTAAGTACTTAATATATGCTCATATGTTGTTGACATTGTGTAATTATTTTCACTATATACTGCTTATTGATAAATGGTCAGATAAATTTAGTGCATTATGACTGTTGTCTTAGTTGAAATCAAAAGTTAGATTTTCTTTTTCAGTTTGATAATTAAGTAGTCAATGATATCCTTTATACAAGTTAAAGTTCAACATCAAAAGTATTATCTTTATTTCCTAATTAGATTGATGTTTACATTTTAAAAAATCTACTGTTTATTGTTCTGAATACTTTCAGATAACATATGCTGCATATTTATTTTTCAGGTGAAAACTTCATCATTATCCCACATTATTCTTGCTGGTTCTTACATATTCTTCCCAGTTCTTGATCACTATTTGAATAAATTCAGTAATTGTCAAAGAAATGATACACCACCTATTGCAACAACAATACTGATTCCTGCTTTTCTGTTTAGTTCTTGGAAGGCAGCTATGTTTATTACCACTATACTACCAACGCTGCACTCTGTTGAGTTCTTGAACACGTATTCCAAGATGACAGTAAACAGCATGGTTAGATTGTATCATCTTGCTTTCTTCTTCTGTGTAGAATTATTTGGATAGAGGTATAAAACATCATAAATTCTGCAGTGCCATTTTAGCAGATGATTTCATAAAAATTCTGTGTCATTAACTTAATTCTGATTTTTCCTCAGTATATTGAACATAGTTGAATTTTCAAATGAGTCATAGTCTTACTTGCCTTCAAAGAACATGAAACTAATTAGGATGTGATGTTCTTAAAATTTAGTTCTTTTCCAAATTAAAAAAAAAAAATAGATGTGCCATGGACTTGAGCACCCTAAATGAAATCTGATTTATGGGGGAAAAGAAAGATAAAAGAAAACATATTTGAATGTTTGCTATTTGCCCAATTTTATGTAGATGGTAATTTGATAATTTACTTAGCCCCCACATATTACCAAGCATTATTTTCCCCAATTCATAGAGGAAACTGATATATAGAAGGAACTTGACTTGCCTAATATCAATTAGCTAGGAAACAATGAAATTTGAATTCAAATTCAGAAGTATTAATTCAAGTCTCCATCTTTTCCTCTGCTGTACACTGTTAATATTAAAACTACTGGTTAGGAAAAAAATACTTGATGAATAATTAATGTATTCATGAAATGATTAGTCCTCCAGATCCATCTTCTAGCCTTCTCTACCTGGTTTGGGCCCAAGGCAGATGTACTATATAAACAGCATCGCTGCAGACTTTTGAGGGGATTTGGCCAGTGGGAGTCATCAGAAGGATATAAGAGTGGGAGAAGAGTGAGGTCAAGGTGTACATTTCTTGTGTTCCATCATTGCCAGGTTAACATAGGTTGGCTGTATCTAAGGCCATAGTGTATCTTAAACATCCCACTTGTATACAGCTCTCATCTCTGGTTTCCAGTAATTGCTTCCTCATCTTGCCTCTTTGGGCCCAGAGATAGTTACAGGTCTCAAAACATCTCTTTCTAGCCCAGTAGTACTGTAACATGCCCTTGGTGGTTTGCCTAAATGCTATCCATATATTGTATTCATTATTTTATTAAAGTGCTGTCAACTCTGCAGTTGCTTGTTAAATTATTATCTTCTGAAGCTCTTAATAATATAATTGATTTTATTATATTTGCACTGTCTGATATTTTAATACATGGAATCACTTCTTATCCCTGTGTACATTGTCCTAAGATGTCATCCATACATGGATAATATGTATCAGACTATTCAGTACATATTTTATACAGTGAATTTTATTTCTTCCCATGTAAATGGCAAAAGAAGTTTGAACTTTTTCATGGCCAAATAAATTTAGTTCTGTGCTTATAGTTTCAATCATTTTAGAATTCTGTGCAGATAGAAAATGCTATATATTTGTAATAACTCACACAACAAATTGCACTTCTATTTTGTCAGTAAAAAAGCTGAAGCCCAAGAAGTTTAGGCAACCCTGAAATCACAGAGCTAAAATGGATATAAATCTATATAATAATTTCCTCCTCATGTATACATTTTCTATTTTCTTTGAAGTCCTTTACAATCTTTGATGTTTTCAGAATCTCCTATAATATTGTTTAATTATCCGAATTTCTTTTCAAAATATTCTTGCAAGTTTGTTTTCATAATTTCTGGAATCATCTGCTATCTACAACTTGAGTGGATGCTTATTTTGCATTGCTGACTAGCCACAACAGAGTGCTTAACTAAGACTTTCCTCTTCATTCCTTTCTCTGTTAAAAGTGTACTTCATAATTAATGTGATCAAGTCTATGCATACAGTCCTTCATTGAATTGATACTTTCATTTTCCTCTGACTTCCTGTTATTTTATATTCATTTGCTAAAATGATGCTTGTCTTTGATTTCAATATTCAAAGATCTGATCCCATGAAAATGATGCTATCACTTGTTACTGAGGCATCTCTGATATTGACTTTTAAAAACCTTTTAGTACAAACTCAATCAGCTCAAGAAATACTGCTACTCAAGAAATACAAACTTTTTTTTTGATGTTAGAATCTTAAAAGTGTGGTGGAAACAAGTTGTAGAAATGTTTGCTTATTTTAAACCATCAAATTTAGTATATCAGAAATTATAATTATTCAATTTCACACAATTGAAAAAGGAATTCACTTGTAAATTTACTTTCAAAAATGTGTTACATATATAACACAGAGATATATTACGTATATATCTTATTTGTAAAATATATATATATAAAGAGATGAATGGATAAAGAATTTTAAATGAAGTTTCTTCTAATATAATAGACATTCGTGTTTGAAAATATTAGTGTATCATTGATAATAGTACAAAAACTTTTAAATTGGTTATTAAAATCACAAAAATAATAACAAAATAACATTGATTTATTTTAATTTTTGAAAATATTTACCTTTTAGTCCAAGGAGAGGCAGCAGGTTTTGCTCTGCATGGGTTTTGAAGGGGAAAGTCAGTGCAGCCCACATACTCCATGTTAGCAGTATTTTGGGACATTTCTGAGACGAGAACATGTGTAGACAATAAAGGGGAAACTCACAATTTGGTCTCCATGTAGGAAAGGACAGGATTAGTTGGCCTTTTCAGCATTTCAAGGTCCTTTGGCTTGTGGATGTGTTGGGAGCAGGTGAAGGAGCTGTGCCAATGTCTTTGAAGGCATATTCTCAAGATTTAAAAAAAAAAAAAAAGTACCTTTTGTCTACTATTTGCTTTAACACAATTTAATGGTCAGTCAGTAACATTTTCTAAGTCAGCTTATCTTCATCAAAGAAAGTTTTACCTGTGTTCAGTAGTTAACTCCTTATGGCTAGTGTATTAGTACTTCTGATATAACTCTGATCATTGTAATTTGTTGAACAGATTCAGAATGGATGAGACTAAAGAAAGACTAAAGAAAGAAATTTCAGAGATTTTTTGTTTCTGTCTTCAACAAAGTACACATTTGAGATGAATCATCTTATTTCTGACATAAAACATGTCTTAACCTCATAAATGAGTATATTTTATATATTTTGAGATAAAATTATTTGATTGTAGTTTCTACTTTTATTTCTAATGTAAGAATAAAACAAAATTGAAAAGAACTGAAAAATAGTTTCAGATTGTGCTGTTTTAGTTTTTAACCATATTTAATAATGATTTGACTTCCATTATGAAGAAAAGTAAGGCTTTTTATTATTGTTTTAGGTGTTCTTAATGTGGGTCTGTGTGTGGAATGGGTGATACCACCATGAGATATGAATACTTAATTTATTAACTTAAATCAGTTAATAATGTCTATACTACCCCCAAATTCTAATAGGGACATGCTTAGATTAATATATTTATACTAACCAAAAAGCTCCACCTTCTTTCATCTCTCTCTGGACACTCTCATTTGCACTGAAATCCTAATTCTGAAGTTTTAGTATAACAAAAAATACTGAAACACTCAAATTCTCATGAGTTTTCACATAGGAAAAATGATTATTTTTTCTAAAGACTTCCTTGTTAAGATTTCTGTTGAGACCTGGGCTCCAGTGGAACTTACTGTCTGGACTGAAAATAAAATGCATTAGATATTCAGAATATTAGTATAATTTCTCTATAATCTCTGTTTTATCTTTCATTTCTTTAGGCAAAAATCTCCACCCATAGAAGCCACTTTTTGCTTACACAAGTGTTATTTTGAGCATCATTTATATCTCATACTGTGCTAGATGCCAGGCTTTCTAAGGAGAAATCATGCCTGGTGATGATAAATTGGATGATCCTTTTCAAAGAACTTAAAAGTGGCTCATCATCGTTAGAAGGCACATCTCAAGAGGATGTGATGGGAGAAGATGCAGAAAAGAAAGGTAGAGGCCAGAAAAATCCCAGGGTCTTGCATGCCAAGCTAAGTAGTGTGTTCTTTTTTTTTTTTTTTTTTTTTGCAGTACGCGGGCCTCTCACTGTTGTGGCCTCTCCCGTTGCGGAGCACAGGCTCCGGACGCGCAGGCTCAGCGGCCATGGCTCACGGGCCCAGCCGCTCCGCGGCATGTGGGATCTTCCCGGACCGGGGCACGAACCCGTGTCCCCTGCATCGGCAGGTGGACTCTCAACCACTGCGCCACCAGGGAAGCCCCAAAGTAGTATGTTCTTTATCCTGGAGGGAAAGAGGGCTCCTTGAAGGATTTGAAACACAGAAGTAGCATCATCAGGTTACTGTTTTGGAAAGACTATTCAGAAGGCAGCATAAGGAATAAAATTGGTGGGAAGTCATTGTAGATATAGACAACTTAGAAGGTATAACAAAAATTGAGGCTGGCGACGATAAGAGAGAAATGAAGTAGAGTAGAGAACAGACATAAACATTGACCATTTGGGCTCAGGATTAAAAATAGTTCAAGATGCTGGCCTGATTTCTTTTCTTGGCAACTGGCTGCATAAAGGTGCTATTCAAGAAGAGAATGAGTATACAGAGGATCTTATTTGGGATCCTGAGAAATGAATTTAATTTTGTGCATATTGAAGTGCCTGTAAGTTGAATGCCAAGTAAATATTACGAGCAGGTTTTCTCAAGGATAATCTACTTTTTAGAGTGAGGCAAAGGATTAGACCATGAAAACTCAAATTTATTACGCCTGACATAAGGAGGTAATTAAATAGTTATTAAAAATCTGTAAAGTAGTCGAGGTTATTCCCAGGGACCACATAGGAGAATAATGCTTAGTGAGAGGCTCTTCTTCACTTGACTTTAACCTCGTTACTTCTGCTAGATAAATTTTTCTAATGCAACCTCTGCTCGTGTTGCACCTTGGCTAAAAGAAACGCTTAATTTTTTTATGCCATATGAAATACAAAGTTTTTGACACTCCAGGCTACATCATGGCTTTCAAACCGTATCTCCCTCTAGTTTTTTCCACATACCATATGCTACAGCACAAATGAAAAACAAGCTATTTCCTGAGTAGCCAGTTAGTCTCTCCCTGATCTTTTGCCTTTGATTTAGAATTTAGTCTCTATAAATCAACCAGTAAAATACTCCTTGAATATGATTTCCTTCTTGGAAATTCCTTAGTTTTTCCCAGTTGCAGTTGTTTACTCCATGCTTTAATACCGCTTGGGTGTTGTTCCTCCCTCATTATTTATATGTAATAAGATGTAGGCTATGGTTATTTTTGTGCACTTACTTTATATCTTTACCACTAGATCAAAATCTCTTTTAGAGAAGAATATGTATTTTTATTCATTTGGCTTTCCCTTCTATACTTCGATCATAGTATATACTCAATAAATATTTGAAGTAGTGAATTAAATATAATTTATATTGAATTGAAAAATTAAATAAATAAACTTTAAATACATATTTAATATTATATATTTAAATAGTATCATATCTTGAGCTGGAAATGTTCATTTTATAAGATGTGAGAACTATTATTTACACAATTATTTTGCCAGCCGCTACATCATATCTGTTTAAATAAGGTTTTTTACTCATAAGGGTTATTGGCATACAAAAACTTAGAATAAAATTGTTTTCATAGTGATAAATGAAAACATATATTCTACATTACGCATCACATTATGTATATACATAGAATATATGTTTTATGAAGTAGTGAAGTTAAACTGGAATCTATTTATTTTGGAGAATAGATTACAAAGACTTGACGCAATGGAAAAAGTACATACATCATAATCAGACAGAACAGCTTTAAAGTCCTTGAGTTAGGAGAATGAGTGTAAGTTTTTTTACTTTGAGTGACAGCATCCTCATGAATAAAGGCATACATGTCTTGCAAGACTACTATGAGGGCAAAAACACTATACTGTGACAATAAATACGATCATTATTATTACAGGTGTGTTATTATTCCACTGTTATTCCATTATTATTACTAATTCCATTTTTATTAATCACTACCACTGTTGTATTAGTAATACATATATTAACACATGTGCATATATATTCTAATGTAAGGTAACATGAAAAATGCTTATCTTTGAAAATAAGATTATGCAAAGTGACTGGCATACTGATGGATATATGCCCAATATGTATTTAGAGCATAATCATAGCCTGTTTGTTTTTCGTATTTCAACGTATTTCCTTAACTATATTAATGTATAATATCAGAAATTAGTAAAATTATTGCATAAGAGCACTTGGCTTTTTAAAATTATATATAATATTTTAGGAAAATGGGCTGTTTTTAAAATGAAAAAGATAATATAGCATCACAAATTGAAAGGAAATTAAATAACTGGTAAAAAATGCAATGAAATCATCCTTATAAAGTTTAAATATTATTCATTATAAGACAGTTCCTATTAGCTAGGATGGTCTTTGGTTTGAGATTTATAAGTAGAAAGCCTAAGATAACATATCCTTAGTAGGAAATCCAAATGTACCATCTATGCCTCTGTATATAATACAGTGTCTATCCAACGCCAGGGAAATACTATTCTATCTCAAAAATTCTTCCCATAAGGAATTTTTGAAGCCGTAAAGCAAAGTTACTCTGAGAGATAGTGTCAGTTTAAGTTCAAACATTTTAAGATGATTCTTAAAGAATTAACTTATTTATAGCGCTTTAGTTTTATTCTGGTCTTTAAGAATTTTAGAAAAGATCAAATTGCTCTACTTAAAACTACCAAGTTTTTCTTTGTCTTGCCATTTTACCATTTTTTTTGCTCTTTCTAATCCTTGGAGTAAAACCTGTTCACTGTTGTTAATTCAAGAATATAGGAAAGCACCCCCTCAAAAACCCTCTTATCTTCACCACTAATTATTTTATGTAACTTTGAGAAAGTTCATGGGTGTTATTGTTCTAACTGAAGAAATTATATAGGCAAACATTTTTAAAATGAAGTATTAAATATAGAAATATGTTCAGGCAATTTTAGGTATAAAACGATTTGGAGCACTGTCTATGAAGTCCAAAATCCAGGTCACCATATTATTATTTCTTGGTTATTCTTCAAAATTAAATCAAGAGTGAATATATACTATAAGCAATTATCACCATATGTCATTATATAAAGTCCAGATAAAACCAAAATTTTAAGGGAAAATTAAATTTTAAAATGTCAGTGGTGTCTCTATGTAGCTTACATTTTCTTCTGAATTTTGTTTTAGTAAAATAAAGAGAATACTTTTTTTATATTGAGTTTGTTTTGAGTTATAATAAAACATATAAGGTATTGTATGCTCAACTACTGTAATACCGAGTTTACATCATAAAGCATGCAAATGTATGATTATGTTTTGTAGGTGCTTATTATTTTAAGATTTGTAACTTGTAAAGATTTGTAACTTGAGGAAAATGCACATTCTCTATGCATTTGTAACATCACATACGAATTTAAAAATTCATAAAAATTTTATTGAGATATAATTGTCATTGTTTAAATTTAAGGTGTAAAATGTGTTGATGTGGTACGTTTATATATTGCAATATGAGTGCTACTTTAGCCTTAGCTAAAACCTCTATCATGTCATATAATTACCATTTCTTTTTTGTGGTAAGAACAATTAAGAGCTAGTCTCTTAGCAACTTGAAGTTTATAATATTGTTGAGTATAACCTCTATGCTGTGCACTAGTTCTCCAGGACTTACTTATCTGTTAGTCTCAAGCTTGTACCCTTAAATAACATTTCTGCAAATTTTTAATGTAGTATCAGCAATGTGAATAGGATCTATGGTACCTGTTTTTGAGGGTTGTATCGTAGCAATTCAAGTAGGAAAAAGAAACAGTGGTGTAAAAATACCCCTAGGATTACCATTTATTTGTAGCATTCATTTGTCATTTACTATATGTCACTCACTGTGTTAAACTGTTTGCACAAATCTCATCCAATAATCACAACACCCCAAACAGGAGATCTTAATATTAATCTCCTTTTAATGATGAGTAAATTGATCCGAGATGGAGAGGTTCAAGGACAGGCTCCATTTCATAAAGATGTCGGAAATAAAGTCAAAATTTGGACCCATGACTGTCTGACTCCAAGTACAATGTTCCTGTCCCTATGCATATTGTGTCACCAGTGTTGGAATATTTGAAAGAAGCCTCAGAGAAGAGTCAATCTGTAGCTTGCATTTTGTTGTTTCTAAAACTATATCGTGTATATTTCCACAATCCTCTTTATCCATTGAGGTATCTTTCTTTTGTCCCTTAAGTGGGCCCTAACTTTCCGAATCCTTATTGAATAACCTTTCACAGATTTTTCAGAGGAGGAATAATACTACTCAGCCACTCAGTCTAGATATAAGGTCCACATGCCTCACCCTCCTCTTAATCTCTCTCTCCATTGGGTCTTCCTTGTCACCTCAATGCCTAAAATGGGTCTTTGTAGCTCATTTGTAAAGTAAACGCAAAGAGTCACAGGTTATTTGTCAGTGATCAAGACTGACACTTTATGATGCAAATTTATCAGACACTTTTTCTATGCTGGATGAAACTGTGCTTGGAAGTACCTTATAATATTTTGTATTTCTTCTTTAATTTATAATTTGTTCCCATTGGGAAAAAAGGAAGATTACAAAAATCAGTTGGATCTCTTTATTTATAAAATAATGGAGAGTATACATTAATATGGAAAAAATGTTTACTTCTTGTTAGTAGGATTACCAGTGATATTACCTTCTGCTGTGTTAATTTTTTGTGTTTTCTAATTTTCTAAACTAATCATATATTATTATGAATTGTATATTATGTTTATCACCAGAAAAAAATAAATTTAATATGGCTACAACTTTCAGTAAAGTTCCCTTCAAAATTGAACTTTTCTTTGTTATCTTTTTCTTCTTCCTTCCCCTCTTCCTTTTCCTTTTTCCTTTTCTTCTGTGTTTTTCCATGGAAAACTTCATTTTGATCTTGGCTAATGAATAGTTGGAGGGAGACATAATAAAATACATGATAGACTCATGTAACCATAAAAATATGAAAAAAAGCACAACCCTAAAGTCAAAGTCATAATTCCCCCTCGCTACAATATTGGTATAGTGTCAATTAAGCCTTTTCTAATATTTGCCATTCTGAAATGATAGCAAGGCACATAAATTACCAAATGAAGTAAATCTTTTTCTAAAAGAATCACCACAGTAGAACTATAACATATGTTTGGCTTATTTAAAATGTCTCCAAGCTCCTAAGTACACATTTTATTTGGAAATTCTAGGGAGCTGAAAAGCATGAAGTAGAATCACCAGATGAAATAATTATGTTGTAAAATATCAAAGGGAAGGAGCTGCTTGTGAGGTGGCATAAAACCAATAAAATTCCAAGCAAGCTAATATTATAAGTGACCAAGTGACAACAGTTTTAAAGTCCTAACAGTGGGTGATGAATAGACTTTCTTTGCTGGGACACTTCTATTCAGATGGGCAAGGAAAATAGGATTTCAAGAAATCCAACCAAACAATAGGAATGACTAAAATATAACATGAGATAAGAACATATTAAGGTAAAGGACAGTAAAATTGAGAATAAATCTATAAAATGAAGTGAATTGTAAGATTTCAGATTTATGCAGTAAATTAGCCCTCCAGAGTCAGGCCATTTTGCAATATATTTCAAAGGTAGTACACATTTTGCTTGAGTGACCAGGTTTGACAAATTACATAGGATAAATTAACTAGATAATTGTGAGTAGTAAATTTTAATACCTCTATGGGATAAAATGATTGTTAAAAGAAGGTTTTAGGTGCATTTTGTTAGCTTGCTTCTCTTTTAATATTTCTAGTTGTCTATGACTGCCAGAGTAAAAGAAGCAAAAAAGAAAAAGATAATATGCATATTCTGTAGGGTTGGTAAATTGAGTGGCAGAAGGAACCTGAAAAAAATAATTTACAAAGTTTTTCCTTTTTAAATAACTCTGAAGTCAATGAAAGACTTTCTTTAATGATAACAATAAGAATTTTCATATCTAATAAATGGTTCAAATTTGAAAATTCCAAAACCGCATTCTTTCACATTGATAAATGGTGCCACTGTGCATCCTGTTCTTAAAAATAGAAGCCTGAAAGTGATTCCTGAGAACTTTCTCTCCCTTACCTCCTCCACTGATTGATTACATTAGATTCTGCACAAGTTCCCCATGTCTAAATCACAAACTCCACCTCCCCATACAAGGTATTAATAATACTTGGATCACTGTGGTGATAGCCTCCTAATGTGTCTCACTTCATGTATTCCTGTCTTATTCATATCTGTTTTTCTCATGAAAAAACTGAAACCATAGGATGTCCTTACTTAAAAAATAAAAGCCTTCAATGTGTTTCCTTTGTATTCAGCATAAAATGTGAACACACTGCAGTGGTGTACATGTCCTTGTCTGACCTGCCCGCTACCTAGGTCTGCACCTCATCTGAAAAGCCCAACTCCTTTTCTCTCTCCGTGGCCAACCATACTGTCCTCTTCCAAGTCTTGAAAACTGGCCAGTCTCTTTCTGGCCTCAGGCCTCTGTGCCACACTGTTTCCTCTGTTTCAGAATTTCTCTTTCTTCCAGCTCCCTTCACACCTGCTCCCCACTCGGTATCTATCTGACTCTTCAAATGACCTTCCCTTTGCCCACTTTCAGTGTTTCTTAAAAATAGCAGCGGTGGATAACAGTGTGAATGGAGTATTATTGTCTTGGAAAGAAATTATTTTCTGATACATGCTACCACATGGGTAAACTTTGGAAACATTATGCTGAGTAAAATAAGCCAGACAGAAAAGGACAAATATCATATGATTCCACTTACACGAGGTACATAGAAACTGAAAGTAGAAAAGTGGTTACCAAGGGCTGGGGAGGGGATAGGGAGTTATTGTTTCATGGATACAGTCCCAGTTTGGATGTTGAAAAAGTTCTTGGTGATTGTTGCGCAACAGTGAATATATTTAATGACACTGACTTGTACTTGCTAAATATATATTATGTATATTTTACCACAATTCAAAAACTCTTAAAAAATCACAGACATTTGTTTTGTAATTTTCTCTCAGCAACCTTTTCCCCGTATTAAATTTATCATTGTTTTGTTAATATATTTAAAATTTATAATTGTATATCTTATTTTTTCACTTAATTAGTAAATTTTTCCCAAATTAGCCTGTAAGTTCCATGAGAACAGGACTTTCTGAGTTGTGTCACTTGTTTTTAATTCCCCACTACCTGGTTTGTGCCAAGCTCAAGGACTAGCATCAGTAGCCACTGAATAAATACCCGCTAAATGAATGCATAAAATCTACATCTGTGATACAACACAGTATGATATATTTTTAGATAAACATGTTACTTTGGGATACTTTTAGATTTACAGAAAATTCCCATATATTCCTCACCTAGTTTTCCCTACTATTAACATTTTATATCACCATGGTATATGTGTCAAACTAAGAAAAGCAACTTTGGTATATTACTATTAAACTCAGACTTTATTAGGATTTCACTACCTTTTCCACTAATATTTTTTTCTGTTCCAGGATCTAACCCAGAAAGATGGCATTTTTGATGGTAGTGATACAGAGTGATGGCTTTCTGAGTTATCATAGTAGTTTTCCTGAATAATGCTGTAATATCATGAGGGAAAAGAAATATAAACATACACCATATCATGACAAGACTATCTCTTCCTTCACTACTCTGTTGTGACTGGGTTTTTTTTACTTACTCATATTATATTCTTCTTTATTTCCTAATTGGTATTTGTTTTTTGTTTATTTATAGAAAGAAAATACCCTTTTCTTTTAAGCAATTTCCAAAAAAAAATTCCCCCTGTGAAATTCTAATTTAGTATATAACCCTTATTTATTTCTTTTCTTTATTTCTTTAAATGTATTTCTTTTGTGCTCACACATTTTAAGTATCTCTTAAACTCCAGACATATGTAAAGCAAGGATGTACTTTATTTCAAAGTACTTTTATTTTATCTTCCATTATGTACAATTTAAGCATTTGCATCTAGATATCCAGGCACCACATGAATCTGATTCTCTCAGATTGGCAAATGCTCATTAGAGCAAACAGGTGTGGAAGAATCAAGCAGCAGCATCTGTGAGCGAATGTCACACAAAACCAAGAACATTTTCCAACAGCTGGACACCAGTTTGAAGACATCAGAGGAATCAAATGAGCTGGATATATGTTAGAGACAAATGTCAATGCCAAATTTCTTCTTAGGAAAAACAAACAATTCTCTCAAACATTTTCATCCTTAAACAAAAAAGTCAATACCAATAGGATGTTTCATATTTATTTGGTCAAAAGTTTTAATACAAAAATGATTTTTAAAAGATTTCAGGAATTTTGCGTAAGGACAAAAATCGACACCAGCAATACAGAACTTATGTTCGAGTTCATATTTACTTATATATTTGTTGATACACTAAGATTTTAACTACTTAAAAGAAGCAACATTTTCCAATTTGCCAAGGAGGAATTTTATTGCAATCTTAACAGGAAGAACTTGCTGCTTTATTGGCTTTTAAGGATTTAAAGCAAAGTAACAGTGCTACGTCTAAACTTTATTAAACTTTTAATTGCCATCTTCTCTTTAGTATTCTAGATTCTTGGATTGATATATTTAAAATAACACTTTTTTCTTCTTTGAAGAAATCATCATCAATACATTCTAAATGAAATACAGAATAACTAAAAATAACTCATTTTATTTGTCCAAATTTGTATTGTAGGGCATACTTCAAAAATTCTTTTCTGTTTAATGTGAAAAAAAAAACCACTACTCCAGAAAAAACTTATAGCAAAAAGCAGGTATTTGGCGATTTAAAGAGTTTACAAACGAGGGGGTGTGGGTGTGTATGGAGTAAGTGTATTTAAATAAAACAATTCTAATGAATGTTTTAAAATACAACTGTTTAAAACATATGCTCAAACCTGAAAAAATTTACTGCAACTTATTCTAAGGCATATTACAGTATCAAAGTAAGTAATAAAAAAGAAAATGGAAATAAAAGTAAAAGCACTTACATGAAACTTTTTTTGGGGGGGCTGTGTTGGGTCTTCATTGCTGCACACGGACTTTCTCTAGTTGCAGCGAGCTGGGGCTACTCTTCATTGCAGTGCGCAGGCTTCTCATTGTGGTGGCTTCTCTTGTTTCAGAGGATGGGCTCTAGGCACGCAGGCTTCAGTAGTTGTGGCACGCAGGCTCAGTAGTTGTGGCGCATGGGTTTAGTTGCTCTTCAGCATGTGGGATCTTCCCAAACCAGGACTTGAACCCGTGTCCCCTGCGTTGGCAGGCGGCTTCTTAACCACTGCGCCACCAGGGAAGCCCCCATGGAACTTTTCAGTATTAGCATCTAATATATTTCATTTCTTCACCATGTTATTTCAAATTATTACATTGATTTTTAGGTTTGAAAGGACTGTGTAACATCAGCATAGTGTTTGAGAATCTACATGAGGGACAAAGATAATAGATTCAAATATAACTCTGATAGAGAATACCAACGTGAGTTTTGGCAGCTTTCTTAACTTTCCTGATTCTTCTGGAATATGGATATATTAATATACCCCATATAATTTTCTAAGATCTACAATGAGATTATACATACAAATATCTTGCATAGTCTCTGGCCATTAGTAAACCTTGAGTATATTTTAGGTATTAGTGATATTTTCCATATTTGATCTTCACACTAACAAAGCTGTAAAACAAATTGGTTGTTCCTCAACTGTGTGCATCCAAGTAAACTTACTTGTGAATTTCTAAAAGGAATGAATGCATCACTAGTAATTTTAAATAATTTTAATATTTAACTTTATGTCCAAAGTAAGATAATATAAAGAGGTACTCTAAAATAAGATGAACTTCTTGTCTATATGCATGACTCAATCAACTATTATTACCAAAGATTCAACTGCAAAAAATGCAGTAAAACTTGCCCCCAAATGCCTTTAGCATGATGTTCTAAATGCTAAGTGACTATTTCCTTTTCTTAAAGTACATCATTGATATTGTTAACCATATTCAGCTCAGTTCTTCCTTTTATAATAAGCCAAATACATTAATTTACTTTCTGAAGCTTCATAAAGGAAGGAATAATTATTCTCTACCTCTGTGGTGACAAGTGTCAATTTTTTCCAGCCCTCACAGGGTAAGTTAAGTGTTACTACATCCACAGGAAAAGGTTTTTCTACTCATGGTCTCTTCACCTGACCTCAGGAAGAATCTGGGAAATAATGCTCTAGTTTCTTCTGTGTTTTTTCCTTGGTTAAAATGTCTTTATCTTATATTCTATTAAACTACTATAGTTTTATATTGTATATAACTTGGAGGTATATAAAGAAAACGGACTTACTGTAATTTAAAGTAATGAAGAATAACTAAAGAATCTCCTATTTTCAATATTGACTCTAAGTATTTTTACTCTATGTAATTTTCCATTGTCTTAAAATATAAAATGATCCCCAAATTTCTACATCACATATAAATTTGATCTATTTATGTAAAAATTATAAATTGACACTGAGTCAGAAATTAAACATGGTAACATAAAATACTAAGAGATCCCTTAGTAGAGTTCGTTCATAGACGGACCACTGTTATTCTGGAATTCTGCAAGGTAGTTTTTCACATACATCCTGTTAAATCAGAATCACTAATTTCTTTCTTTCATCTATGCTGTAAGTCACTAACCAAAAATATCAGGTAATGTTCCTGTATATATTTCTGTTCATGCTTTAGTAATGCAGTAATTGAAGTTTTATCTCTTGAAATGTTTTTAACTGCTATATATAATAGCAGAAAGTATTCTAACACTATGTTCTTTGAGTTTGCATATTAGGGGAGTATTGAAAAGAAAATGACCTTAGTATTGATTAATATCAATTAATTAACTAATACTTGGCAATTAATTAACAATTAATCTATTTGAGAGGTCAAATCTTCTATTGAACCAAGGTTCGGATGCCAATGTGTTTCTTTATTAAAATCCTTGGTCTGAGCTTGGGCTAACCCTGGGATATTTGGAATCATTTATAATCCATGTACTTTATGATAGAGGAAGCGAGAAAACAACACACCAACAGTTCCTGTAAGAGAATATCTTACTTTCTTTCATTAGCAAAAATTAAACAAGTGGTACCTGTATCCTAATCCTATGATATTAGGGGCTAAATTTATGTAACCAGCTCTTGTATTTTTCTATTCTCTCTTTGTAATCCATAATATCCTAGGATGGATACCTTTTTTTTCATAGACTTTTATTGCATAAGACATAATGACCTATGTATTTAAAAATTTCTTAATTGTTATGTTAGTGACACAATCAACATCCTTCATAACTGTACGAAATATTACTTCCAAAATCATTTTTTTTAATTTCCTCCTAAATGTGTCTTAAAGATGCATTTGTTTTATGGGTATGACAGCATTAATCCTTTGGCAATAGTTCCAAAACTTTAGCTGGACAGTTTTTTACAAAACCTAAAACAAGCTGTATTTTATTGCTAACAGTAAACTGATTTATTGTTTAAATGTAATTTTCATTAACCAGAGCTCACAATATTCAGTAGGTTATTCCACAACACAGACATTATTTACTCTATGAATGTGGAAATAATATAAGCTAATATGAAGGATATATTAAAAATTCAAATGTGACTGCTTTATCTTGGAATAATTCTAGATAATACTCAGTATGCTTCAGTGTTTGTATGTAAATAATTAAGAGAAATGGTCTTTATAACAACAATGCAAGTCAGTGACAGATATGAAATTATCAAATAAAAATAAAATTGTTTCAGCATACTTTATGTCCTAACAGTGAAAATATATTTTGTACAAACTTTTAAAAGGAAAGTTTAAATTTAAAAAATGCTTTTTAAAATTCTGACTTAAAGAAAATATCCCTTTATATACACATATCCCTTAATTCCATTACTTATTTTCTATTGCTTTGATCTCAGAAGTGATAGAATATTTGATTATTTTATTCTGTTGATGATATCTTTTTATGTGAGTGAGTCTAATTTTACTTCAAAATTTTATATTTGCATTTATCAAGAAAGTGTTATTTAATACCAGACAGAATAATAGATGTGAGCATCTTATCCTTTTGTGGAAAGACTTATACTGGAGTACAGACCAGTACTTGCCATAGTGATTGCATTTTATTCTATTTAGAACATGTGAGCAGAAAATGTATACTTCTTGGTATTTAGAAAATAAAAGCTAAAGGTTATAGGATGGAGACTTCTGTTTGATTTCATGTTTTAAAGGTTTTATTGTAAACCAATTTAGGTTTTAGACCTAGGAGAAGATTTGTAGATTGAGCTTTCTAGCTTTCCCATGATACAATACATATGATTTTAAGATATAAGTAAACTAATCCAAGTGATTTTCCATATTTTTTAATTCCCTCTACAAACCAAAGAATCCATGATCCCAATCCCATTATTCTGTTCTTTTGTTATAAAATGGCTATTTATGGCATAGTTTTTAAGATTTTAGGCTTCTGGGTCTTGAAGTTCTGGATTGAGACACTGCTTTACTTAATATTTTCATCATGTCTAACTACACAGGGCAATAGTCAAGTTAGCTCTCATAATAGCCAGAAGAAATGCCTCTAATCCAATTGGTCACAGGGCAGCTATCACCGAAACCAATTTCTTTATAATTAAAAGGTGCTCCCAGGCACTGTAATACCTTGGAAGTTGCCCATGGATTTGGGGGAAGAAGGAGGATTTTTTTTTTCCATAGACAGCAACCACATTGAAGCAATTTCTGAAACACACTGATAAGCTTTGCTTTTGAATTTACATTAAAGAGCTCAATAGTTGATACCTGTGAGAACAGCTCACACTTCTAAACTGACTCATGTCCTGTAGAGATTAAGGACAGAGGCCTCTAGAAGATTAGCATGTCACTTGGTTCAAGTGACACACAATCCATTTTATTGACGTGGACTCCATCCTGCAAAACAAGCACTTTTTGACTGAAACATAATGAAAATTTGGTGTGCCTTTATAGACCAGCACACAATACATTTTTACACATTAGTGCTAGCTAATGTAGGCAGCGTCTGTAAATGAAGCCAGCAGTCCTCATTATGGGTGGTGTGTAGGCACTTGCCTCAGAATACTAATTCAGTGGAACATACCCAAGGAGTTTTACATTACTTTTTAATTTTACCCAAGTCTTGCTATGGTCCAAAGTTATTAAGCGGTATTCATTGAATTCCGCAGGCTATTACTTTGCATTGTTACGATTCCTATTGCATCTCGGCATTCAGTTGTGAAGCCAAACAAGCTTTGATTTGATTTCTAATTGTTTGTTTTCAGTGACTTGAACCTGTGTTTGTCACTTCTGTGGGGAGCAGAAAGAACCTCAGTGGGTAGGTAAAGAGTCCTCTCTTTTTATACTTTTAATGCCATTCTAACACAAAGTGTGGTTTGGATTCCACCTCTATAAGATAGAGCTTCATACAGAGATGTGAAACATTACTGAATTTAAAATCTGCAACATTGGAGGGCTGATATTTTATAATGCTTCTGCCAGCTACCTGGACTCCATTATTATGAGGAAATAAGCCTGTGATAACACCTTGGAAAATAATTCTACCATGTTTTCTCTTTTGTTTTTGATCTACAACATAAAAACACTGCATGTTCTGAGGTTGAAACAGAACAGAAAGCTGGCCTTCCATGGCATTATGGGAAGATTTCACTAGAGAAAACATATTATGCAACATGAAAACCATCTTTTCCACAAACTGCATCGACTATTTTTAAAAATTTGGAAATAATATTTATAGAGACAGAGGGTAAGAAAAAAAATAACATGTTGTACCACACTTTCTGTTAATCACTTTAAGTCACTTTAAAACTTAAATTGCAAAAACATATTAAAACTGGGTCAAACATCTGAATTATGATAAAAAGGTTCTTTTTAAAGTATCTGTTATTTTTTACAATATAATAATTTTCTTTGGTTATTCCCCATAATGAAATATATGCTTTGTTTGGTTTTTGTTTGTTGCCTCCTTCACTTCATTTACTATGTCAAACATGGAAGTTAATTTTTAAGACTATTGAGCACCTGAACACTCATAAGCAATTGCCATTACTTGTTGCTTCTGGTTTAGTTTCATCTATTGGAACCAAAGCTGGTCAGCAGAGCAACTAAATCTGGACAGGTGAGAACAAACTAGTGCACTTGAAATAAACCCTTTGCATTTGAAAGCCTTTCAGTTTAACCCTTCAGCAATAAACTTTGCAGAGCGTGGAAGGCTATCTTTCTTGAATTTCTTGTGGTTTATCCAGATTTAGCTCTATCTTGGACTGTTGTTTAATGCAGCCCATTTTTCTGTGGAATTTATCCCATGAGATTCATGATCATTTGTGGATGTTCTAGTTCACTGGTACAGTGTAGTCAGAGGGAATATCACCAGACCACAGAGGAATCTGAGTTTTGCCATAAACCCTGTTATAGGACAAATGCCACTTCACACGTTTGAGACTCAATTTCCCTCTCTGTACAATTAAGATGCTTATATAACATTTGCTGATAATAAAATCCCATCATTTCCCCTCACTTCCTGTCTCAAATAAAATCAGAGGTATATTGAGTAAATTAATAAGGATCAATTACTTAGCTCTCATGACGAGCACCCTTGAAAGTTATCTGAGCAGATCACTCCAATAATCTCATCAACCATGAATTATTCAGTTAGAAGAATGTAAGACCACACAGTGCAAAAACCTCAGGCACTTTTAGGTCTAACTTTTAGAAGATGTTGCCTTGTCTTTTGGAAGAAAATGGTACAATGTAGCAAAAAAAGCACAAGCAGAGACTTAGGGGAGGTTGCTTAAATTTTTTAAGCCCCAGTTTCCTACCTGCAATAAATTGGATACACATATAGCTACACTAACATAGAGTGTTGTAAGGATTGAATAATGCAATGTGTTCAAAGTTTAGTGAACAGCAGAACTCTGTTTAAGGAAAGGTGAGACCTTCAGAGAAATGATCAGGAATTGCAATATTTCTCCTCTCATGGTCAGCAGTTAAGATTCATGGATACCATTTGTTGTGTTTCGGAAAAAAATTTTGATCCTGCAGTATAGTCCCGATACCATCATCCCCTGATTGTCTTCTCCCCCCACTTCCCTCCAAAAAAGAAAATTCCTCCAGGCATTCACAGAATTTTGCCAAATAATGAGACAGTAAAATGGAGAGAGCCTGGACGGGGAATGGTCAGGATGATGACAAACTTGTCATTTTTCATTAAGTGATGTAATATTCCATACCCGTTAAAACATGATACTATAAATGCTGATACAAATGCATGTCTAAGATACATATTTGAAGCAAAACCTTGCAAAATGCTTCATATGCACTGAAAATTTATGCAACACTCCTACATAATACATTGGTAACAGGAATAAACTCGGGATAGTGATAATGTGGTAGAAAGAAAGAAGCTGAGGAGGGAAGCATTTACTTTTGCCCTTATATCGTTATAGATATATGTTAGAACTTAATAGTATTACTTCTATAATTTCAACAAAGTAGAGAAAAATTTATCAACAGGAAATCTTTTTTCTTAACCTTTTTGGTTGTTTCTTTGGGTGGAGGGGCGCTCTTGAATTGGATGGAGGTAGAATGTGGATTTCGCAGCTGATAACTTCTCCTCCACCCCAGATCTGGGCATTATAGGGAAGTTGCTGAATGAGGTAAGAGGAGTAACCTTGTTCTTCACTCTTACAACAGAGCATACACTCAAGGAAGAGAAATCACAGAATCTGTGGACACCTAGTAAGATAGAAGAAAGGCATTGGGAATTTCAAGTGATAGAATAGCCCACGGATAAATTGTGAAAATATGTTTGAAATGCTGCAGTACAAACCCTTCTCTGTTATCTCTAAATTTTTGTTTAAATCTAAGTGGCTCATGGTCTGGGGACTGTCTATCATCTATCTCTCTATATCTCTATCTGTGTATCAGCTGACACCAGTGAAAGGAATGAATTTTTTCTCTGGGATGACATGCCACAAAATAAAAATAACATGTGATTAAGAGACCTGAGGGCACAGTGTACCAAAGGAGCATGATTCTCTATAAATTCAAAGAAATCCAGGGAAGTCCATGAAGTTCTCCAGAAGAGGCAGTTTTAGGCAAATCTATATAAGTTTCACAGGGTAGAGAGTACACATCTGTTACATGAGTTGCATTAAAAAAAGAAAACTAATAAAATTTAAGTTTCCTTTTTAAAAAATAGAAGAAATATTGGATATAATTACCATGCAAATGAAAAACAAACTGAACAATGAAAAATACATAAATCTATTAAAAAGCAGGAAATCATCCACTCTGGGTTCAAAAGGTAGACAAACCTTCCTCTTAGGTAAAGAAAAAAAATAGTGGGACCTAGAGAGCATGGTAAAAAGAATGGAATAAGAGTGCAAAATAGTCATTATGGATTTTGGTAAAGGGTGGAAATGTGGAGCTTCTGTTGACCTTTTGGTTCCACAGCCTTAGGAACTTGATTTTATCTTGAGGAACAAATTATGTTTTGTATTTTGCTTGAGAGGCAGCGTTAGTTTTTGAGAATGAGGGCAAGGAGAGGCTGTGGCTCCACCTATATAAATTCCAATCCAAAATCATGGAAGAGAGGAAAAGAGTGCTGTAAGTTTTCTTAAATGTTTCTTAACTCACAAGGTGCTTTCTCTAGGAAAGAAATGAGTAAGCTCAGTTAGTTAATATCTAAGGATAAAATGTTGATCTTAGAGAACCAGATATATAACACCTTCTTTCATTGCTGAATTAAAATACAATTGAGATAGAAAGACTAAGGAGTTGAGTAGATGGAGATCAGAACAGGACCTTATTGCTGACAAAGTTAGGTCTTTAAAATGTGACTTAATTTGAGGGCCAAATGGACTCAATGTGGAATCCTAGTCTTTACCTTGGGATATCTCACAAATGAACATTTTTAGATTTAAAAATCTGCATAACTACCCAGGGGCACTGCGTTACCCAGTATGGGTTGTGGAGAAGTCTCTGCAGTAGTTAAGGAATTATGATCGGTTGGTTCTACCAAATTGAGACACCTGGATCAGTGATTGTGACCTAAAGATCAGGTAGCTGACTCCGCCTTGGTGGAGGAAAAATGGGGTGCTTAAGAAGCCAGAAAGTTAGCCTAGAATATTGGTATTAGAAAAGAAAATTAATACACCGTGGATAAATGGGAGAATTTTCAAGTGGTTCCTAGGCACAGGATAGTTTTAAGGAAATATATTTGAATTCTTAATTCTCACCTTAACATACTTACTCTATTTTAAAACTGATCCACTTGAGAATGAATCTTTCAAAAACATGCCTTCTTCATATTACAAAAGAAAAGCATAACATGCTTGCATCAGAAATTTCACTAAAAGACATTGTTTAGGATCTGAAAATGTCCACGGTGCCACACAAGTGACAAAGACACTGAGAAGGAAATATATTGAAGAACACAACACCTGCAGGCATTATACCCAAAGCAGAAATGACAAGCCATGGAGTCTGTGTGTCTTCTACTTTACAAGACCAATACAAACATTTTCCAAAGTGCTCGTAGCAACCTATCCTTCAACTAGCAGCATATAAGAGTTTCTGTTGTTCAGCATCCTTGCCAACCAATGCTGTGAGTGAGCAGTGTTAGCTCATTCTGTTTTCAATTTGTATTTTTTCTGATAACTAATATAATCAGGAATTTTTTCCACCTGAGACACTTGAATTTTTATTTTTGATAAAATGCTTTGCCAGGTCTTTTGTCTACTGGTCTATTGGAATATTTGTCTTTTTCTTGCTTGTTTTACATGTTCTTTGTATTTTCTCAATCAGAACTCATGATTGCTAACTGTGTTTCAAATATCTTTTTATATTCAGAGACTTTGATATTCCTTTAATTTTTTATGAGTCTTTTGAAGAAAAGGACTTAATTTATCAGTGTTATCCATTAAGCCATCTGAAATTAATTTTGGTAAAAGTAAGGTGAGGTAATTTTTAAAACCTGCGTAAACAATTAATCCATCAGTATTTAGTACATAGTCCATCTAGTCCACTGATTTGCAGTGACATCTCTGTTAAAGCCATCTTCCATAAGTATGTGCGTCTGTTTCTTAGATCTTTATTCTGTTCCCCTGTTTTATTCTCCTTTCTTTGTACCATTTTCACATAGCCTTAAACATCTATAGCTTTTTAATAAGTTGCTATATTTGGAACTGGAATGGCTTGTTCCTTCTTTCTCTCCTTTTAGGAATTCCTTTGTTGTTCTTCCAAATTAATTTTGGAATAAAGTTGTCAAGTAGGAAAAAATATACTGTTGTGATTATGATTAGAATCATATTAGATCTATACCTCAATTTAGAGATAACCATCTTTATAATATGATATTTTACCTATGAATATAACTTCTTTTTCAAACCATTCTAAGTGTCTTTCTTTTGCTTTTAGTATATTAACCTTCAGTGTGGCAACTGGGATATTGACACTGATACAATCCACTGATCTTACTCAGCTCTCCCCAGTTTTACAAGTATTGGTTTGTTTGCATGTACGTGTTTTTAGTTCCATGTAATTTTATTACACCCGCAAGATTTGTATCCACTACAGTTAAGGTACAGAACAGTTTCATTACCATGATGATCCCCCCTGTTATTTTTTTATAACTACATTCACTTCCCTCAATTCCTTCCCCCAATCCTTAACCTCTGGCAATCACAAATATGTTCTCCATTTCTATAATTTAACATTCTAAGAAAGTTATGTAAATTAAATCATACAGTATGTGACCTTTTAATATTGATTTTTTCAAACAACATAACTCCCTGGAAGTTCTTCAAAGATTTTACATCATGTTTCAGTGGCTTGTTCCTTTTTATGGCTGGGTAGTATTCCATGGTATGGATGGACCACATTGTGTCTGGGTTAATTCCAGTGGCTGACTAAAATAAAGTTATAATAAACATCTGTACACAGGTTTTGTGTGAACAGAAATTTCCATTTCTCTGGGTTAAATCCTCAAGAGTGCAAGTGCTGTGTCATATGGTAATTGCACATTTAGTTTTATTTTAAAAAAATAGAAACAGCCAAATTGTTTTTCAGAGTGCCTCTACCATTTTATATTCCCACCAGCAATATATGAATGACCCAGTTTCTGTCTAGGTAACTTGCAATAGTTGCTCTTAAATGTTAGCTCTGGGGAAAGTCAGCTATCGTAAATGACTACCCTGAAACTGCCATGCTGCAAAAAAGCCCAGGCCTATGGAGACGTTTTGGAAGAGAGACATCATATGTAAAGAGAGGGAAGCATCAAAGTGCCAGGGCTGTGAGTGAAGCCTCAGGTGCCATGCTAATTCTGTGTGGGGCAGAGATAAACACAGTCAAGCCCTTCTTGAATTCCTGACTTACAAAATTATGGACAACGTAAAATGCCAATATTAAGGCATTAAGTTTCTGGAGTAATTTGATGCAAATGGTAGTTCAGAAAAATTATGTAAAATTAATAAATATTAATTATTATTTATAAGGGTAATCTTTAATATTAATATTCTTGGTTTTACTAAAGTACTTTTAAACCTGAAAAGAAAATCATTTA
Organism: Lagenorhynchus albirostris; assembly: GCF_949774975.1. Lineage (NCBI taxonomy): Eukaryota > Metazoa > Chordata > Mammalia > Artiodactyla > Delphinidae > Lagenorhynchus > Lagenorhynchus albirostris. The sequence continues at coordinate 139,148,595 of NC_083098.1, read as the reverse complement.
AATGCCAAATATAAAAGTGGAAAAATTATATGAGCACACGATTAAGTCAAGAAACATAAAAGACTAATAAGCATGAGTATAATGAATTATACAGCTTCACTCTTAATAGAAATTGAAACTTAACAAAATATAAGATGCCATTTTTGGCTTATGATATTGGCAGACTTTTAAATGCGCTCACCATTTGTAAGGATAAAAAAATATGATAGACACATATATATAATATGTATGCATATTCACAGACAGACACATATATATTGAAATTACTGTGTAATATATTTAATTTTTTGCAGTTGACTGATTATTTCTTTGTTATATGCTTTTTATTTTATTTTTCTCCAAAATCTCAAAATAAGTAAAACATGTTCAGAAAAATACATAATATTTTGTGAATTCTAGATTCCACACTTATAATAATTAAATTATAGATTTTAACATCTAAATGCAAATTTTGTTTATTACATTTTCTAAATGTTAATTTTAAGCCATCAGCAATTATCATTACCAGAATAATAAATTAATAAATGTTTGAGATTCTTAGGCTGGTATTATGAATGGGTTGAATATTTTAAGGGAAAAAATAAATGCTATGAAAATTTATTAGAATTGTTGAAACATGTAGAATTTCCTCTCATTTTGGCACCATAAGAGTATAAATTTTCTGGAGAAAAATGTTGTAACCCTTTTTCCTGGCAATTAGATCAGGAATTAATTACCTAGAAAATATAGTTTTCCATTTAATTCTGAAGAGTCTGAAAGAGTTCATCCTCCCCCCCTCTCTCCAGTGAGAATCCTGTATGTTAGTCTTAGATTCTTTCATATAGTACTTCCTGTTCCCTCTTTTGTATGTAGGAACAAATAAAATACAGTACACTTAACATTTACAAAAATATTGTTGTAACCTTTACATATTTTCCATTAAGTTAATTTTTTGAACAAAGAAGAAGTTTTTTGTAGATATCTATAATTTAACACTACCTTTATATATGCCTTCTGTGACCAATATAGCAAGCTGCAACTTAAAAGAATTATCACAGAAGAGAGGAAAAATGTTACCTCTTCAAATTTTGTTTTCCTTCCTCCACCATAAACATTTGTTATTAATTTTTTTCTTTTCTTTTCTTTTTTTCTTCATTTCTCCTCTCTCTCCTCTTATCCTCATGGTATTCTGTGTTCACAATATCTAATATGTGAAAAGGGTAAAGGATTGTATTTCTTCACATAGCCCTTATGTATTTATTAAGTATTGCTTATTTTCCCATTATAAAACAAAACCCAGAACAATCCCTCCGCCAGAAACAAAACGAAAAAAACCATTTAGTTCCATTTGGTAACATTGGTTGAATAAGACTTTCCTCCTTTTTTCTGTCTTTTATTCTTTCATGTTGGAAATATTTGAGTACCTACCATGGATAAGGCAATAAACTAAATATTGGTTGTATGATGGTGAAGAATAGAAAAGTAATTTCATACCCAATGTGAGCTGACATTCTCCTAGAGAGAATAGGCTTTCAATAAATATTTATTTACATTGAGTCAAAAATAAATCTGATCAGTGAAAAACTGATCTCTGTCAGTTAAAGGATTCTTAGTGTCTGTAAAGTAGCAACAAGCAAGATGCTTAAGAGAAATTATCTGTTTTTCAGACTAAACCCTGAGATAGTTCTGTATTTTTTCCTTTTTTTCTTAATGAGCATATAGAATGATATCCTGTAAAATATCCTAAATAAGTTCACTGCTCTCAGACAGGTTAACTTAATCCAGAAATTTCTTTTTTAATCATCTAAAGGAAAGTATGGGTTCCTTAATAACCAACACAATTCTTACATAAACGGCTTCCCACAATACTGGGTGAAGGTGTTTCAAGTTTTACTCATTAATTATAATGGATGGTATTAATATATTATAACAACCAAATAAGGCATATCCTTTAACAGCCAATAGTGTATAGCATATATGTACATAAATAGTACATAAACAGCATATAGGAAAGTAAATAAAACTACCTATGTGTTTCTGTCTTTTATGCTGTTTGGCTTCATTTAAAGGCAGTATTTTTCTGATAAGAAAAATCCCCAGTAGTACCTCATCACAAAAAAAAAAAAACAACAATAAACAACCCAGTGGATTCTCAACGTATGAGTTGTGAGTTTTTACTAATGTCATGTGACAATTAAAAGAAAACAACAACAAATCGATACTTCAAAATGAATAGTTTCCCCTGTGAAAGTGTAAACTCCTTTGCTGTATTTGATTCTATTGCTATTGTCATCACTATAACTCTTTAGAAACACTCATTTTAAATCCCCTTAGCTAACACTTATCTACAATTTAAAATGTCTAGGCAGTGTCCTAAATGCTGCAATATAAATTCATTCAATTTATAAGAGAAGCCTATGATTTAGGTGCTACTATTATCCACACTTTATAGAAGAAGAGACCAAGTCACCGAGAGGATACATACCTTGGTCAAGGTCTTCGAGCTGCTAAGTGGCAGAGTTGGGATTTGCTCCGTGATGTCTAGCTCCAGCCTCCGGATATTTAATTATGAAGCTGTTATGTCTTTTTATACAAACCTAGGGCACATTTTAAATATATTATCATTGGTGACAATTTTTTTGAGGATGCTTTTGCTACTTGGAAAGAGCCAAATGTAATTTAAAATTACATCTGGTGAAAAACATGGATATTCATGCTGGGGAATAACAGCCATTTAAAAAACTCAATTTTGAAGAATGAGATGAATTTTTATATAGCCTGTAAACAGCTCTTGACAACAATTCTAAAAGAAGCAAAGTGCAAGATTGTATTTAAGGATGGCCATTATACATAAAATTATTTTATAGTGTCATAAAGAAACTATTGCTAAAGTTAAAACCCCCACTTAGACATATAAGTTCACTCTTTGTACGCTCCTTTCCAGCACAGTGCCTACAACATTTTTAGTTTTGAATGTTTAATTGTTTAATAAATTACTTGTGTGTATCTTGCTAAGAACATTTTCTTGGCAAATTGCATTGTGAGAAAATATATAACTTGAAAATCTTTACATAATTTCAGCATACAAAAAAGTACTATGAATTAATTTTCCATGTTTAAACATTACCATAATAAAAGCATTTTTACATACCTAACCAGGTTATTCTTTGTAAAAATTATCCCTGCATAATAAGAAGTAAGGAATACTGAGATTGTTTCAATTAAGGTTCCGCCTGGAATAAAAAATTTTTTTAAAAAGGCACACTCAAATAGAGTAATTTAGAATATTTTAATTAAGGGGTTATTTACATAGGTTTCAAAAGGTTAAAAGAAAGCTGGAGAATTACAGTGGGAAACCCTCAACCCCAGGCCTCTTATCGTAAGAGAAGGTAGGAATTACCTGAACTAATTGAGGGATCTGTAGTCATATTTACAGGAGGAGGCCATTTACCAGAGCTGCAGCCTGGAATGCAGTCTCTGCTAACTTAAGGTCTGGATGGAGATGCTGAGCTGGGAAAATAAATAACTCTATGCCTCTCTCTCCTCCCACCCTTATTTCCTGTTGGTGTTTTCCATTGGCTAAACTCAAGTTCTTGAAGTCAGAGAGTAAGGGAGTCCTGTTGATGCAGTGCATAGAGACTCACATACTAGGACACGGGCCAAGTGGGATAAGGGCAGAAACTTGGAACAACACGTCCCAGAAGTTGGGTTTAAACGTAAATTTTTTGTATGATATGAACGGATTGCCTTAGAGTTGCATTCAATCCATGTTTGATTGTGGAATGATAAGTATGAGGCCATACTCATTCCTATGAAACAGGATTATTTCCATGTCACCCTTATAGAACAACATGAAAAAGCAGTTTACATTTTTTCCCTCTAATTCATTTCCTCTTGAATCTACCCTAGTCAGAAGTTGCCCCCTCTACTCCATTGAAATTGGGCCTGTCCATGTTCACAGTATCCTCCACATTGCTCAATTCAGTGTCAAGCTTCCAGCTGATCACTCAGGGCACCAGTCCATGCCACACCCTTTTCACCTAAGTTGTAAAAATTATGGACACAGAGTTGTTCATTTTATTTGCTTATCATCCTTTTAATGTCTATAGAATCTGTAGTAATATTATCTCTTTTATTCTTGATACTGATATTTTGTATCCTGTCTCTTCATTTCATGATCAGTCTAACTAGAATTTTATCTTATTTTTAAAAATTGTTTTCAAAGGAGCAACTTTTGGTTTTATTGATTGATTTTATGTTGTTTTGATATTTTAAATTTCATTGATTTCTGCTCTTACCTTCATTATTTCCTACCTTGCTTTTTGCCTGAAAAAGTCTTTAAGGTAGAAACTTACACCAGAGACAAGCAAAGTATGCCCAAATCTGGACTGCTGCCCATTTTTCGTGAATAAAACAGTATTGGATCTTACTCACGTGCTCATTTATTTATATATTGTCTGTATCTGCTTTTGTAATTTATAGATTGTATAATTCTTTTTTAAAGAATTATTGTAATTATTTTTGTCCTATTAAACAATTAACTTGGTTAGATTCCATCTCTGAACTTTCTCCCTGCTGTAGTTGGCAACAGACTTAATTCTCCACTCAGTTCTTTCAGCTCCCAGTTGATGGTTTTATTCAAGGCCCACTGGGGTCTTCCCAATGTATGTGCAGTGGGCATGCCAGTACTGGGGATAATTTTTAATTCAGACTTATGGGCTTAATCCCTTTGAGCCTCCCACTCTTAAAGAATTCTCCCTTTATCTTCCCATCTGATCTTCCAGCTCTGAAATCTGTCTTCCAATACATATGCCAATAAGCCTCTGTTTTTGTGCCACCTGAAATGTGTGCAGGGTGGGGGGTGCCTTCTAGCAGACAGCAGCAAACTCAAAATATTATCCTTATACTTTCTGTCTGTGAAGAATAAAACCCTTCTAGTTCTTCTATCTGGTCATCACTCTCCATGCTTTCAAATACTTTTAAAAAGTAGTTTGCTCACATTTTATAATTATCTGTGGGAGGGTTAGTTCTGCCATGACCAGAAGGGAGAACTACTTCCCCTACAGTTTTTTCTACTTACTTTTGATATTCTCTATGGAGGATAGTATAAATGATGCACATATTATTCCATCTTCAAAGAAATGTGTGGTACTCAGTCTAAAGCAATATTGTCCAACTATAATCTACTATGGAGCGCCACCTCCAGAGATCCTATTTCAGAAGATTTCAAAAATAGTTCTGCTAGACTGATTAACAGACCTAAAATCCAAGTGATTTGTGCAGAAGTCCAAAAGTGTTGAAATAATCTTAATAAAAATGTGCTCTCTTCCCTCTAAATAGGGGGAAACATGAATAGTTTTCCTGGGAGAAAGATTCCTGATTCCAAACCCACAATGCTTCTTCTTGTTTTAGTAATGGGATGAAATCAAAAGTACAAGAGGATTATGAAATTCCAAAATTGAAGAAATAATTAATATATTCAACTTCTGTAAATAAATCCAAGTTGTATCCTCTTTTCAATTAGATACTGTCATTGCTTCCTTAGAGTTCAGATAAATGTTATGGTTTTTATCTTCTTTTCAACTAGATAAGTATCACCACTTCTTTAGAGTTCAGATAAAGGTCCCCTGTTTTTTTAATACAGAGTGAGGTTAAATCATGCCAAGATACCCAAAGGCACAGACCAGGGAGTCCTGGTACTAGTAATGTTTCTAATCCTTTGAAATATTCTGAATGGTAATTTTTTGTTCAAAGATAATTTTCCTGTTGGGTTCTTTTTTTAATTTTTATTTTATATTGAAGTATAGTTGATTTACAATGTGTTAGTTTCAGGTGTACAGCAAAGTAATTCAGTTATACATATATATATATACTTTTTCTTTCTGACTTCATTTAGTATGATAATCTCTTAAGTCCATCCATTTTGCTGCAAGTGGCATTATTTCATTCTTTTTTATGGCTGAGTAATATTTCATTGTATATATATATATATATATACCACCTCTTCTTTATCCATTCATCATCAATGGACATTTATGGAAGTTCCTTAAAAAACTAAACATAGAGCTACCATAGGATCCAGCAATCCCACTTCTGGGCGTATATCCAGAGAAAACCATAATTCAAAAAGATACATGATCCCCAATGTTCATTGCAGCACTATTTACAATAGCCAAGACATGAATGATAATTCTTTTAACTTCCATTATATAGATGTTAAAACTGTGGATCAGAGAATTTGAGTAATTAATCCAAAATTACACAGATATTCAGGGACAACACTAGTATTAAATTCATCTTTGTACATCCTAAGTCCTTGTTATTTCCAATCTACCATACTAATTTTTACTATCTTCCTTCCTACACCTGATTTTGCTCTCCTATTTTTTATATTTTTCATATATGGAGTCATAAACCTAGGAACAATAATTGAACTCTCTTTTCCTCCCCCCTCTCTTTTTCCAATCAAATTCCAAATCCTACATTATTTCCCCCCAAAACTTGCCCTGAATCCTATTCATCCCTAGACTCACTATCATCTTTCATGTGGAGTATCAAAACAGCCTGTGCTACCTATCTTTGCATCTTACAGTCTTCTTAGCATAATCTCCTTTTAAAAAAAAACAGAAACAACAGAATCATTTTTTCTCTCCTAATTAAATGTTTTGACTAATTCCCTATTTATACCTGATAATGTCCGAAGTCATTGAAATGGCATTAAATTTCCTTCAAAATCTGCTTCCTCTCTTCCTCTTCTACATTATCTTCGGTTTCTTCTCCTCATAACCCCTTCTTCCCACTAACCGCTTTAAAATTCTGATGATTCTGAAATAGGTCCTCTCACTGCTGAGTGCATTGGTTCAAATTGTTCTTTAACACTGTAATGTTTTTTCTCTTTTCAAAGCCACTAATCTGATCCTATTTCAGCACTCACCTAAACTCCATTTATTTCTGTGATTCTATGATTTTTTTCCACTGATTGTTTTCAGACATTAATAATGGGAATAATTATACCTTTAGAATTTCTACTCATGTTGCCTCTAATTTCCATGTTAAGTGACCATCCTAAGCTTTACATTTCTAGCCTTTCTCTTTTCACTCATTCACTTCTACCAAAAGGAGATGAGTAACTTTACTAAACAGTTAATTTAGTAGGAATAAACTAGGCATACTTGGAGAACATTTCTCCTTTCTTTGTGAGCTACCTGTCTATAAGAAGCAAGCATACTGCTCTGTTCCTTCTGTTACCAAACCTGGATTTGGGTCTGCTCACGTGATGCACAGTAAAGCCAATCTACTGACACTGGGTTGTGGTGAAAGAATGCAGGGGTCCAAGCTCATGATCAAAAGACCTGAACTTCCAATGACTTTCAGGGAAGGGTTTTAAAGGCAGTATGAGGGAGAGGAGCTGCACGGTGCATGGTCAGCTTGTGCTCAATTCTCAGATTGATTGGTATCAAGGTGAAATTTCAAGCATCATCAGTATTCCGGTTCAACCCCTCTGGGGTCTATGTGCTTGTGATTGGCAGTTTCATCTGGTGGGGTCTGCTTCCTATAAAAACAACTTAAGAATGTGTGTCAGACCTGTATCTGTATCTTTCAGGGAACTGAGAGTTCGGTGACTCTGGTGTGTGGCTGATTTATAGTCTAAGTTGTTAACCAGTTTCCCAGCCCAACAGTTATTCTTTTCCTTCTCCATCTTCATGTTTCCTAACCATTAACTCTTGAGCCAGTCTTTTGAGACTCAGGGAACGGCTAGGAGATTTTTACTTCGAAGGACAGCGACACAGGTGCTAGCATACGGTTTCACTTCCTGCTGTAAATTTTGTAAGAAAACTCCCCAGGTATGAAGAGCTGCACATATACAGCCCTGCCTATGATATGTGCAAATTAATGAACAGAAACCTCAATTCAATAGAGATGGGAGACCAGAAAGCGAAGGTGTCACGCCCTGCAAGTATTGCAGAACCCAACAGGAAGCAGAAAGACTCCTCTTCTTTCCTCAAAAGGACTTGGCCAGTGAAAAAGTCCATAGGGCTCTATAGCCCTCCCAACTTCCTTTTCCCCTCTGTAAAGTGTTCTCCTTGCCTTGCCATGCAGGGACTTGCATGTGGCTAGCCATGGTTGCAGACCTCAATTTGCAATTCTCTGTTCATCCAAAATAAACCATCTTTGCTGAGGAAATATATGGCAGTCTGCTTGTTTTAGGTCAGTATGTGGATGTTAAGAGTGTTTCATTCTGGAAATCAGTATTAGGGACCCACTGGCACACAAGAGATGCCATATTCTCCAGCAGCAGCTTTACCACTAACAGGGCTGTCACTTTCTTCTTCATCTCTTCCTTTTGCCTCTTTTAATTGGAGAAGGCGTGTTAAGTCTTGGATTTTTTCAACCTCTAAAATAGTCCAGTGTCCACTAGTACCTCCAATACTTTGGCTTTGTACATTATTTTATTTAATCTCCAAAACAGTTCCAGATGGTAGGTATTATTATTAATATTCTCATTCTACGGGTCATGGAACTGAGGCTTAGAAATGCTAAGTTGCTCAAAATCTCTCATCAAGTAAGTGGTAGATGGAGGATTGAACTCAGGTCTGTCTCTGAGTACTCTTCACTTCTACCCTATTCTGTTCCTAATTTATTTCTTCCTTTGTGCTTCTAGGAAAAAAAAAAACTATTCATATTTGCATACTAGTATATATTGTGCTTATTTTAAGGATTGACTGTTAATAATTTTATTCTCAGTCACAGTATAGTGAGTTTGAGGGAATATATCAAATCCTAAGAAGTATAGAATAGTGTTTCAGTGAATTTAACTCTGGAATCAAACTGCATAGCTTTAAATCTTTATACCACTTTTAGTTGTGTGACCTTGGACAAGTCACTTAACTAAGTCTTAGTTTCCATGTGCATAAAGGAACAGGCTCCCAAAACAGTGTTTGACATAAAGAAAAAAAGCAATAGATAAAAGTTAATCAGTACTGGTCCAGATTCTGTTGTGTGTAGGCATGTAATATATGGCTGTTGAATGTGTAAATGAATTAATGGGACAACCATAAAAAGTCCACAGTGGTTTGTTCACACTAGGTTTTACTGTATATTCTACTGAAAACCTTAATTCAGTGCAGAGACTTACCAAAAAAATGCATTTATTCCAAAGAACTTATACAAAAATTAAATTAGGATCTCCTCTTTTGTTTTTAGTCTCGACTGATAAGCTAAACAAGAAATTGTCTTGATATTTATATATTTTCACAGTGTCTCATTATCTCAAATTATATTATCTGCTTTTATTCTCTGTCATTATCATTCATACTGTAGACACTGAATTTAGCATTTAACACATTGGTACTATTTACAAAATTCAAACAACACTCAACTGTAACAGATAGCCAAATGCTGAAGCCCGGAAAACATTCCTAAAGTGGTTCCTAAAGTGCTGTGAACACTGACAGTGTTACAATGGACAAGGGAAAAGCTTCCCAGGTCACATACTAAGGTAGAAAATATTTAAGTAGTGTTCAATTCTTAAAAGTTTCTTAAGAAGGCAATAAAAATTTATTTACTTTATGCCTATATATGAAGAGTTTCACAGAAATCTAAATTCAATATGAAAACACAAATGGATTTTTATAAAAGCTAATGAGACTTAACTTTACACAGTTTCTGTCCTTTTTAGACAAACTATCCTCTCCTTTTGTTGCTTTACCTTTTGAATTTCATAAAACAAAGGTAATTAATCTCAAATTAATACGAAGTTTCACTTGTGTCTTACTTCCGTCCCACCAGTGCTACAATCTAGTGTACAATAGATCCAGGATCTAAGAGTGACAAATCTCCTTTTAATCAAATTCCCTCTACATTTACCTTTATTAAATATGAATTTTCAATAACCTTTTCTTGAAATAAGAAAATGAACATTTTTACATTTAAAAAGTACTATGTTTTCCAAACTTTATCCATTAAGCACACACTTCAAAAAAAGAAACAAATGTGAAAGTACATTTAGCATATCATCTTCAATTACCTGAAAGAAACCTAGAGGAATTGATTTTGGAATATCAGCCCTTGTCACCGATTTGTACCTTTCCTGGCACTCTCTTTCAGATCCTCCACAGGTCATTGTAATACACCAACAATAGTGTCTTTACATTCCTGCCCTGTAACCTGTGGCATATCAGCTAGAAGGCTTGCAGTAGATCAGACGGACTGAGAGTAAAAGTTCTATCCAGGGCAACCATTACTGTTTAAATCACAACCTTAGGTCTCCATCTAGTAAATGTGAAGAGCAAGTGTTTCCTCGTGTTCTCCCTTTAATCACTACCGTACTCTTAAGTCCTCACTATGTGCTAAGTATTGTGCTAAATGCTAAATTTTTTTATTATTAAATCATTTTGCTTATGGAGAAGAATTAGTGCATATAGTAAGATATAATGAAGAGCTAATTTTCCTGTTCTCATACTCAGTGCATAGTCCAAATCTTAGAGTAAGCATTATTTATTTTAATAATTTTTTATTTTGTTTATTTTCAAAAAAATGCAGGAATAGTACAAAAAGCCAGATGCCCTTCATCCAGATTCACTAATTCTCACACTTTGCAACATTAATTTTGTTTTTGTCTCTATGAATCTGTTTGTTCATACACATATTATTTTTTTCTGAACTATTTGGGATTAAGTTGGGGGTATTGTACTCCTTTACTTCTCAATATTTCACAGTGTATTTTCTAAGAACAAGCATATTCTCATATATAAGATACAGTGCAACTATCAAAATCCCCAAATTTAAAGTTGTTACACTGTTACTATCTAATCTGCAGTGCAGAGTCTCAAAGTATCCCCATACCCACACACATTACTAATTAATTACAGTGGGAAAAGAGTAATTTGACAGTGGAGACACCTGACATGTATCACACTAAGTGATGAAAATTAACATCATTAATATTGCCACAATTTGTGCACAAATCTGACATTCTGTGCTTCCTGAAATGATGACATAATACAAGTCTTGGAAATCCTGCCAAAAATGCAACCTGAATCCAAATATGAGAATATATCAAACAAATTCAAATTGAGGATTCTGCTAAATAATCTGCTGTATCTGTCAAACATGTCAACGTTTAGAAGACAAAGAATAGGTGACAAATTGTTCCAAATTAAACACTTCCTTTTAATGAAGTGGTAATTCTTAGAAGTGCAGATGTGATACCGCAGTTGTTCCCTTTATTTATCAGTGTATTATTGACTGCCTACCTCCTCCTATTACTTTTTATCCTGGCACACTTTGTTATTCTTGTTTTTTAAATGGTTATCTTTAATTTGTTTAAATACCATTCTTTCAAATCCATGTCCTGACTTATATAAATGTTAGAGTTATAGATCCTCAAATATAAAGGAGAACATTTGGATAATTAATAGTCCTTCTTTCTCTATGTGTGTCAGTTGTATTATTTTCTTTTTACCTTTTAAATTTAGGACATAACATTTATATTCTGTTCTCTAGCTATAATTAAGTTTATCAGGGTTTTTCTATATGTTACTTCTAAAAATTAAACATTGATAAATAGCATTTATAGTATTATAATTATATAAACATTATTCATTATAAAAACTAATTAATGTAATTGGATCAACTACCATCTGCCTTCTTCTGGGAGTTTCTCCAAAATTTTTTGTATTTTCCTATTTTTCTATGCTTCATAGTTTTATTTATTTACTTATTTCTTCTTTATGTATTTTCTATGACTTCAGTATAACTTTTTAAGAGTGTAGTAGTTATATGTAATGAGTCTTCTGGTTTGAAGGAGAATCTCTCATTTTATATATATTATGCTGTTCAATTTTCTCAAAAACTCAGTGATTCAACTGTAAAGGAGTAGAAACTTAGGTATTATTTACTTATTGTTTCTTGTTTTTCCCTTATAATTCTAGTATGTTCATCAATTATACCCTGCCTGATAATCAAGAAATAAAATGATAATATAATTAGAAATTTATTCACTTAATATGTTTTTAACCAAAAGAATAAAATATATATATATATATATGTATGTATGTATGTCAGATACCTACAAGATGGCTAAAATGTTAAGGAATTTGTGTCATCGCGTCATGTTAGAAGCATGAAGCTGTTATTGGATGGAGGTATAAATATACTCACAAGGCTGGGTATGGACACTGAATAGAGGGGGTGGCCTAGGGCAGTTATTTAGCATTGTCTTTATTTGCTGGGTTATGGTGAGCACCGACTTTCTGTTAGATTTCACCAGTATAAGCCTCTCAGAGTGGAAGCATGAAGAGGAAAGAAGAGCCTTTCTTCTTCCCACTGCCTCTCAGTGTGGTCCCTGCGGTAGCAATCAGGATGCAGCCTTGAACTTATTTTTTTACTCCCACAATCAGCCCCATCATGCCCTCTCAGTTTTGAATGGATGTCAAAGAATTACATTTAAGCTAATAAAGACATCCATAAAAAGAAACAAGAATAGCAAAGTGTGCCAAAATTTAAAAGTGGGAAGAGGACGCGGTCAATAGTACACTGATAAAGGGAAAAACTGAATTATCATATAGGCATTTATAAGAATTACCACTTAACCAATGGTTGGATAGCACCATATCCTCAGAGGTCTGAGCCTCAACTCTATAGAGACTGTTCTCCAAAGAATTGTTACTGCATCTCTGTAAAATTATTCAAAGGGCATATTTAGTGAAGATGTTTTTTTCAAAATTTTCATATTATGGAGATTTTTTCAAACATTAGTGACACAGTAACAATATTTCCTTGGAAATTCTAAAATTTTTAGAGTAGTTTGACTCCAAATAAGGTATTTAACTTAGTTCAAAGACTTTAATCCAGTTACTCAAAGGTGGCAGGTTGCATGGAGACAGATACTCCAGTCATGAAAACAAAGGTCAAATATCAAATTGAATTGGTATTAAATTTGTAGAAAGAGTGGTTTAAATGTTGATCTTCTTCATTCTGGGGTATCTTGAAAATTCACATATTATTGAAGTATTTCTATGGAAGATAAATGAAAAAATAAATTCAGAGAGTTATGTTTCTGAAACTCTGATTTAACATCTTCCAGTAAAGGGAATTTTTTAACAGACTCTTATAAAACAAAATTCTCTGGCTTCTTTTATCTACTATAATTCTCTATCAACTATGTTACAACCAGGATTTTTATCTAATGCAAATAAATTATTTTACAAAGAAGCTAGCATGGTTTGGTAATATTCAAATTAATCTATTTTATTCTTTTCCTCTTTATGGGAAAATACTGCTAAATAAAATCTTAAGTGGAAATATCACTGAAAACACTTTAAAAGTTGAAAATAAGTATACTATTACTTGGGTAACTGGCACTATTTGCATACTAAAATAAATATTTTCTATACCGCTCCAAAATTCCATCCATACTGCTGAATATATCAAATGTAGGGACCTATAAAATTATCAATTCTAGAGAAAAATGTTTCAACAATAAGTACTTAAGCAGTTTTGCAAAGTAAAGTTTGTTGAATTTTGAAGTACTAGTTTGATTATTTAAAGGATAAAAAGCTCATCTAAAAGTAAGCTAAACTCTTTAAAACTGGAAACATATTTTATCATTCTACAAAAGATGTGATGTGGTTTACAAAAATGCATAAAATATTTTCAAAAAGTTACATTAAAATATAAAGGAATTTAAAGGAAGGAAATGTAAAAAGAAAGCAAATAAGCCTAAGGATAAGATGAGCACATAGGAATTCATGGTATTTAGTCCTATATGGTTTGCTAGAAATAGGCCAGTCATTTGATTAAACTTTAGTATTCCTTGAGCTTTTCCCTCTTTTTAGTATAGTCTGAGGATATTACCTCCAGACTCCAATTAACCTGGAAAGCTTGTTACCTGAAACAGCTATACCAGTCCCATACAACTTGATTGCCAACTTCAGCTCTTATAGTCTTACCATTATGTTAGCATAAAAGGAATAAAACCAATAACTTTTTGGTGTTTTAAAAGCATTTCTACATTTTAAGCTAGCCTAGAATAATATTAGACTAAATATTTGAAGTTCAAATTGTAAGGATATCCTATTTTCTGGCTTGCTTTTTTTTCCCTTTGGATACAAAATAAAGCAAAGAAAAAGTAGGTACAGTTCTGAAAATGAAGAGTCCTGCTTCACTGTTACCCAGAATATATTGAATAGTACCTGCCTTTTACTCCCTCCTTCCATCCAACAAATCGAAATGCCATCTTCAGAATACATTTTTAAACTTTTAATAATTAAAAATTACTCTCTCAATGTTATTATATTCCTCATTCAATTAATGAATACTAGGTTCTAAAGCTTGTTTTCTAAATATTCAGGATGGAGGAAAATAAATGAAGAGTGAAGATTCAGATATGTACAGTCAGTATTATATGACTATTCCAGTTGGGTGTAGAATTGGTTCCCCTTCTCACCTTAGGTTTCTCACAAACTAAAAATGTATACTAGGCTGGACTGTTGAACAAAACACAGTTTCAATGTTATTAACACACCATATAAAAGAACAGCAGCCTCAGAGTACAAGGGTGGCCTATTATATGGAGATTGGGGAATGCAGTTTGGATTCCAGAGAAAAATGAAGCTTTCTTCTATTTACCCCCTCAAACACCCATCCACCAAATCCAATGGAGTCTAAATTATAGAATTCTCTTGCTACAAAAATGGGATCTGAGTTGCAGACATTTACCTGAACAGCCGCACGGAGGATTGCAGCAGCTAATAAATGTAGCAAAGCAGAAAGCAGAGGAGAGGAAAAGAGGCCTGGCTGGGCCTGTCAGAATCATAGCAGGCTTCATAGAGTGAGATGCAGAGAATTTCTGGTAGACCTGGAGGGTAAGAAACAGTCCACTGTTTGTTTCTGCTGTTTAGATAAATTACAAATTCATTTGCAACAAGTGGATGGACCTAGAGAGGATTATGCTTAGTGCAATAAGTCAGAGAAAGACAAATACTCTGTATTATAATATATATGTGGAACCTAAAAAAACAAACGTATGAATCAGAATAGAAGCAAACTCATAGATATAGAGAACAGTGGTTACCTGTGGGAAGAGGAAAGCAGGGCAGGGGGCGTGGGACAAGATAGGAGTATGGGATTCAGAGACACAAACTATTACAGATAAAATAGATAAGCAACAAGGTTGTACTGTACAGCACAGGGAAATATAGCCATTATTTTGTAATAACTTTAGATGGAATATAATCTATAAAAATATTAACTCACTATATTGTACACCTGAAACTAATACAACATTGTAAATCAACTATTGTTCAATTAAAAATAAATCACATGAGGAGTGGGAAAGGTAAGCTGGGACGAAGTGAGAGAGTGGCATGGACATATATACACTACCAAATGTAAAATGGATAGCTAGTGGGAAGCAGCCGCATAGCACAGGGAGATCAGCTCCATGCTTTGTGACCACATAGAGGGGTGGGATAGGGAGGGTGGGAGGGAGACGCAAAAGGGAGGAAATATGGGGATACATGTATACATATAGCTGATTCACTTTGTTATACAGCAGAAACTAATACACCTTTGTAGAGCAATTATACTTCAATAAAGATGTTAAAAAATTAAAACTTTAAAAATTTTAAAAAATAAAAATCTTTCCTACCTTTAAAAAAATAAATAAATCACTCTCCATAGGTATACATGGGGTATGTGTAAGTGGATGTCAGTTTTCACCAATTTCACAATCAAATCAATAATATTTCTTTCCATAAAAAGGAACAAGGGATTGTGGGGAAGAGGAATAGAGAATATCCCGGCTGATACAGACCCTCCTGAGGAATGTAGTTTAAGCCCCCTGCTCTCTAAAATAATGAAACATGAAGGAGGGGATGACAGTTCCCCACCCCTACCCTCACACACAACAGCATGATGTTCTAATCAACTAAGTATATTTTGCATATTGGAATGGAGAAAATTATATTTTAAAATCCCTTAAATGTGTGAATATGTCATATTCCAGGGCATTTGGGGGAAAATACTTTAAAAACACTTTTAACCTTTACTTATTTAAAATCAAACCTAAGAACTTTTAAAATGTCATTCAACTTAAAAATAAAATTTTACTTGGTTACTAAGTAGACGTTCTAAAATATCATATTGCAACATTATTTCTTTTAGTAGGCCTGTTCCAAATCAGAATGTTCATTGTTTTTTAAGTGATGTTGACCAAGCCTTCTAGCTTGAACTTTATTTTGTCGTTAACCATGAAATTAGGTAACATACAGGTGGGACTTGACATGCCACAAGAAAACCATGATATCACGGGTCCTGGGCTCTTGTCCTAGTTCTGCAAAAAACTGCCTCAACTATGTATTGTTAGGCATATAAATACGGCTTCCAGTTTTATTGTTATTATCATTTTGTTTTGTTTTAAATTAAAAAAAAATAATTGAAGAGAATCTCTAAGGTCATTTCCAGTTTCAACACTTGGGTAGACATATGTGTCTTGATATTTATTATTACAAAATTGTACTTGATAATAGTTACTTGTTCATGTTTCTAATTTTTTCCAAGAATATAAAAAGGTTTAAAATAAGTTTTTTTAAAAATCTGTTTTGTTTCTAGACCTCCATTCTCAGAATTACATTCTTAGATTTATACTAACTCTCCCTCCTACCTAGTATCACAAAGGAGATATGGATCTGCAATGCACTTTTTTTTACTTAACAATAATGCGTATTTTTTCCTTATCTACTGTACGGGTATATCATGATGCATTCAAACATCCTTTTAGTTATTTCCAATTACTTTATATTATAAATTAAGCAGAAATGAACACTCTTATAATACAGTTTTTTGCTAGATTTTGATAAGTAACTTTTCAATTAAACTTATAATCCAACCATTAATGTACAGAACTCCTTGATAGCCATACTCTTACCACCACTGGGCAAGATCATATTTTCAAAGCTCTGCAAATATTATGAGAAGAAATGAAATCTCACGGTAGTTTGTTCTCTACATTTTATTGGGAAAAAGTTTATATATAAAAGTAATAAAATAGTACAATGAATATCCCTATACCTACCACTTAAATTAGAGTTATTTTGCCTTATTTTTTAATTTTGAACCATCTGAAAGCTAGTTACAAACATGTAACTTCAGTCATAAATACTTCAATATGTGCCTCTTAATAATCAGAACATTGACTTATCACAAATTATAAAAGAAAATGAACAATAATCCCATATATCATTGATACCAATCTATATTCAAAATCTCAATTGTCTCCAAAATAATATTTTATAGCTGTTTAATTCTAATGAGGATCAAACCAAGATGCACATAATGTAAGCAGATGCATATTTCCTTTGTCTCTGTTAATGTAGAAAAATCCCTGTACCTTTCTTTTTTTTTTTTTTGAAGTGACATTAACTCTTTGAAAATACCAGGCCAGTTTTCTTATAAAAATACCCATCACTGGATTTATCTAAGTGTTTCCTTGTAGTGTCCTCTAAACCTTTATTCTCGTAAACTAAAAGTTAAATCTCAAAACTTAATTGGATCGGGTTAAACATGTTGTGCGTGAATATTTCATGGGCGATGATCTTTGTTCATTTTGTATCACAACAGGAGAATACTATTGGTTGTCCCACTCTCAGTGTTATGATTAATCACACTAGGATCCAGACCTCTCCAATGTAAAGTTTCGGTGTTTCACTTGGAATTTAGTGAGTGATGTGTGAGGTCTTACTTTGATACCGAGCATATATTATTTCCCAAAACTTCACCTAATCCTTTCGTGTTTATTGCTAATCCTTCCCTGAATCTGAATCTGTTCCTTCCCTGAATCTGTTATTCAAAGGCATGTATTCTTCTATATTTATTAGCAGGTATTTTTCTATAAAGTTTTCCCATCAAAGAAGATAATTTACGGGTTATCCTAAAAGGCAGAAATGTTCTTGATATTTTAATTACCAAGTTTCAGAAAAAAATTGTTATAATAATCTCTACTGGTTGCAAGTGAATTACATTGGTTTTGTTTGTTTGTTTGTTCACTTATATATTGTGGGAGATTTTATTACTGTTCACTAAAGTTACTGTGTCTCCCTGGTAGACGATTATATATTTCTACCCTGGAACTCATATGGGGCTATATTACCTGCTTTGGCCAATGAAGTATGAGCAGTGGTCCATTTTCCCTCTGTTGAAGTAATTGGCAATGTTGTGTCAGCTTGGCCTGAGAATAAAGACAATGTGAGACAGATGATTTGTAATGGATATTTTGGATAATTTATTACTGGAGAATAATCTCACCTGTTCTGGCTGATACAAATACGTATTCATGGATTTTAATTTTTTTAGTTTCACTTTTAATTTCATTTAATATATATTTTTTGCTCATCTGGTCATATTTCTTAAATTACGAACAAACGAGTTGACACCTATTTTCTATTAGAAGTCAGACAAGAAGAAGCCAGCAAAGAGACTGGGTTAGGAGGAATTATAAATAGTATATGAAATGCTACTGAGAGACTGAGGAAAAGTAAAATTGATCACAGGATTTGTATAATGGAAGTATGAAGCCCTTGAATAAAGCTTTTTTGTAGTGAAAAGTTTTGAGGAGAGAATTGACAGAGTGGAAGTGAAGACAGCTGGTACATATGACTGGTTTTGAACATTTTTTTCTGTGAAGTTGAGGAGAGAAAGGGTAGCTAGAGGGAGACTCATGGATGGAAAAGGTTTTTAGTTTGCAAAGTAAAACAATGTTTCTGACGCTATTAGTGAATCCACTTGCCAGATACCTAAAATTTGTCTTCAGGTTTTGATTTGGATTTTTTTTGCCTTGATAGATGAATAAAAGACAGCATGTGTCAAGTTTATTTATGAAGTGTAATTACCATGGTAGAAAAACAAAACTAAAAACCTTGTACAAAGGAACTAACTATAAGAAATTTTAAATTAATAATTTCTTACATTTTATAAAATAGAAACCTTTTGAGTTAATGTTAATTAAAACCCCTGTTTGTGATGGAAAACTGTAAAGAAAGAAACTGATGTGGAACAGACCCCTCTTCTCACATCAGGAGAAAGGACTATTGAGTTAATCGAACCGTAGTGACATAGTGTAGCCATAGTGGATGGCATAATGCATTTTGCTTTTCAAAGATACTTGGAAATTTAACTCCATTTTTTTCTGGCATTAGATTAGGTTCTGGAGATTTAGAGGTGACCAAGCATAGCCAAATTATTCTGGGCATGAATGTTGCGATAAGCAACTTTTTCCAGGCAAATCCACCCTGAGGGAGAATGCCTAAACCTTGAGAATACTTTTTCCTGGAAGCAAGAGAAGGGAATGGACTTCTTGTTACAATTTGATCTTCTTTCTTTCCCCAAAGAGGCCTATTTTCTATCTTAATATCCAGGTTTGAGTGACAGATATATTAATGTATTTGTGTTTCTTTGTGTTCGTATTTGGTGGGTTTACTCATAATATTAATTTCTCTGTTTAAAACAAGGGCCCTTGATGTAGCTCAAGATAAGCATTGTTCTCTTTTTACTGGCTATACCATTCTAATATACAATATTATGCTCTGCAACTTAAGTTTTCCAAGAATCTTCTGGCCACATAGGAGCCTTTTTCAGTGATTATTAGAATAATCAATGCTAGATGAACACAGACAAAACCAGTGTCTGTATTTTCTTACCATTTTCATTAAACATGAGGGAAGAAGAAAGACATTATTTATTCTTTGAGATGGGTATTTGAACTGAAAATCTTTTAAGACTAAAAGGATGAATAATGGTACTCTATTCTTTCCCAACCAAATCAATATTTCTCACTCAGTTTTCCCATCTCCTTGGTCTCTTGACTATGTCCCAATAGTTGTAGCTTCTATGAAATCTCCATAGGTCACCCTGGTCCCTCAAGTTCATCTCAACTTCAAAGTACCATTGTTTTCTTCACTCACTTTTCTGCCTCTCCTTTTCCAATGAAATCCAAGTCCTCACTCACTAATTAGAAGAGTAGCCAAACAGACTTATATTGATGAAATTAGCTCAGTGTTAAATTCAGTTAGCTCAATGTTAATTCAGTGAAAAATCCCTAGTTTCTCTGTTATTCTTGCATGGCTGTGTTATCCTTCAGGAACCTGTTCTTACCCACAGATTTGCAATATATTAACCAATCAAAACTATATCCTTATTTATTTTTATTGGTTAATACTGTTTCTCAGACATGCTGAATACCAAGATATTGTGTTTATAACTTAGTTGTTCATTTAATCAACAATATTTCTTAGACATTTACTTTATGAAGATCACTCAGTTAAGCACTGGATGTGATTACAATAGGTGAAAACAAATGGAAGTATCTACTACCATTTGGGAATGAGTGATAAGTACTAATAATGAAGAAATACATGTTAATGTTTTACTGTAACTCATTTATTTAGATATTTATATGTCTGTTTCCCTCCTTCCACTAAGCTGTATGCACCTGTAAGTAAGAACTGTATCTAGCATCATTTCTCCCCCAGAATTTAATACAATGCTTGGCAAATACCAAACAAATGTTTGTTGAAAGCATTTCTGAATTGATTACTACCACTTAACATATGTATTAAAAATCACCTGAAATAGCACATCCTCAAATAAAAGAGGATTTGACATTCAGATACACTTGTGCAATTCCTTTTTTTTCTACTCTCTTCAATATAAAAAGTGTAAACACAAAGATATAGCTAAATATAACACATAAACACCCATGCATAAGAATATATGCATTTGTAAAGCGTTTTATTATTCTAAACCCAGAGTCTATACTTGAGAGAATTATACTAATTGCCCTTGTAAAAATCAAGAAGAATATTTACTCAAGTAATCTGAAGATATTTAAGTACAAGTTCTGAGAATTATAAATACTGGCATTCCTCTCTGGTATATCTGAAAGTGAAGAAAACAGTGGAAATAAATTTTTGCTGCCATGTTTAAGTTTAATGATAGTTATTAATGCTATTGCTTTTATCAGTCTTTGAAAGAAAATATTCCTGTGAATATGCATCTATATAGTTCATCTTTACTGAAAAGACTATAAACATAGAAAAAAACATATCATGGAATCAACAACAAACAACATGTACTGATTACCTAACAGTCTTTTAAAAGTACTTTCTACTGTAACTATTTAAAACATCTGGTAGTAATGAAACATTCCTGTAGAGAGTTTAGTTAAATTTTTACATACCTTGAGCATTGATTCTAATTTTTTCATGTTATGCCTCCATAAAATTATAGAATATACCATAAATAATAAAGTAGGAGTAAGTCTAGAATGACTTATTCCAGCCTTCCATAAAGGAATTCCCTTTGTCGTACTTCTGCTGTGTGTTTATACAGGTTCTGCTTGAGCACTTAAACTTGTTACCACAAAAAACAACCACTTTTCACTTTTAAATTCCTCTAATTTTTAGTAATTTTTCAAATTATGCTAAAATGATCCTCATGTAACTGTTACCAGTCCCTCCTGCTAACACAAAGAGATTAAGTTGAAACTCAGTTTCTCAAAATGATTGTAAGATTCTCCATGAATCTCCTATTTTCCAAGGTAAGATTTCTTGTTCCTCCAAATATGTCTTATGATCAGCACTATTTTTAGTTTGTTCTAGTCTCACTGATAAATAAGTCATGAAAATTATTTAATATTTCTAAGAGGAAAAATAAAAAAGCAATTACATCACTACTTAGTGCTAAAGAAAGGGAAAATATCAACTACAATAATTAGACTATTATTTCCAAAACAGTGCTTTTTTGTAGCACTTGTGAGTCTTGTAAGAGCTACATGAATTGTCACTACAGAAAACACTTGATATCACTTAGATAAGACATAAAATATGGTTCACAGACAGAGGAAGGAAAGGTAATGTTGATATTGTTAGCAAAGAGAAATATGCTAAGAACTACTAGAGAATTTCTCTTTGGAAATTAAATTACTGAAAGAGTTTTACATCTTCATCAAAAATGGGATTGCAGCATACAGGATGAGGTAAGTCTATGATCAAGAAATGCCTTTTTGTGTGTGTATGAAGTGAATGGAAATAAGCACCATTCAAAATAAACAGTTTAATGGCCTTAAAAATATTAAAGTATCAATAAAACAAAATGTACCTACTAATAATTCACAAAGGGAGAGAAAATAAATTTTGGTTTACTAGAGAAAAAGAGGTTGAAATGATTTTAAAGATAAATTATATCAGTGAAAGAATAGAGGGAGAGTTGCTGAAAACATTTTAAAATGCACATGACATAAAAAATTCAATAAAAACTCCAGTTCAATAAAAAGTTGTCACAGGTTAGAATGTCTGTCAACAGAAATTGTGTATCTAAGTCTTCCTGCACTGTACGAGGGACTGAATATCTGCCCGGCCTAATTTGAATTTTATACGTGGAATGGGGATGAGGATAATGTTGGTAAGATTGAAACTAAGAGAATAGTGAGCAAAGTACGGTGGGTTAGAAGAGAGTGAGGTAGACAGAAGGTGGAGGGTGTAGAGAGGACTACCAGTGTCTTCAGGGCATGGGACAGCCTCACAGTCACCAGTGTGTGGAGGAACACCCAAGTCAGGTAAAGGAGGGCAGAGGATTAAAGGGTTATTGAGTGGAGAGGAGGTGGGTAAATTAAGTGGGTGTCTGCATCAAAGCCTGTTGACGAATACTGGCTAAAATGTAAAGGAGAGCTGCCAGACGGAGTGGACACCATCACCCCACAACCTGTCCAGAAACAGCCTTCAGAAGGGCCTTTTGGCAGCATCTAAAGTGAAAGGTTGACTCACCAGTAAAGCCAAGAATAGAACTGACCATAGAGTCAGGCTGTCAAGATTTGTATCCCTATGACCCTAGGCAAGTAATTAAAACTCTCTGTGCCTCGCCGTCTTCCTCTTTTGTGTGTGTGTGTGTGTGTGTGTGTGTGTGTGTGTGTGTGTGTGTGCGGTACGCGGGCCTCTCACTGTTGTGGCCTCTCCCATTGCGGAGCACAGGCTCCGGACGCGCAGGCTCAGCAGCCATGGCTCACGGGCCCAGCTGCTTCGCGGCATGTGGAATCTTCCCGGACCGGGGCACGAACCCGTGTCCCCTGCATTGGCAGGCGGACTCTCAACCACTGCGCCACCAGGGAAGCCGTACCATTTTCATCTTTAAATGGAGCTAACAATAGCATCTACCACATACTGTTTTATAAAAATTAAATGGGCTAATTCATGTAATATACTATGGTAGAATATGGCTGATAGTAAGCACTCAGTAATTGTTGGTTTTCATTATTATATCGATAACTTTGCTTTCATACATGTGTAACAATTTCCCTTTCACAAATGGAAAAAATCAGTCCCAGAAAAATTCATAAAGATTACTAGTATTAGCCTTACATTACCAGAGAAACAACCTATTTTCTCAGGCTGACCTAATAGAATTCCTGGTATGTTTATTGTATTTCTGGAATATAGCCATTTTTTTTTCAAAATCATTCTTTCCTCTCATCCTTTTTCCTTTTGAATCGTCTCTGAAACTTATTCTGAGTAGTGGACTGCTTGTGGTTCCTCTAAAATTAGCCTGTCTCCAAAAATTTCTCATGGCAAGAAAAAAAAAGAATTTGTAACCATGTATGGTAATGGATGGTAACTAGATTTATTTTGGTGCTCACTCCTCAGTGTATACATACAAATGTCTAATCATTATGTTGTACACTTGAAACTAATATGTTATATGTCAATTATATCTCAATAAAAATGAATAGATATAAATAAATAAAACCAGCTTGGACTCCAGGTAAAAATAAAATAAAATAAGCTTGTATCTCTTCTGGGAACAGAAGAGTTGAAGAGGATTTCAGCTGTGTCGGTATGAAAATTCCACAGGGTCAAGGAGATCCCTGAGAGCTTTATTAGCTCAGAGTTCCTGTCCATCAAAATGGCACATCTCCCCAGAATCCCCCAACCCCTCACCCATGGCCTGTTGATGCATTTGTTTCCAATGTCTCCTTGACACATTGTCTATTAGGAACTCACACAATATAGTCTTGCAAATTGTTTAATTAGTTAGCTGAGCAGAAAATGTGGTAGCAAAATATAAGGAGAAGGCAAATTAAGAAATACGAGGAATAGGGCTTCCCTGGTGGCGCAGTGGTTGGGGGTCCGCCTGCCGATGCAGGGGACGTGGGTTCGTGCCGCGGTCCGGGAGGATCCCGCGTGCCGCGGAGCGGCTGGGCCCGTGAGCCATGGCCGCTGAGCCTGCGCGTCTGGAGCCTGTACTCCACAACGGGAGAGGCCACAACAGTGAGAGGCCCGCGTACAGCTAAAAAAAAAAAAAAAAGAAATACGAGGAATAAAGGAACAGAGAATGAAGACAGGATGTTCTAAATGGCTACTGGATTGAGTCAACAAGTGGGAATACAAATCAGAGTGATGATGGAAACTGCACATTTCTTGAAGCTTTGTTTTTATTTGCTTTTGAAATCAAAATGCCTCCTAGGGTAGATTAGTTATTGTTAAAAAAATGTAAGAGATGCACAGTGTAGAGATTACACTCAACAACACTGTTTTATAAATTTCAAAGTTGCTGAGAGAATAGATCTTAATTGTTCTCACCACAAAAAGAAAGGATAATCATGTAACATGATAGAGGTGGTAGCTACACTATGGTGGTGATCATAATGCAATATATAAATGTATCAAATCAACATGTTGTAATCATAAATTCACACAATGTTATATGTCAGTTAGATCTTGTTGCCGAACCCAGGTTTGGCTACTTGCTGCACGACAGGCCAATAAGTTGAGTGACAAGGTGTTGAGGCAAGAAAAGCAACTTTATTCAAGAAAGCCACATCAGCTAAGTGAGAAGGTGGTGGACGAGTGTCTTTAAGAATCATCTTAACATCTGGTTGCAGGCAAAGGACTTTTAAAGGCAGTGTGAGGGAGGGGGCTGAAGGGTGTGTGATTAGCTTGTGTACGTTCTCAGATTGGTTAGCATCAAGGTGAAGTCTCCAGAATCAACAGTCTTCTGGTTTCAACTGATCTGGTGTTTACGTGCTTGAGGTCAGCAGTTTTCACCTGGAGTGGGTCTTCTTCCTATAAAAACAACTTAGGAATGTGTGTCAGGCCTTTATCTGTATCTTTCAGGGAACTAGGAGCTTAGTAACTGCTGTATTACTGGTTTAGAGTCAAAATTGTTACCAACAGCTACTCTGTGTTTCTACATCTTCACGTTTCTAATGATTAACTCTTGCGTCAGCCTTTTAAGACTCAGGGGAGGCCTGGGAGACTAACGCTAAAGCCTTTTACATTAAAAGACTGGGACACAGGCTTGTATAAGGTTTCAATCTCAATTAAAAAAAAAAATTAGACACAAGCATGTTTACAGAGACATCAAAAATTATATTTAAAGTTAATGCAGTTTATATGATGGAAAGAACATGAATTTGGAAATTAGAGAGACATAGATTAAAATCCTCACTTTCTTATATTTCAGTTACTTGGACAACTTAAAATTTCTGTATCTGATATCCAGATCTAAAACACTGGGACATTTAGCTCCCCTTTAGGACTGTTGTCAGAAATGAACAGGCAATAATATATAAAACTGATAATAGTAAAACGATAGTTTCTTAAAAATAGAAACTGTTGGTTGTGCTCTTACTCTGTGCTCATTCCTTTATGTAAATATGTACAGTGTCTAGAATATAGATGACATACAACAGATAGTTGCTTCTATTAGTTAAATACTAAAAATTTTTAAGAGTAATTTTAGGAAAAAGTATAATTCAGATTACATATCAGTTTCACCTCTTGCATATATCAACTCTAAACTATTTAGAATCTTAATTCAGGCCCTCATCAGTAATCACTCAGATGACTAAGTGGCTGGCTCGGGTGTCTGTCCCTTTAGGCCCTTGTTCTTCCCATCCTTCACGTCTGGTAGAGCAGGGTCTTTAAGAATGAAAGCACATTATGTTACTTCAAAAATACTATGACATAAAGAGGCAATCAACATCAGCATGGAAAAATTGTGTGTTGTTTTGTGTGTCCTCTTCTTGGAAGAATATCAGGACCTAGGGTCTATAGGTTTTGCTGGCCTTGACCACAAGAAATGATACAGTATAAACCAGGGATCCTGAGGAAATAGAAAGAATGAGATATGGAATAAGGAAGACATATCAGTGAAAAAAGGACTTATGATTTGTCATCTGAGACTGACTGTGTGTCTGAAGGTGATTATGATTGGCTGTAGACAAGACTGAGTCCTTCCTGGTTAATGTCCTGGACTTGCACACAGTAGTAGACTGTGTAAAATACAATGGCCAGCTTGCATTTGTGGGGTCTCTCCCTCGGGATTGTTGAACTCTGGTGTGGTAACTAACTACCTGAATCAAATTACAGTTGTTAGAAACCGTTAGAAGAATGGTGCATAGTATTAGTTGTAAATATAGTCTGAGAAGATATAATCCTATGACCCTCTTTGGAAGAGAGGAATCTGAAGGAGACAGATATCTTAGCACTAAGGCAGCTGTAGGATCATTTAGACAGTGACCTTAGCACTAGGACAGCTGCAGAAGTATAGGTTTTCTATCTAGAAAGCCAGCCAACACTATGCCTGTTTATTAGGATGATGATGCATATAGAGAATTTTCTGCATGAAATATTAGGAAAGGAAGCCTATGGTGAATAATGCCAAGACTCCACTAAGGATATTTCAGTGTCTCATTCCTGTAGAAAGAAAGAAACAGCATGTAGGCCATGGTAGAGTTAATAGAAAGATGGATTGTGCCCCACCCACCAAGGAACGAGGCTTTCAGTCTTAGAAAGGAAATAGAATAAGCAACCCAGACTCTCCACAGTGTCCTCAGATTGTAGAAATCCAGGGCACATGTTGCAGGTGCTTGGCTTCAGAGACCAACATGAAATGTTCCAGAGACTGAAAAGAAGATTATGGAGACTTTAGAGGCTTTCTCTCAGATTGTGGTAGACAGGTTAAAGTGCTCTAAAGTAAGTTTTTGATGGAGTAGAAAATGCCCAAAATGTGTTCTCAACCCAAGTTGTTTTCAATATTGTGTCTAAAGCTAATTTTGATAAAGGCATTGGGAACAAAGGGGGCTAAGGAAACCCACTGAAACTTGCAAAATAGAGAACCGACAAAAGAAAGAGGGACTAACGGCTGCACACCAGACAGCTTCCCGTCTTACTGATTGCATTTAAGGGCATCATCACTTTGCCAGTGGCGATGGAGAGATGGTACTGAGTGCGGTATGAGGATGCAGAGATATACCAGTGATCTTCCTCCAAAGTCATGAGAATTCTGCTTCTGCTCCATACATGACAGAAACTATCCATAACTCATTCAAGTACCTTCTCGGTGTCAAGATTTGTGAAGACTTTGATATTTTACCCTACTTTAACTACTAAGTTAGTATCCCACGGTTTCATGGATGCTGATAGAAGACATGAAACTCCTGAGTCAGACACAAAGAACTTAATCACTCAGAGCAACAGCAGCAGCTAGAGTATAATCATTTCTCCCGCTGGTCCCTATGCACAATTCCCAGTGTGTCCTATGAATAGAGTAAGGTGATCCCTAAATATTAAGTAGGTTGCATTAAATGTTGGGCTTAGGGAAAGGAAATCTTCTATAAGCTATACCAAGAATGCTTGGTTTTTCCTTTGGATAGACACCATAGCTAGCTTTCAAGGCTGTTCACTGTATAAACATCCTAGAAACGACAGTCTGGAGATAATGGCAGTCAGTGCTTCTCCTCGCAATTTATGCAGAAACACAAAAGATGCATGGAGAGTTTTTCCCTATCAATATCTACCTCTTAGTTCTATACCATTTTGTATTCTGGCACTTTCTGGTGAATATCCCACTGTTTTGGTCACTCTAACCATCAGAGGCTGGGAGCGAATCCACTCAATTTGCCTCAGAAGTATTGTTGGTATTAAGGCTACGACCAACAGGACTCCAAGCAGCAGGATGACGTTAACCTGTAGAATCACTCTTAGCCATGTACACCAGGGCTCTAGACGCAACCAAATGAACAACTCTTATAAACCATCAGGCTCTATCTTAGATGGAGAATGACTTTCTTCTTATTTTTCTTTATTGACCTTCCCACCTTGTCTAAAGTTCTAATCCAGGTACAGTAGATGGTTTTGTGATTACACAGAAATTGCCTTGACTTGCAAGGACAAAGTCTGGGTAATTCTGTTTTCAGTATCAAACTTGGACAATCAGTTGAATCTGACCCGAATGTCTTCCAGGGCCAAGATACTGTTATCAATCACTTCAGATAAATCAGGAACACATTTTGTACCACCATTTCTAATTGGACGACTCACATTATGGGGATAATTATCCACAGGTTGCTCATAAATAACAAATTAGTTACGTATCTGGGAGGATCATGGTTCGCCTCATTTTGGAGAAGTCTCCACAGTCGTTTGACAGCTACATGATTTACTGGTGTTATTTCCTCCAACACTTAAAAGTCTCTTATGGCCATTCCTAAGGTGCAAACTACCATGTTTTCAGGGCAGAGGCACGTTAATGCTTGGCTTCTAAACAGAAGTACAATTCCTTAGATCCACCTGGTTCCCTGGAAAGAATGTTTTCTGAGGGACTGTTTGACAGCAGTCAATCCAACCTATTCTTTTTGTCTGTGCCAACAGTGAGGTGGTATTCATCTATTGCATGAAACGACTGAATAAGAGCTATGGAAAGGGGGGGAAGCGACATCTGAGGTGTCGCCAACAACTGCTATTGTTTTGTATGGAAAGTACAGGAGCCAAGGCCATGCATCCCCTGTTGTTTTCAGTAGACTTTACAGTGAGTTTAAGCAGAATGGCATTCGAATCATGGTCGGAGCCATGCAATAGGAGATGGAAGTCAGTTAAATTTAGAGCACTCTCCACTGCTTGTAAGCAGAACCCCAGGGTGGTTTTCTTCATGAGCAAGGATGTAATGATTCTGAAGACAAAGATCATTAATGTTCCTCCCCTCACAGTATCTCCCAGAGTCTGAGATATTCTCTGGGGGCTTAGGTGTTACTCTTCCTTCTTTGCCATAAAATTGCTGTGTCCCATTTCAGGAGCTATAACTTCACCCTTTTCTTAATTATCACCTACTTGTACCCAAACCTTTCATCCATAGGGGTCAGGTTCATAAGAGGCAAGGACATTTTTATTAAACTTACAACATCCATATGTATCCTATTCTGGTCGGCATGGACCACAACAGAGGGACTTGGTGAATAGTAATAGTAGTAGTAGTGTCCTACTGACAAATGGCCATTGTTCTTCTGACCTAGGAATATAACAATCTAGGAAGAGTATGCCCGTGGTGAACTAGAATAGAGTTTGAGTCCCTTGAGCCTCATTTGACCAGGCTACTTCTTACAGGGTATATTAACCAGTCTGGCTTTGTGATGACATTTGGGGAAAGAAAAAGCACTATGGTCAAGAATGGACAGGGTAGAATGGAGCTATTCATAATAAGTCTATGTAACCCACCTTCTTGATCCTGATCAGTACCCAGGAAGTGGCCAAATGAGATGATCACTTGCTGGGGACAGCCACATGCGTTCAGTGATTAAACTCTCTAACTAAAATGTGTGGACCTAGAGTTGTAGAGGAAGAGACAGTCAGAATCATTTTGAGTTGAATTTTGAGGACGTTCTAATCCCTTACAATACCTGATGTCTGTGCATAGTGCAGAGTATGGAAAATCAATTGAATACCTTGATTATCAGCCTGTTGTTGAGTGGCTTTCATGATAAAGGTATTCCACTATCGGACTGTAAGTATTCTTGGTTCAAAAAGCCAAAAATACAACAGTTTAACTTCAAAGCACACAGTTGTACAGACCGAACTTGAACAGCAGCACTGTAACCTGAACGTGTGTCAGTGGTGGTGAGGCTGTACTGATTACTCCGATCGGGTGTCCCCAGCAGAGGATTTGCTGGGAATGGGCAGGACTCAATGTAATGTGGCCTTTCTCCACCTCAGAAACATAGTCATGAAGTGTAGGACATGATGATGGATTCAGGCCACAATGGTGACACTCTGAGTGCTAAACATTCAATTAGCAGCTTCATTACTGTCAACCTTATGAGTGAATGACTCTTAACATGGGCATTTACATGAGGGCCCTAGATGTTTTGATAAGGAACAGCTATTTATGTCCATAATACAGTACCCCAAAGAGGGTTGTTTTTAATCTGCCAATTTGTAGGAATGTACAAGCACCTAACACATAAATTCCTAGTACAAATTCAGTTGTGAAATCAACCAAAACACTACGTTGCATTGTGCCAAAGGACTCACCCACAAGGCCCATTTAGCTTCTCTTCCCTACTGTGAACTATGCCCAAACCCCGTTAGCTGGATTTGGGCACTCCCTCCTTCCAAGAGCCTAGGTAGGATTGTGACTTGAGCATCAGTAGCCAGCAAAGCCAGTGAAATTTGACTCTTTCCACTCCCTGAAATACCCCAGCATGCTTGAATCTGGTTTCCCTTTGAGGACAGGGAAACTTTGGCCCAATCACTAATTCTCTTTCTCATTAAAATGCCTGAGTTGGAGGTAGAGGTGGAGAAAAGGATCAGGGGATGTACACAAGGAAAACTACTCCTTACCTTTAAAATTAGGCTCACCTTTATCATCAGGTTTAAGTGGTATGATGGTAGCTTGGGATTCAAATAAATGAATTGCCAATATTTTCAGCCTGCTCAAAGGTCTTTATTAAGTATTGTATTCCTAATGACTGACACAATCTCATTCAACCTTGGAGGACATATTCAGTGACCACAGCCAAAGCACTGCTGTTGGGTATGCTTGGTTTGTGTGCTTAGGCAAGCTAGCTTGACTCATAGGGCAGCAAGTTTTAAAGCAGTTCATCTTAATCAGAGGCATTTTCTGCTCCATTGTCATAATCATATCCTTACAGTTGCATCTTGTTTTAATATAGGGGTTTGGGAATTTTTCCAGAGTAGTGGAGGGGTACTTCGAGGATTCCAAAAATTTCTTTGGGTCGGTGATTTATTTTCCAGTGGGTCATGTTCCTCAAATCCAATCAGGACAGTAAAAGCATGAATACTAGTCAATTACTCATCTGTAGATTCCCACAATAGTGCTTCTATCTCGGGAAAATCTCCCTAAGTGTGCCAAAGCTGTTTTCTAGTAGTCAGTACCCACTGAAAAACAAACAGACTACTGGAGACCCTTTACTCTTGTCTTCAAATGATTCTAAGGCTGGCATGATAGACCACAAGAGCAGCTGAGCCAGGAGATGGCACAGCTGTTGCTGCTTTTTCTTCACAAGCCTTACATACTCTACCCCAGCATCATTTACCATGAGAACTCACCAAAGTATTATTGATTTGGCTTGTTAATGCCTATAGGGGTCATAAATGCCCTGCTTTTCACATTCAGTGAATGTACAAGTGTCTATAACTGTGGTCAGAAAGTGTTAGAGCAGTCTGCCTATCCTGGGTTAGTCTTAGTTGTTTCAGTGGGATGGACCGGAGGCTGCCTGTCAGAATAGAGAGAAAATTGCATTTCCCAGAGGAGAGTCAGCAACAACCAGGGTGCCATTTGGGCAGGTGACCTCGTATCTATTCCCCTATCCTTAGCCTGAGACCACCTCCCCACTTCCTCCAAATTTAACAGGCAATAAACTGAAGAGCCATTTTTTTGCCCCATAAATGATATTATTTGGTCTACATTTTTGCTACGGATAAATCTCATTTATCTGCCTGTGTGGCCATTAGCTTCCTTTCCAGAGAGCTACGTCTATGTTAGGATCCCGTTCTCGTCACCAAAACTGTCAAGATCTATGAAGGTCTTAGATTTTACCCTACCTGTAATCTAAGAAGTTAGCTTACCACAGTTTTATGGTTGCTTGTGGGTTAGAGACAAAGAATTTATTCCTCACAGTGACAGCAGTAGCCAGCATATTAGCATTTCCTTGTGACAGTTCCCCAAGCCCAAATTCCCACAGTGTGGTGCGTAGACATCCAGGCGACACCTGCACCCAGAGTGGGTTGCATAAGGGGAGAGTAACCCAGGACTCAGAAAATCTGAATCTTTAATAATGGGCAGAAAGCATGCCTGCTTTGTGCTCCATAGAAAGTATCTCTACCTTGTAAGGCTGTGAATAAACCTGCACTTTGCTTCAGAGAGAAACACAATATCTTCCAAGGATGTTTGCTATATAAACATCATTTAAACCATAGTCCAGAACAAAGACACTCAGTGCCTCTACTTAGAAGACATGTAGAAATGTGAGTGACCTATAAAAAATTGTCTGCCAACATTCAAAACTTAAGTGTTGAGAACCCATTGCATTCAAGCTCTTATTAAAGGCATTGAGAATATGGTGGTGACTCATTTAGACACAATTTTTGCCTTCATGGAATTTTTACTTTAAAGATAATGGTGGTGGTTGGTGGTGGCGGTGTTGCGGCTTATGTGTGTGTGTTGTGGGGAGTGACATAATAAAAGAGAACAAGTGAATCCATATTTATATACATGGCAATGCGGATTGATAAGGAGGTTTTCACATAGCAAGTAAACAGAACTGTTCCTAAGCCCCTAACTGACTAGTGCTTCCTGCAGTTTGGCATGACGGCAAGCACCAGAAAATGCAGCTACACACTGAGGTAAGATCTCAGGAATTGCTACCTGAAGAAAAGATTTTACTTTAAAGACAGAAGTTAGCAAACTATAGGGAAAAGACTTTATATCTAGAAGACTGTTTCAGGTATCTGGAATTTGCCATTTGTAGCCAGAACCTGGAACCAAGCAGAAAAGTAATGGCTTCATGAAACTTTTCTACCTAATTACAGACACGGGCCTGGCAAGAGAACGGGGGCGGTAATAAGCCACCCTAAACTGGTTTCAGCCTGCTCACATTATTTAATAAAGCTCCCCTTCAGAGAAATGCATGAGGGGGTAAAGGAGCGTGAGAAGGAGAAATCATTAACACCTAAAGGATCAATTCCCAGTGACCCAGTCTTGAACCACTTTCTCTTCTGCATTGACTCCCATGGATCATAATGCAGAAACTTTTGAGGTTAAGACTGTGGAACCTGGGACACAGTTTTCTATGGATAGGAATTTGGCTGACTAATGCTAATGGCTGCAGTGTAGACAAGCAGAGACTAAAATGATGAGCAGGAAAATATTTCTGTCCAAAGTAGACAACAGCTCCCCACTTGGGTGTCAGAAAATCATCCCTGTGTGAATGACCAGTAATGAAATGAGATGAACATCTCCATGGAAGATGCTAGATCTTCCCTGGTTACAAGAGAAAGATGGTAACCCTCAATCCCTCCCTCTTCATCAAGGTTAGAGCCAATAACATTCTCTTTTACAATGGCACATGGGTTCCATCAAGAAAAAGGTAGCTGGCCAAGAAGGGGATTCTCAAGCTCCTTCACTCCCTCTGTTCTTCCTTAACTACCCCTGGTAGGGTTGAGGAGATTTCGGCATAATAATACAATGGATTTGTGTTATGAGAGGTGATAATTCCTGGTGATGGAGGAGTCTGATTGCTTGGTCAAAACTAACTGAAGAAACTAAGAATACAGGGTTAGCAGTTTTCCTGGTTTTGGCAACATGGGTGAAACAGTGAGATGAAGTCAGAGCTCTGGAGCAAGGAGAGAGGGTACAAGGGAAGTAGGGAGGGCAAGATGACACAATGAAGGACCTCTGGGCAGCCATCTAAGGGCAGTCAGATTGGAACTTTAAACAAATGTTTTCTACCACGAATCATGTCTTAACCACCATAACTTCAATGCCTAGAACTATTTTACTAATAGTTGACTACAACAGAACAACCATTCCAGCAGACTTAGGAAACACTTTGGTCTCATTGGTATGAGAGACTTATTTTATTTTAGGCTGCACAGCCTGTGGGATCTTAGTTGCCACACCAGGGATTGAACCTGGGCTACATCAGTGAAAGCTCCGAGTCCTAGCCACTGGACCACCAGGGAATTCCCAAGAGATTTTTATTTTAAAATGCTTTTTCATACTCAGGATGGTTCATGATTATACATCTTTACATTATCCCTGCTTCATGTTTCCAGGATTCCACGTCTTTCACATTATCTTCACTTTACAGTTCTGAAATGTAATATAAATGTAATAAAATATAAATGTATTATTCCAATAGCTTTCCTTTAGAACAAAGTCCATAACGTAGCCTAGCATGTAAGGCACTCTGGCCTATTGCCCTTGTCTTGTTCTCATCTCAGTTCCTGCCACTTTCTTCTTCACACTTTGTATTCCAGCAATATTAAATGGATACTGGTTGATACCAATATTACTTATCCCTAAACTTCCCCAGAGTTCACAAAAAGAGGGCTTGGCCTTCTTTAGTACCACCTTCTCTGCAAAAGCTTTTTTGGTCCTCACAGGTAGAACTATTCATATATCTTCTTTGCTAAATTTCTGTCTTATTTATTCTTAGATTATTGATTTTACATTGTTTTAACATTGTTGTTTCAGTTTTTTTCTAATAAGAGCCTTGAGACTTTTGAGGAAAGATGCTGTGTCTTATTCAGTTTTATTTCTATGATGCCTGTATTTTTACTGGTGAATGATATTTTGGATTGATTTGAACTTTTGATCAAGATCTACTAGTAATCAAACATTACTTTTTGCGACATTTCTATGTACTCTGAATGGAGAAGTGTAACTCTGATATGTAAATCATATACCTCATTCTAATGAAATTAACACTATATTTTGGTTAAAAAAAAAATCAGGAGACAATTACAACTGAAAAGAGACCATAATTGTCAAATAAAATTGAAACAACCTAAAAGATGCAATATTACACTTTAGAGTAAATAATTGAACATAGCACTTTCAAAATATAATAAAAGCAAGTTTCATTCATGTTATTACTCTCTATTAAGATAATAAAGCCCATTTTGAACAAAAATAAGGAAAATTTTATTAATAGTTGACTGCATCAGAGCAATGATTCAAGTAGACATCAGAAACTGCTTTGGTCTAATTAGTACAAGAGATTTCTATTTTAAAATGCATCGTCATACTCAAAATAGCTATTTACTCATTTCTTCATAATATATACTAAGGTAAGCCCTGACCTCCATTAACATCAAAATCAGTGAATAGAAACACTGACAAACATTTTTCCTGCCATTTAAGCAAAACGGCATCTTATTTCCTCTTAATTCTGTGAGACACCCACACAACAAACTTGTACTTTGAATGCTGATTGAGCTAAATAACATAAGATGGGCTAAGTTACAACTTATTTCAAAATGAGGCAAAATATTGGCACTTAATTGAAATGTTTTCAGAATATTTGTGGAATTAAGAAGACATTCAAGTCAGCAATAGGCAGAGCTGCAACAATTGGCTAAGGAAAGCAGAAGACAGTTAATGTAGGCGGTATCAGTTTTAAGTCGAAGTCCATCAAAGCCAATGAACTCATGCCAAAATTAAGTACAAATACACAGTGCATACATTAAATAAATTGTTTCTGAAAAGGAAAAATAATCGGTGTCAGCTGGACTATTGAGAGAAAAAAATACTGGTGAAAACAGGGCTCAAGGATGATAGAATTTGGATAATAATAGGGAAAGGATATTTTTAAAAGAATTAACTGCATGTACATATAAAACAAATGATGAATTAGCTTGACAGAAGATATATGTAGCTAGGATAGAATTGATATTGCAAAGTTATGGTAGTCATTTGTAATTTTTTTACTGAAATCTTATGAAAGAATTGTTAGTAAGATTATTCTAGCAGCAAAATGCACAATGGACTGCCATAAAAAAAGACTGGCATATAGACAAAAGAAGATAAATGAGTAAAACTCATGCAATAATACACAAGGAAATGAGGCAAAAGCAGTGGTAATGGGAACAGAAAGAAAGGGCAAATGTAAAAGACATCCCAAATTAAGAAATTATTGAATCAACACAACTGACAAAACGATGAGATTTAGAGAATTAAAGAGAGGAAAGAATCATAGATGCCTAAAAATGCTTACTTTATTAAAACATAGAAATGAAAGCAGTATAATGAGTAGTACAAATAGGAAGAAGTACAACTCTTGGTCATTTAACAAATAGAGGTTTGTACCTGTTGCCTGCAAACTGATTAGAGACAAGAATATAGGACTAAATTCTGAATCTGGAAACTCTTCTTCACTTCTCACAAAATGTTTAGTGATGATCACACTAAAGTAAAATGGAAAGTCCATGAGTTTTTGAAATATTTTGGTATCTCGCTATAGCTGTATTATTGTTGTACAAAGAACTAATGTGATCTTCAGCATTTTTCCTAGAAATAAAAGGTCTCAACAAAATTCTTAGTAAATGCACACTTAGGAACTTTCTTTTATAAAAAACTGGTGGGGTTTCCCTGGTGGCGCAGTGGTTGAGAGTCCGCCTGCCAATGCAGGGGACACGGGTTCGTGCCCCGGTCTGGGAGGATCCCGCGTGCCGCGGAGCGGCTGGGCCCGTGAGCCATGGCCGCTGAGCCTGCAGGCCCGGAGCCTGTGCTCCGCAGCGGGAGAGGCCACAACAGTGAGAGGCCCGCGCACCA